>NC_141538.1:23084375-23421250 GCF_021556685.1 Rattus norvegicus | reverse complement strand
TCAGCAAACATTACATGAGTCTGTTTCAGCAAAGCACCACATGAGTCTGTTTCAGTAAAATATCACATCACATGACACAAAAATTTCCACTTTGAATTACCACCCTGTTTTTCCCATTTATCATCAGACATTTCTATACTCTTGAAAACAGGATGTAACTCGATTCCACTCCCTGGTGCTGTGTTTCTCCTGAAATTTTACATTTTCTATTTTTCCTTGCTCAGCTTGTTCCTTCATTATAGATATCAGTAAGAGTAAACACTAATAACAACATGACAGAGTCTATACTGGGCAGTTTTTAAGATTTCTTCTGCCAACAGAACTAATACAAAACTCGACTTTAGCCTCAGGCATATGTTTCAGATAAGGTCAAAAAGCAGCCACATTTTTAGAAAAACATGTCACAAGAATAGTCTCTGGACCAAATACAAATATTCTCCTCTGAAACCCCATGATCCAGGGCCCTACAAATTGAATCACCCTCAGTACCACAGTGTTCCATGTTCCCACTAGAGTGGCCCATTAAGCACCTCTTAAAGCATCCCATTGCTTACCTAATGCAAAGCCCTGAAATCCACAATCCCCCAAACAAAAGCATGGCAGGCCTATCAGAACAATATCCCAATACTTGAAACTAAATTCTGTCTTAGTTACAGTTTCTATTGCTGTGAAGAGACACTATGACCACAGCAACTCTGATTTAAAAAACCAAAACCAAAACCAAAATATTTAATCGGGGCTGACTTACAGTTTCAGACATTTTGTCAATTGTCATTGTGGCAGGAAATTTGGAGGCATGCAGACGGACAGGGCTGGAGAAGGAGCTGGGGGTTCTCCACCTTGATCTAAAGACAGAATGGGCATACCTTGCGCATAGGAGATGTCCAAGGCCACCTCCACAGTGACATACTTTCTCTAACAAGGCCACACCTACACCAATAAGGCCACACCTCATAATAATAGCACTCCCTATGGGCCAAGAAATTAAACACATGAGTCAATGGGAGCTATTCCTATTCAAGTTACCACATCTAGCTTCAAGGATTGATTTTAATTGTTGTTTCTTACAGAATTAAGTTAGGAAAATTAGAATTAATTAGGAAAATATGGTTTAAGTGATTTCTATGTAGAAAGATAGACAGGGAAGTGGCATGTCTGCTGTGACTCCAAGAAGAAAGGGTATACCATTAAAAGCCACATATCTTCATTTGATAAATTGCTTTTATGTAGCAAAGAGCAGGGATAAAGATGGTTGTGTTCATTCCACTGTAAATAGGAATACAATTTTGGGATCTGGCTTCAAGGTTGAGGATCAATGTAGCAATGCTACTGTGTACATCTATCCAGATGCAGACTTAGTAGACGAAGTGTCAAGGATCATAAAGCTGGTCATCTAAGATCTAGGGATTAGCCTAGATTACCATTCCCAACTACACTGGAAGCTGTTGAGTTGTGGGGAAATGTAACTGCTGGTTTTCTATCCTGCATATAATTTTCCCAAAATAATGACTTTGAAACTTGTTATATGTGAATAAATGTCTAGGCCAATAGCTTTGGCTTGTTTCCCTACTAGCCCATAATTTACTTAACCATTTATTCTAAGCTAAAGCCTGCCACATGGTTGAATCCTTCTCCTCAGTTTCATGCAACCATCTCCTTCAGCAATGGAGGTGAATCTCTAGCCCAACTCAGTCCCAAAATTTCTCTCTATCCCAGATGGTCCACCTATTAACCCTGCCTCAGTTCACTGGACAATAGCTTTCTATTGACATGTGAATGCCTTTACACAGTGCATAAGAGATTTTCTCTTCAGGGAATTGGTGGTAAGAGGGTATACACAGGAATGAGAAAATCCCATGACAGTACTGGGATAGTTGAGCAAAAAAAAAATGTAAAAGAAGGAAAAATAAAAAAGGAAGAATAAAAGAGAACAAGAAATCATACAAGTTCAAAGGAAATGCTTCCTCTTCTCATTGTATCTCTGTTTACCTAGTTCCATACACGTAGCTCACCACAAATTTCTTTTCTTTTTATTATTTATTGTGTTTCACAACACATGCTGTCTGTGCTGGTTAGTGGGTCTTTTGATTAACTATTAATTGGCACCAATTATTCTGAAGTTATGGTTTTTATCTTTAATTTGAATGAAGCAACTCTAAGAATGGAAGTGGTTGATACCTCCCAAGGCCGACCACAGAGAATAATCAAGAAATAAAATATTACTGAAAGGATTTGTAGGAGCCAAATATGGAGAGAGATGGCAATGTCCAAGCTTTGCTGGGAGAATGTGTGACTGTTTTCACTATTGACTGTCACAGTGATATAATGGGACAATCTTTATAAACAGTATTCTGTAAGTCCTCAATCTGTCTTGTTTTCTTTTTGCTATTTTATAATTCTTGTGACTTTATTCTAGGCAAAATTCTTGTGATTAAAAATGCTTTATGGCTAGAATAAAAGTCTCATATACAGGCATACAAGCTTGATGCTTCTGACCCTTTTCAATTGCAGTTATCCGTTCTTATTCAGAGCATTTCACTTCTGCTACAAGTAGAGGCATGTTCCCCAAAACTTCCCATGTTGTAATCCTGACATCCAGCACCTTGGAGTATGGTTATATTTGAAAATAAGATATTAAAAGAGGTAATTCAGGTATGCTGAAATTATTAGTGCAGATCCTAACCCAGTCTAATTGTTACCTTAACGAGGAGCAGGGAACAGAACTCACTAGATGGAGAAATATGAAGACAATGGGGAAAGAGAAAGATGATGGTTCAGAAGAAACCAGTCCTGCAAATTCATGACTTGGGACTTCTAACTTGAGAAAGTATAAGAGTACTTCTAGTATGAGAAAGTAGATTTATTCTTGCTCCTAACAGTTCAGAAGACCCTTCACCTCTGACTCTATTCCAGTTTTCTAACTCCAAAATTCCAGACCTCATACACTTCATTTTTGTTGTCAAATTGGAAGTGTATTCCATAGTGGTTTTCTTTAAAAGAGATGGGTTTTGAATGTTCTTTAGATGGTATAGGCTCAAATATATAAACTCCCTGGTGTGTATAACAGTAACTATATCTTCATTGAGAATTTGATGACCTACCACATTGTCTTTTATGGAATGTTCTGGGAAAGTTAAACTTCTCTGTGAGTACATACATGCATCAGGTCTGTTGGGCCAGGAAGAGAAACATACTTGATTACTTTTTTCCATAGCACCTGTATTTTAAAATTTCATGGTTCAGTTGGAATGTCCCTTTCAGGTCTATGTTATTTTCTATGAATTCTTGATTGGTAATATTATCACCAATAGTGATACTTATTTCACCAAAAATCTCTTATAGCTAAATACAATGACATTGCTGTCTTTCTGTAGATTATTTTCTATACTGTCTGCTTAAAATCTTATTCTCTCTAACTGTAAGCTGCCCTGGAAATAGAATCATCTCCTTCGGGACCTTTTAAATTTCTCTAGTTCTTGCTTTTCTTTAACTTCCACAATATGCTTCAATTCTTGTAGGCTTTGATTTTTTAAAACCTACTTTAATAAGAGTTCCTAAATGCTATAACCAGCCTTCTAGTCCACTAGTCACCAAAGATAGTGAAAAGGAAAGGTTAGTAAGACAAACGGGGATGTGACCTTTTTACAAATAGTACTTAGGGGGAAATTCCAATCTTCATTGTCAGGATATAGCAGTTCAGTTCACACAAATCAGCAGCAGTAGCTTGATCCAGTCTCAGACACCATTCACGAAACAGCAACAGCAGTCCAGTCCAGAAGAAACCACAGGCTCTACCAATCAGCTCGAGTTCCAGGAAGTGGCAAGGAGCTACAGGAATCTCACGAGAAGGTCTTTGTGTTTCCCTCTACAAAGTCACTACAAGTGATTTAATTTCCCTCTCAGCAGGTACCAATTATGAATAACTTCTAGGTTAGAAGTGGAACATTCTACCTACCCAAATTCCCTTTCTCTGTGTTCAGATTTTATATGGCTTGAACTTGCTCAGGCCTTGTGTGTGCCATCACAGTCTCTGTTATACATGCATCACCTCTGTTGAGCCAGGAGGATACTTTTTCCTTGGAGTCACCTACCATCCCTGGCTCTTCTTATCTTTCTTCTTTCTCTTCCAGTAAATTCTTGAACTGTGTGGAGATAACCCAATCAGGGCTGAGTATTCCAAAGTCTCTCACTCTCTGCACATTGTCCAGTTGATGGTCTCTGTATTTATCACCATCTACTATAGGAGGAAAGGTCTCTGATGAAGGAGAGTGATGCTTCTGATCTGTGCAATATTTTAATAGTCAGCTGTTGTCACCTTGAACATTTTAATTTTTGATCATTATATCTTCATGTTCTATTTTGAATGGGTCACTACAGATAATGCAGTTGGTTTGCCTATCTGGGAATATTCAACCATTTCCTATCGAGGGAAATGCACCTAAAATTGGCAAGGAAGTCAGCACTACTGGAGAATAGGATCTATGGATAAGCAGAATATTGCTGCTGAGGGTGCCGGCTGATGGAGAAAGTAACTACTTTTAATTACTGGAATGAGAGGATACACAGAGGCTACTGCTGATGCACATAAATCTTTGGTGTTTTCATTATAGCTGCTCTTCACAATATGTCTTTATTTTTCTTTCCCTTTGCTTGCTTATTCTGACAAATCCCTATGGACAGACCTAGAAATCTTCTCTAAATGAAAATGATTACTTGTTAGAGACCGTTTTGTTTTTTTTTAACTCCAAATCTATTGCAATCATTTGTAGGTATGCTATGTGTGTGAGCATGTACATGTGTTGTGCATGCAAATGTGTTGGCATGTATATGTGTAGGTGTGTGTGTATCTCTCACTCTGTGTGTGTGTGTGTGTGTGTGTGTGTGTGTGTGCGCGCACTCACGCGCGCGTGTACACACAGGGGAGAGTGTATATGAGAATGACAGGGTGAAGCCAACCATTCTTCCCAGCCAGACTCTCACAGTGTTGGTCTACTCTTTCCTTCTGTGTGTAAACTTATCGACTGACGACTCTTCTAAAGTAGTTCATATTCATTGGGATACTTTTGTATTATTATCACTAACCATTGGTGTGGAAAACTTGTTTTTTTCACTAAGTTATTAACATTTATTATTATGTTGTTACTAAGGAAAAATCTTCATTTTTAAATGACAATATGTGTTATGTTAGGACAGAAATCAAAACAAGTCTGTAATTCAGAATTGTAGACATATTTGTAGATAAACTTTTTGACACTTTGTTCCCATCTCCCAACAAAAGGCTTAGCTGTCACAGGTCCAAATATACCTCCAAAGGGGAAATATAAATATCTCAAAAACAAATATTTTGCCTAACTAAATATTTTTTGTCCTGTGGTAATTCTGGAAGCTAAGCAGATTTTTATGGTATGACCACATAATGAGTTGCACAGCTCCTCTGTAGTTTTCTGGCTCCTTAGCAAAACGGCATCTGAGAATAAGAGGCAATGGCAAACCAAGTTAGTCATACAAATTATCATGGGATATGTATGAAATAGTCAAATGCAAAATGTGTTAGTAAAACAGCATAAAAAAGGAATAATAGCCACCTACATGTATAAATGACAATTTACTTTTGGTCTGAGAATGATTCTATTTGCAATGGTTTGAATATGCTTGGCCCAGGAATTGGCTTTATTTGGAGTTGTGGCCTTGTTGGATAGGTGTGTCAGTAGGCACGGGCTTTAAGATCTTTATCTAGTTGCCTGAAAGTCAGTATTGTGCTAGTAGCCTTCAGATAAAGATGTAGAACTCTCAGCTCCTCCTCAACTATACCTGCCTGGATGCTGTCATGTCTCTGTTTTGATAATAATGGACTTAACCTCTGAACCTGTAAGCCAGCCCCAATTAAATGTTGTCCTTATAAGAGTTGCCTTGGTCATGGTATCCATTCACAGAAAAAAAACAAAAAACAAAAAACAAAAAAAAAACAAAAAAACAAAAACAAACAAAAAAAAACCCTAATTGAAGCACTATTTTATCTTCATTTCACAAGATTTCATTTGTACAACTGACAATTGTATTCCATCAGTGCCTAAAAATGACTATACCACTTCCTTTATGCCACCATCTTTCTGTTGACAAATTTACTATCAATTGGAATGAAAATTAATGGGAAGTTTACCATTTTGATACCCTTGCTGATTTCAATTATTTTAAATTTGTGTTCACCTTCCAGAAGTGCAATTTTGGTGTTCCTTAGCAAATATTTGAGTTTATCCATATAGTGGCTATTCCTGGTTGTCCACTTGACTATATCTGGAATGAATAACAACTCTACAATTGAGTTGGAAAGTTCAACTGTGTTTACGATCTTGAGGCTGGGAGATACAATTTCTGACCTGGATCTTGGCATGGTGGCTATGAATCCCAGGAGATTAAGGAAAGGAGATCTCTGAGTTCAAGGTCATCTGGGACAAAGCAAGCTACAGATCCAGGCATGGGGGTATGCACCTTTAATCTGGGCCACACCTTCTGCTGGAGACCTACATAAGGACATAGGAAAAAGGAAGAGGCTATCTTTTTGCCTGCTGCCTTGTGGGACTGAGCAACTGCTATATCCTTGGACTTCCATTCACAGCTGCTGCTGTCCATTGTTGAGGACTTGAAATACAGACTGTATGTCATCAACAAATTCCCTTATAATATGGATGCTGGGGACAGCATATGATGACAGGGACTGTCAGCAGTCGGATGGGATGGAGACATCTCAGAAACCCATGGAAGCTCCTTGTTAAAAAGGATGGTGTCTGGGATTCTGAGACGCAGGAGACATATCCATCCAAGGGACCCACCATCCGAAATAAGAGGATGCTTGCAGTAGGCTAGGATGGAGACATCTCAGTAGCCCGCAGCAGCTCTTTGTAAAAAGAGGTTGTTCCCATTTTTCCTAACCTTAGCACTAGACAATGACTGTATAGATTTTATTTGTGCGTGACTGCTTTTCACTTGGCCTTGGTATGCATAATTATTCTATTATATCTGACTTTCCTATTTTTTTCTCCTTCTGCTCTGGTAAATTCTGTGAAACTAGATTTTCCTTGGTGTAATAATTCTTAAACAATTGGAAATTGAGGCATAGGGGCACAGCACAGCACAGCCCTAATGGCCCAGGTGCATGCTGTGTGTTCTCATCTTGGAAACAATGTAATAACTACACAATAGTAGTTCCAAATTAATGCTTGATTTGCAAAGAAACTTTAAAGAAATTATTAGAAAATGAATTAGAGCCAACATTGGGACCTCTAGAAAGGAAAAAGTTATTGAAATTAGGAAATAAGTTTTATATATAATGTTTGAGAGTGGTTCCTGGATAAGGAAGTATAAAATTCATAAAATTATACACTAGTAAAACTAAGTCAAAGTACTGGTACTCTCTGAGAGTCATTGTGTACAAGGAACAGAAAGCTAGTGGAATTACTGAGTTAAGGGTTAGCTTGATTTTTTCTGGCCACTGCCTGGCAAGTTTGCCCATGTCATTTATCATTAGAGCTTCACAGGAAAATGCAAGTAGCTGACCTCAGAGCAATGAGCTCTGAAGTATAATAAGTTAAAGATTAAAGTTTAAATAATGATAAGTTTGCAATTATTATTATTTTGGCTACAGGCCTGGGAATAGGGGAAGCTTGGAACTTTGGGGAACAATTGTAATTCTTAATTCTTTGTGGGATGTGGTTACTCTTTTGAATTTTTCTTGGCAATAATTATACAATGTCTTTTATCTACCTGCTTTTGGATTATCAATAAAAAACTGGAACAAGAGAAAGGCTAGCGAGTGAATGAGAGCAAATCTGAGAGTGAATGTGAGAGCGAATGAGAGCACGAGAAGAACATGAGTGAGTGAAGAGACAATGTGAGGTGTGTATGAAGACTGTGCGTGTGAGTGAAAGGAGAGTGAATGTGGTGTGTGTGAGATATGTGTGAGGTGTGTGTGAACAGTGTGTGAGAGAATGAAAGGGTAATGAACAGAGGTGTGCATGAGTGTGGGAGTCCGAGAAAAGAAAAGCACAATAGAAAAAAGCAGAGTGCAGAAGAGAATGCAGTGTGTGCAGCCTCAAGCTGCAAGCAAGCAAGCAAGCAAGCAGGTGAGAGAGAGAGAGAGAGAGAGAGAGAGAGAGAAGTAACTTAAGTCTTGAAATTGCCCGTCAGTTGGTACCCAAAGAGTAGTTTGTGTATATTTATTATGCACCTTCCAGATATTCCTGCTTCCAGTTGAGAACTCCAATCCTGTGTCGAGGCTGGACCCTGGCAAATAGAGACTATCCATAAGTTTTGTAACTCTAGAGAACCTTAAGTAATACAATCCAACATGGTATTTTCTAAGTTTCTGGATTGTGTAGGTTTAATGCTCTGCCAAATTTGTGAAGTTTTAACTTACCCTTAGAATATTTTCCTTAATCTACTTCATCATATCTTCATGGGACTTAAATTATACTCATGTTAACCTGATCTCTCTCATCCATGGTCTCTGAGACTCTAGTCATCTTCCTAAAACAAGTTTTCTTGCTATAGTTCAGGTAGGATAAAATCTGCTGACCTGCGTTCAAGTTCAAATTCTATTCTCTGTCATCTACACCATTCTACTGAGCCTCACCCAGCATTTTTTTAATTTGATGCTACACTTTTTCATTTCTATTATCTCCATTTGATTTTATATATATATATATATATATATATATATATATGATTTCTTTTTCTTTGCAAAGTTTTCTGTCTTTCATTGCTTTTGGAGTACATGGCTCAATTGTTGAAGCATTATGATAGCTGCTTTAAACACAGGATCATAGAATTACAGCCTTTGATCTGTCTCATTGCTGATATCTATTGATTTCTTTTTATGAATGCTGTGATCTTCTTGGTTCTTGACATGGGAAATGGTTTGTTATTGTCATGGCTAGCCTGGGTATTTTTGGCAGACAGGATTACTGGATTCCTGATACCTCCTCCTACATCAGCATCATGTGAAATTGAGGCCCAAGTTCCCATTGGGCCACTTTGAACATTAATTGGGTAGATTAGGCAGATAGTGCTAACTTGGTATCATTTAGTCATCTTGAGACTCAACTTGCTGATTGATCTCACTGACGGGAATCTAGTTGGAGAATCAGAGATCTACCTAATTATGCCAGGTAAAAGAAGAAAGATCTCTTGTCTTCTGCAGACATGAATACTCATGAAAGAACATTGGATTGTGTCACCTGCTTTCAACAGAATGAGTATGGAAGGTCAGAATCCAGCTGACTGCAACTGACCACAACAACTGGGGGAAACAGATGGACTGCCTAGTCCACAAAAGTGGAAAACTATACATAAGGCTAGCTTCTCACTGAAAATGAAGTGGCATTAGATTTGCATTTAGAAGGAGCATTGTGTAGTAAGTTTTTCCACATCTTTAAAAGATGATACAAATATATGAGTTTACAGGAATTGATCTTCCATTTCTTTGGAGCTGGGCTCATCCAGGGACATTGCCTAGAAGGTTCTTATAATCTAATGAGTGTTCTTTTTTGGACTTGGGGATGGTTGTGACCTAACATGACCTCTCTCACATGGCCACATGTACAGAAAATAAAGGACATGGGAAAGTCATAAGGAAGGTATATACGAAGCAGGAAGGGTGCCATGACTGCAACTAAACATGCTCAAATCCTGAACTTGGACTTCCGAGACTCCATATCATGGAAATTATGGGGAATTTTATGAGTCACAAAGCCTGTAAGAGCTTTTTTATGACAGTCTAACTTAACAAATGCAAGTCTGATATTTTGAAATAGAATACTGCTGTACCAAGTAACCAGAAAGGCAGAAGGAGCTTTAAAACTAAATAGAGGCCGGGTGAGCTTCAAGGTGCATGCTAGCATAAGCCTAGATTTCCATGAAAAGATAGCTGGTAGTAATATTAGCTACATTACATGTCTAAGATGGATGCGAGGAATGATTCACAGGATGCTGGAGGAAAGGCGACCTTTGCTATAAAATGACAAATAACTCAGTTAAATTTTTTTCTTGTAACTTTGTGAAAGCCTAACTTTCAAGTAACACATTGAAATTTAATAGAGGTGATTCTAAGGAAAGGATTGGAGGTGTGCCTTAAATTGTAGTAAGTTAGTGTATTTTCAAAGAAGAGATTAGTTGAATAGAGCACTAAACATCTGAGAAATTCTCAGCCTGCCAAATTACAAAAAGAACAAAAGTACATTTTTGGTTCCTTGAGACAGGGCAACTCTGTATAACCCTGGCTATCCTGGAACTCACTCTGAAGACCAGGCTGGCCTCAAATTTAAAGATCCACCTGCCTCTGCCTTTTGAGTGCTGGGATTAAAGGCAAGAGCCACCACTGAGAATGCAGTTTGAAGGAAGCACTGGGGATCGTCAGGACAGTTACTTGATAAAGAAATAAAGAGTCTATATAAGCAGGCGTTGTCAGTGTAAGAAAGAGGACAAAGATAGATGGCTGAATGGGGAAAAAAGATGGATAGGGACACTATCAGGCTCCTTGGCTTCTACAGATCAGGATGAATAGTCATTTGGCTACAGCCATGTGGAGTCCTTCAAGAAAAGATAGGTTTGGTCATGCACACATCATCAGGGCTACCTCATCACCACAGGCTGGAGGTTCTCATGCCTGGCAGCAAAGATGAATCTACCTTTGTTGCAGAGGTGTGATTGTAACCTGGCGTTAGGAAGCTCTAGTTCTGATGTACTTCAGAACTGTATGAAATAGCAAATAGTGTTTTGTGAGGAGCAGAGGAAGCCCAGAGTGAATGTGACTTATTGACGTGAGTTCATGGAAGCCAATGATACAGACTCATAAGTATATCAAAGCCTTCTCCAGCTTTGTGTGCAGATGTTGACAGTGTTTACAAAAGTGATCGCTGTGTTCTCTTATTGCGTTTTTATAGCCTAAAATTGTTCTCATACATAGAACCCCCTTCAAACACACAAATGCACACACACACAAATGCACACACACACACACACACACACACACACACAGGTTTGTTACCTAAACCAGTCTTCTTGTTCAATCATTTACAACAAACCAGGCTCCTGGATTTAAATGTATAAAGTAAATTCACTGAGTTTATGGTTACAAGTGTATGTACTTGAATAGGAACATACAGTCAGCCATGAGGAACTCACATTGGTCAAAGGAGGGAAAGTTTCCATGAGAATCATATACATAAAGGTAGAGAAGGGGCACAGCTCTACACATCTTGACTAGACAGAGTAAGGTACAAGAGAAATTTTGAGGCAGCTAAGTTAGTTATTGGTATTTTGGGGGAGAGCTTGGGGGGAAAGCTGTGGTTATTAGACTATGTTCTGGAGACACACCCTGGTCTGCAGAAGTGACAGTGGGTTTGGCTAATTGAGAGGACATGGGATCAGGATGGAGGAATGGATTCATTGCCAAATGACCAACATTTTTTTCATTTTAACTTTTGGTTTGGACTCATATATGTGATTCCATAGATTGTGTGGCCATTTCCTCACAAAGGGCATTCTTTGTATAATTAGATCCTGAAAGCCTTTAGCCATGTAGACCTTGACCCTCGGGGTATGAGGGGGCCTGACATCATTTCCACTATCTTTTACAAGCCTACTAACAAATTAACATTCCTGCCTTAAAGTCATGGCTAGATAGAATTGCCTACACGTGAGTCACAGACACTTTCATAAATTTCTGCAATGACTCATAGATGAGATGCCAAAGTGGACCAAGGTGTCTTTAGGTCAGATCTTCTACCCAATATGAATATGAAATTATGGGGGGCTAGTCTATCTTGAGCCAAATTGGAGTCCTTTTTATAGCCCAGACCACAATTTCTCTCATTAGATGCTATTCCAGGGCCTTAACTTTTTAATGGGTTTAGGTAAAGCACAAGATACAGCTACTCCCAGAAATCCTTAAGGTCATTATAATAAGATGGGATTGGGATATTCCAGAACTTTTATGCTATGAGGCATCCATCAGGAAAACCTGCTCATCAGACCACTTTACTATCAGAGGACATAGTCTGAAGGTATCAGAAACCAGTCATTGGTGAAAACTTGACTCCTGATACTGCTTTGGTGGGAAAATAATTATAGGACAGACACAGTGTACTCAGTCCTTGGAACACCCATATCTCCACCATTAAAAGAACAGGTAAATGGAGGCTGTTGTAGGATTTAAGAGCTATAAATAAAGTAGTGTAGTCAATGAGCCCTGCTGCCTTTGCTCACTGCTATACCGTCATCTTCTCAGTTAATTGTAGTTGAATTATACTGTTATTTATTTTCACATTCTACTACATCCTAGTGATCTTGAAAAATTTTGCTTTGCCCTTCTGTTTTGGCTAGTTTTGTGTGAACTCAACACAAGCTAGAGTCCTCAGTGAAAAAGGAAGCTCAATTAGGAAAATGCTTCCATAAGACTGGGCTTCAGGTAAGCCAGCAGGGCATTTTCATATGTAGTGATTGATAAGGGGGAACCAATCTCATTATGTGTGGTACTCCCCTGGGCCGATGGTCCTAGATCCTCTAATAAAGCTTGCTGGGCAAGCAAGCCACAAGGAACAAGCCAGTAAGCAGCATCACTCGATGGCCTCTGCATCAGCTCCTGGCTCCAGGTTTTGGCCCTGCTTGAGTCCCTATCCTGACTTCCCTCAAAGATGGACAGTGATACAAAAATGAAGGATAAATAAACCTTTTTTCTCCTAAACTTGCTGTGGACCATGGTGTTTTACCACAGAGGTAGTAACCCCAATAAGGGAACCTTATCTCTTAAGCATAGTCTATCTACTATCTATTATCCATAGAAAATTATGCTTGAGGGTATGAAAAAGTGACCCACTATGTGTCAGGAATATGTTGCTGAGGTTATGAAGCCCACACATAACAAAACTACCTTATGTTTTCTAATATGTGGATGATATTCTGATCAGTCATCCTGACTTTTCTGAATTGGTAACCATTTTTGACTTAGGCTTGGGGCCTTCAGTGTCTCCAGAAGAGGTTCAAAAGACATTCCCATTCCAACATGCAAGGTGTACTTTTACTGTACACCATCAAAAGCTAAACATTTGCAAGGATTGTCTCAAAAGTTAGTTACTAGGGAGAGATGAGTTTCCTCAGAGATTCAAGGTTACTACTCAGGAACTTTCTCTACCCTCCCACGTTTTAGAAGGGGTCTGTACTTTCTCCATACCAGGTTACTTCTGAGGCTATGAGGACTCCATCTGTAAGTAGAAGCACTTTTATCTAACAGTTGAATACAAAGACAAGACCTGGTTGTACATCTTTCACTAGCAATCCTTAAATTATCCATGTACTCCTGCTGGAAAATTGTGGCAACTACAGAATGTTTTAAAATAGTTGCATTTCATATATTCTCCCTCCAGGGCAATGAGTCCTTATTCTAATTTGATGGCAAAGTTATCCTGAGGAGTACAAACATGCTATGGAAATGCTATATAAAGAGATGAAGACAATTGTTTTCCTATGGTCAGCCGATCAACAGTCTACAAACTGGCTATGTTCTTTGGCTTATTTCCCTGAGCCAGCATGATGTGCATTTTCTAGTATCCAAGATACTTCAAGATATTATTTTCCCTAAGATTACACAGTTTAAATCCCTTACTTTGGCTGAAATGGTCTGTCGTAGTTAATTATTATATTTTGGTTTTGTCTGTAATGTATGTATTTCCAATTTGAAATTCTACAGCACTGTTTGAGGGCATCAGAGACAGGGAGAAAAGTATCACATTTGTAGCTAAATTGTTCTTCAAGGTCAATGAACTACTCTATCTTATCAGTGGTTCCTCTACTTGCTGTGTTTTATGCAAGTTCATTTAGGTATTTAGTGAAAATTGGAAGGTATTTAGAAGAATTGGATCATTCTGCTTAATCAGAAATAGCAGTTTCTATAGTTTTTGGAAGGTCTAAATACATGCTTTAATAATAGAAAAACAATTACAGAGAAGAGTAAGTTTCAATATGAAAGGCCTTTGTTGTGTGTGATCTGTTTTTTTAGTTGATTTATTTACTATTTCATAGTGCCTCTATTTAGACTTTTCATTAGTTCTTAACACTGAAGAAAGAACTGTCCTCTAGAACTATAAATGTTAATGTCTGTTTGGAATTATTTTATCTGGACTAGGCAGAGGACAGCACCAAATAGGCAGTGTCACGTAGTTTAAAACTTATATGAGTCATATAAGTTTATATATTATAGCCCCCTAACAATATTTTCAAAAAACTAATAAACTTGGGAAATTGCAGTTCTGTGAGAATATTTTTGGATAATTTGTGCCAACCTAAATGGCAAGTGGTAAGAAAAATACATATGTTACATGGAGTTCAAACAATTTTCTTATTCAGATTATAATCACGGAACTGGCTTAAATATGGACACCTCTTAGATTTCACGAGAGCATCTGCTAGTACCAGCTGGCAGCTTTGGCTGCTGTAGAGGTCCATGGAAATTGGTCTCAAGGGAATCAGTAATGAGGCTTGGTGGCACATACCAGTAGCTTCAACTAATTGAGAGACTGAAGCAGAAGGGCATGTTGATTTCAAAATGTAAGGCTGGTCTGGTGGATGTAGTGGGAGTCTGCCTTAAACTGAAGCATCTAAGGCAATACCATCTTGTCCTAACTTCATTTTGTGTCTGTTTGGATATACCTCAGTCCTCTTCTCTGCTCCCAATATTAATATAAGTCTTGGTAAAACATTACAGACTTTCACAACTCTGATCATGATCCATTTGAATTAAAGAAAATAATGACTGTTTATCTGAACTTAACATAAAATAAAATAATGAAGAAGTTATAAGTAAAAATAATTGTCATGTTATATCTGAAATAACTACTATGTTCTGCCTAAACATACATTGCAAGGTTTCTCTGAGCATTATCAACACTCAAGTAATTGTGGGGTTTGCCCCTAGAATGCAGTACCCCTGACCTTCAGCACCAAAAGACTCTGAAGTTTTGCCTACTCTTTGATAATTTTCTTTCTTTGTACTTTGGTAATTTTCTTTCTTTCCTTTCTCTCTTTCTTTCTTTCTTTCTTTCTTTCTTTCTTTCTTTCTTTCTTTCTTTCTTTCTTTCTTATATTTTAGAAATAAGCATTTCATTTTGAAACTAAATTTTACCTTCTTCAATTTTATATTTTAAAAGATTTGAATAGCATAAAGTCTATTTGAAAAGACTTCCTTAGGCTTTTCAATAGAGAAGTGAGTTTTAGCACCACAGGAAATAAAGGTGAACTTCCAAAAATAGGAGAAGAGCTCTTCATAGAGGGGGAATGTATGTCTGTGTGGAAGGGGATGGTGGCTTGCAGCAACTGTGTTATTTGTGAGCCTGCCCTACGTGTGGCTCATATATATATATATATATATATATATATATATATATATATATATATATATATATATATATATATATTCACTGAAACTAGATAAGATTGATGAAGCTAAAAAGTACGTGTTGAAAGGGACCGGATATAGATCTTTCCTGAGAGACACAACTAGAGCATGTCAATTGCAGAGGTGAATGCTAGCAGCAAACCACCGAACTGAGAACGGGATCCCTGTTCGAGGAATTAGAGAAAGGATTGAAAGAGCTGAAGGTGCTTTCAATCCCATAAGAATAACAATACCAACCAACCAGAGCTTCCAGGGACTAAACCACTACCCAAAGACTATATATGGACTGACGAGGGCTACAACTGTGTATGTTGGGAAGACCAATGGAAGAGGAAGCCCTTGGTCCTGCCAAGGTTTGAGCTCCAGTACAGGTGAATGTCACAGGGGCGGTAAGGGGAGTGGATGGGGGAGAACACCCTTATGGGGGAGGGAAAGGAGATAGTGGACTTATAGACAGGAAACCGGGAAAGGGAATAACATTTGAATTGTAAATAAAGGAATATGTCCAATAAAAAAGAAATGTAAATACATAAACCATAAAAAAAGGTTTATTTAAAAAAATGGAGTATTAATGTTTTGGCTACATCTACCATTTTGGATTATCATATCTAAAAAAGTATGTGATTATTAAATATAACCAATACAAATCCTCTTGTGTAATTCATAATATCTCTAGATGACTTTTTTTTTCTTTTCTTTTTGTAGGCACTGGAGACCGAACCCAGGGTCTTGCAGGCAAGCGCTCTGCCACTGAGCTAAATCCCCAACCCCTCTAGATGACTTTCAATTCCCAATCCTAGGTAAGCATTATATAAATTGCTATGCTGTGTTATTAGGGAGTTAAGATAGTTTCTAATGTCTGCATATGTTCACTACAGTTACGATGTGTTCATTTTTTCCCAGTAATTTTCATCTGCAACTGGTTGAATGCAAAAACCTGTTTTCACTGAGATGGTTAAGGTTTAAACCAGAGTTTGGGTTTCTAGAAGTCCTCCTAACTCTCAACTTACCACCATCCTCAAGACATTGCTATCCTCAGACTATCCGGAGAACAAATTCCACATGCACTTTAAAGGAGCATTTCTTTGCTATTGTCAAAGGCTAAGGCAGTCTGATAAATTATTATAATCTCAACTCTAATAAAACTTATGATATTTTGGCACCTAAATATAAAATACTATAAATCATCTCCAGTAAAAGATGGTGTTATAATTCTTCAGAGACTTATCTTTTGATTCAAAACCTAATGTTCCAGTACAGTTGACATTCTGTCTGAGTTCTGTGTGCTCTGCTATACACACACACACACACACACACACACACACACACACACACACACACACACACATATGTTAGATAGAGAGATATAGATAGATAGAGAGAGATATAGATATAGATAGATATAGATAGGTAGATAGAGATAGATAGATGGATAGATAGATAGGGATAGAGAGACAGAGATATAGAAAGATGAGAGAGAGAGAGAGAGAGAGAGAGAGAGAGAGAGAGAGAGAGAGAGAGAGAGAGATTCATGACTGAAACAAATTATGGTACTGGAGTTGGATATTGCTGTAACAGACTTCTCAGAGCACAGTGGCCTGTTCTATGGGATCTTGGAAGAGTGTTGAGAGAAATGTCAACAATGGAGGCCTACCTTGTGATGTTTTGGGGGAAAATATGATAGCCCTTTACAGATTACTCAGAAACGAACATCAACCAATCAGAATTGACCACATTTACAGGACAGGATAACCTTCTAGAACATAACATGTGCAGTAGCTCATCTTAGTTAACTGAGGACAACTCTGAAGGGCAAGTTCTTAAACCTATCACTGTACACAGGGGGTTCTGTAATATTCATTCTTGCTATACTCTTTGCAGGCTAAAATATAAGCTTTTTTAAAATCTGCTCTGGTAGACCTTTAGGGATGAATTATTCTACCCACTCAAGAGTTCTTCCACCACCCTCATAAGCTCATGAAGCTTTTATCATGTCTGTCAGTTGTAATGTCCTGTTGTCTGTAAAAATACTAAGACAGACTACAGCAATTTGAATCTAACATATAAGGGCATTGCATATATATTTATGAACATACGTATACACATGTCTTCTATAAGTGTACAACACAACAAATGTTTCATGTATGTTTCAAACAATAGCTAATTTTGTTTTAAGCACAGTGTTGTATGTCAATAATAACCCATACTAATTCCATTTTGTTTCCATAGTTACAGACCTCATTCTCTCTCTCTCTCTCTCTCTCTCTCTCTCTCTCTCTCTCTCTCTCTCTCTCTGTGTGTGTGTGTGTGTGTGTAACCAGAGAGAAATTAAATTGTTCTATATCTTCACATCAGACCATAAATCAGCATTCTACTATCTTTACATTGCATGTCTATGCTTATTAACATGAACAATGTATTGACTCAACCACATAAAGATTGCACTTGAATTCATAAGATAAATAACAATTTAAGTGGCTTGTTTCAATTCTTTTCTTTCTTTATAATGAACCAGATGGCAGTTGGTTTCATACTGGGCTGCAGTGTCCCCAAAGATGAAGCAGGCAATTCTTTTGCTTTTTTTCAACAGAACATAAATCATATATTGACATTTTCCTAATAGTTTTTTAATCTTAAGAGAAAATAGTATATCTCCAGGTAATTACTTGCAATACAGTTTGTTGTAAATAGGGGAATTGAGGTCACATTCATTTTTCACTGTCATGTGTGATTACATCCAAGGGTTTGCATTTTTGTTTTTTGTTAGAAATAAACATGTTTCTTATTAGAACTGTCTCTGGTTCTATGTGGACCGAGTCTTGAAAGGTTTCAACAAAGGTCAAAGATACAAGAGAATGTCTACAATTTTTTTATGTGAAGAGAGGTGACTTACAGTACATGATCAATATTACTACAGAAAGCTAATTTTGAGCTTTGAGAACAGAGAAGGTCGAGGAATATTCAAGCATCAATTTAGAGGCTCCAGGTTTCAACAAATGGAAATTCTTGGCTAGGCTGGGCTTAGAATTATGGCAGACTTATCTGAGACTGGGAGCCTCTTTATTCTGGTAATGTGAGTCAGGAATTGAGAGCTAAGTTAAGGTTTTTGACTGACCTGTAGCTGGACCTTCTCCAGAGCTTGGGCTGAAGCTTCATATAGCCTTTCACAAGTTCTAATGGTGTTTCTAGCCGATGAGGCGCTTGACAAAAGAACCACAGTTCTGAGAAGCCTTGGATGACCTAGGTATTTCATTTTAAGAACAGTACACAGTTTTATGATCCAAATTGATTCCTTATTTGGAAACTGTGCTATACTGTCTTAAAGGAGAATAATGTAACTAATGATCTACCTAAATCAAACAAAAATTGATTTTTTTTTTGTTTCAACAGTTTCAGAGATTTCTAGGATTCGGCAGTGTTTTTTGTTTTTCCTCTTTCTTTTCTCTAAGGTTATTGATCTAGGAACACATTCTGAAGATTTTTCTGGGTAAGAGTGTACCTCAAGTTGTGATCTTGAGTTTTCCAGACTTGAGTATTTATAACAATTTTTACTGTAATCTTGAAGTTACTGATTTATTTTTTATGTGCCAATCTGCTTCTGTCTTATGTTGGGTAGGTGTGCTGGGTTAAGTCTTAATGGTTTGATCATAATACAGTTTTTATTGTTATTAAAGCTTTTCCTATTTTAAATTGCATTTACTTCTTAACTACACAATTTTCTAGATTAAACTATTTTTAAAGAAAAAAATACAATTTATGTCTAAGGCAGTTTCAACATCCATAGGAGGTGTATGTAAACACACTTCAAGACCTTAGGTAAAGGTTACAAATATATCTTACGAATTCCATCAGGACAACATTGATTTCATGAACACTTTAAATGAATTGATATTTTCATCAAAATTAGCATCTTCTGAACCTCAAGAAGTTCTGGGACAGTGTGACTCACTCAGTTATAATATATGTAAAAGTACAAAAATCTTCCCTTCAGGATTTTGCAAATAATACAGTTTGAATTTCATAGCTTCTAGATTCTGAGGACTCTAGTGTGTGTATTGTTACCTCTGTACTACAGTAACTAGATTGAAATGTAAGGTACAAAATGAAAAATGTTATTTTCATAAAAGATTGTGAGCAGTGCAGACTTCTCTGGAGACCGCATGCAGAAAATAAAGGAAGTTTTATGTAACAAAACAACAACAACAACAAAAAAATGGATAGCCTGTCCATCAGTGCTATAGGTATTGGTATAAAATAGATGGAAAGTCTCTGCATACTTGGCTAACTGAGTTTCCTTTTGCCCGCCATTTTATCACCCTCTCCATATTCGCCTTCAGAAGTAACCCACAAAATCTATTTCTTTTATAAAGAGAATTTCTGAAGTCTTTGTTTCAGTGTCCTAATGGTCCCACATCTACCAAGGTATGCCAGAAATAGACCACAACTTACTCCTGAGCATGCACAAAATTGTGTCAAGAAAGTTTGAAGGATACAATCTCCTACTAGATATATTTTAAATAACAGACTTTATATTGATAGGACTTTATAAAGTAATATTTTAAATGTATTATTTGGTAATATCATAAATGTCTATAGTTTGTCTTGAACTTATCTAACCTCAACTCTCCCTGGAATTCCCCTCAACATGTTCCCTTCATACCTTCCTGTCATAATGAATATCTTCTACATTCTCTTCCCAACTTCATGTATCTCCCCTTTTAGAAAGGGACCCACTGTGATACAATTAGTGCTGCCTGTATGAATGTGGCTGTAGGGCCACTCAGTGGTACACAGTCAACCTACCATATGCTACACCACAGAAAAAAATTAACCCCTTTCTCAAGAGCCATCACTTATGTAAAAATTCCCACTAAGGGTTTGGTCTTGTGAGTGCCTCTCCTGCCTTGTTGGAATATTAACTAGATTGTTTTTTTGTCAGTCATGTGCAGGCAACTCTGTTCTGTGAGTTGAGAGTGTAACAGAGTGCCCTGTCAGGTCCAGAAGGCAAAATCTTGCTACGGTTATACCTGACCTCTGACCCTTACAATCAATCCTTCTTCCCCTTCTTCCATGAAGTTCTTTGAGACTTGGGGAGAGGAGGTATGATATAGATGTCCCATTATTATTTTAAATTTTTTTATGATTTTAATTGTATGTGTGTCTATTTGGAGGCACACGCACATATTAGCATGGGCACATTCATAATATGTTGGGGTGTCCCTGGGAGCTGGAATTATAGATAATGTGTGCACTGGAAGAACCGGGTCCTCCTTAAGAGCAACAGTACATGCTCGTCACGGCCAATCCATTTTCCCAGATCTTAGAGATCCCATTTAGAACTAGGTACTCCATAGTCATGTATTCTCTCAACGTTGACAGTTGGGTCTCTATATTGTGTCCACTGCATAAAGGAACATTGCTGAAGACACGTAACAGGTGCACTAATATATAAGTATAGAAATAAATATTTAGAGCACAATTTGATTCTTAGTCATTTTAGCAAGATAATGCTAATAGATTCCCTGCTGAGGCCTATCATAATCCCAGTCACAGGTTTATCATTCTAGACATGGGTCTCTCTTCTGGAGCAATTAGAAAGCTGTTGGTTATTCCCATAACATTCATTACAATAATGCACCAATAGATATATCTTGCAAAGCTGGTCATTATTGTTGTCCATGTGGGTTTAAATCTAGGTAGTTAAAATTTTCTTTCACCAGCAGTCTATAAACCATCATCTGCTCTGGGAAAGCTAGCCAGGGGGGATGAACCTTCCAGGGCAGTACTACTTTATTTCTCTTTATTCTAGGACCAAAGTCTGTAGTGTATTTAGCAATATAAAGTTATGATTGGTAGCCAAGAGCAATGCACCAAATAGACTGTACTGTTTTGGTGGTCTCCAGAATACCTTGACTGACAACTGGATGGCACTGAGCTATTTATATATTTATGTATTAATAGTCTATAGCTCTTCTGAAGAGATTAATACTTCCCCTCCATTAGAGTAGCTCCAATTAAGTTATTTATATATTATTATATTTTAAAGAAGTTTATAAAGTATTAGTCTTTCATGTGTATTTTTCAAACATCCTGTTTTAATTTTTTAAAACATTCAACACCTGATATAAAAATACGGCATGACATATGTGTGAAGTATTTGATTTTAAATTATCTTCTAATATTATCTAAGAACAAAAGTAGTATTTCTATTTCAATATTTTTATGTCTTTTCATTTTGGTCTTTATGCATTCATCAGTGGGCTTCGCTTTCAGTTAAGAGATACTATTAATGATACTCTGCTATACTTGCGGACAGAGCCTAACATAACTGTTTTCTGAGAGGTTTCACTGAGCAGAAAGATGGAAAGACACACAGGAACTCACAGCCAAACATTAGGCAGAGCTTGTGGAGACTTGTGGAAGAGTTTAGTGAAGGAAGGGCGAGCTGGAGGGGTCAAGGACACCACAAGACGATCTATAGAGTCCACTAACCTAGGACCATAGGGGCTCACAGAGACTGAACAAGCAACTGGAGCATGTACGGTCTGGGCTTTACCTAGGTGAGCAGCTTGGTCTGCATGTGAGTGCCCTAACAATTGGAGCAGTGGTTGTCTTTGAGTGGATTCCGCTGCCTGCCTTTGGATCCCTTTTTCTTAGCCGGGCTGCCCTGTCTGGCCTCAGTGGGAGAGGATGTACTTAGCCTTGCTGGTACTAGATGTCCCACATCTGCCTGGGACCCATGGGGGGCTTCATCTTCTCTAAGGAGAAAAGGTAATAGTAGGAGGGGTTTGTGAAGGTGGGACTGAGCTGAGCAGAGGGGATGGGCTGGGATTGGGACACAATGAATAAATACATCAGAGAAAAAGAAGGCTACCACTTTAAAATGTCATAGTAAACATTCATTTACTTTTAGAGGATGCCCTAATTTTTCATGGGACATGCTATTTCCCTTCTTCTATAAACAGAGGGAAATCATGCAAAACATATATCTGTTCTTAGAAACTTGGCCTGATTAAAAACACTAAACTTGTTAAATTAGCAGTTTTCAAGGTGGTATCACATACATTATTTATATTTCCATAAATACTTACTGCATAAGAATTGACATCTCTTGATGAAGGTTTTACTCCTGACCAAGATGGAATAACAGAAGCAACCAGGATCATTTCCCTAAATGACCAAATGGATTTGGATGTATTTGCCATCAGACAACAAACAATAATGGCCCTAGAAAGATGGGCTACATTAAGTGAGCCCTCCAGTTACCAATGTCATTGTGTTAGGAAGCTTCTGGGGCACTCTCAAGGAAGGACGAACCCTGACAACAGACAGACCTCAGCGGTCTTCTTTTCTTTTCTTTTTTCTTTTCTTTTCCTTTCTTTTCTTTTCTTTTTTCTTTTCTTTTCTTTTCTTTTCTTCTCGTCTCTTTCCTTTTCCTTTTCTTTTCTTTTCTTCTCGTCTCTTTCCTTTTCCTTTTCTTTTTTTTTTTATTTTTTATTAACTTGAGTATTTCTTTTTTTTTTTTTATTAACTTGAGTATTTCTTATATACATTTCGAGTGTTATTCCCTTTCCCGGTTTCCGGGCAAACATCCCCCTCCCCCCTCCCCTTCCTTCTGGGTGTTCCCCTCCCAACCCTCCCCCCATTGCCGCCCTCCCCCCATAGACTAGTTCACTGGGGGTTCAGTCTTAGCAGGACCCAGGGCTTCCCCTTCCACTGGTGCTCTTACTAGGATATTCATTGCTACCTATGGGGTCAGAGTCCAGGGTCAGTCCATGTATAGTCTTTAGGTAGTGGCTTAGTCCCTGGAAGCTCTGGTTGCTTGGCATTGTTGTACTTTTGGGGTCTCGAGCCCCTTCAAGCTCTTCCAGTTCTTTCTCTGATTCCTTCAATAGGGGACCTATTCTCAGTTCAGTGGTTTGCTGCTGGCATTCGCCTCTATATTTGCTGTATTCTGGCTGTGTCTCTCAGGAGCGATCTACATCCGGCTCCTGTCGGTCTGCACTTCTTTGCTTCAACCATCTTGTCTAATTGGGTGGCTGTATATGTATGGGCCACCTGTGGGGCAGGCTCTGAATGGGTGTTCCTTCAGTCTCTGTTTTAATCTTTGCCTCTCCCTTCCCTGCCAAGGGTATTCTTTTTCCTCATTTAAAGAAGGAGTGAAGCATTCACATTTTGATCATCCGTCTTGAGTTTCCTTTGTTCTAGGGATCTAGGGTAATTCAAGCATTTGGGCTAATAGCCACTTATCAATGAGTGCATACCATGTATGTCTTTCTGTGATTGGGTTAGCTCACTCAGGATGATATTTTCCAGTTCCAACCATTTGCCTACGAATTTCATAAACTCGTTGTTTTTGATAGCTGAGTAATATTCCATTGTGTAGATGTACCACATTTTCTGTATCCATTCCTCTGTTGAAGGGCATCTGGGTTCTTTCCAGCTTCTGGCTATTATAAATAAGGCTGCGATGAACATAGTGGAGCACGTGTCTCTTTTATATGTTGAGGCATCTTTTGGGTATATGCCCAAGAGAGGTATAGCTGGATCCTCAGGCAGTTCAATGTCCAATTTTCTGAGGAACCTCCAGACTGATTTCCAGAATGGTTTTACCAGTCTGCAATCCCACCAACAATGGAGGAGTGTTCCTCTTTCTCCACATCCTCGCCAGCATCTGCTGTCACCTGACTTTTTGATCTTAGCCAATCGCACTGGTGTGAGGTGAAATCTCAGGGTTGTTTTGATTTGCATTTCCCTTATGACTAAAGATGTTGAACATTTCTTTAGGTGTTTCTCAGCCATTCGGCATTCCTCAGCTGTGAATTCTTTGTTTAGCTCTGAACCCCATTTTTTAATAGGGTTATTTGTTTCCCTTCGGTCTAACTTCTTGAGTTCTTTGTATATTTTGGATATAAGGCCTCTATCTGTTGTAGGATTGGTAAAGATCTTTTCCCAATCTGTTGGTTGCCGTTTTGTCCTAACCACAGTGTCCTTTGCCTTACAGAAGCTTTGCAGTTTTATGAGATCCCATTTGTCGATTCTTGATCTTAGAGCATGAGCCATTGGTGTTTTGTTCAGGAAATTTTTTCCAGTGCCCATGTGTTCCAGATGCTTCCCTAGTTTTTCTTCTATTAGTTTGAGTGTGTCTGGTTTGATGTGGAGGTCCTTGATCCACTTGGACTTAAGCTTTGTACAGGGTGATAAGCATGGATCGATCTGCATTCTTCTACATGTTGCCCTCCAGTTGAACCAGCACCATTTGCTGAAAATGCTATCTTTTTTCCATTGGATGGTTTTGGCTCCTTTGTCAAAAATCAAGTGACCATAGGTGTGTGGGTTCATTTCTGGGTCTTCAATTCTATTCCATTGGTCTATCTGTCTGTCTCTGTACCAATACCATGCAGTTTTTATCACTATTGCTCTGTAATACTGCTTGAGTTCAGGGATAGTGATTCCCCCTGAAGTTCTTTTATTGTTGAGGATAGCTTTAGCTATCCTGGGTTTTTTGTTATTCCAGATGAATTTGCAAATTGTTCTGTCTAACTCTTTGAAGAATTGGATTGGTATTTTGATGGGGATTGCATTGAATCTGTAGATTGCTTTTGGTAAAATGGCCATTTTTACTATATTAATCCTGCCAATCCATGAGCATGGGAGATCTTTCCATCTTCTGAGGTCTTCTTCAATTTCTTTCCTCAGTGTCTTGAAGTTCTTATTGTACAGATCTTTTACTTGCTTGGTTAAAGTCACACCGAGGTACTTTATATTATTTGGGTCTATTATGAAGGGTGTCGTTTCCCTAATTTCTTTCTCGGCTTGTTTCTCTTTTGTATAGAGGAAGGCAACTGATTTATTTGAGTTAATTTTATACCCAGCCACTTTGCTGAAGTTGTTTATCAGCTTTAGTAGTTCTCTGGTGGAACTTTTGGGATCACTTAAATATACTATCATGTCATCTGCAAATAGTGATATTTTGACCTCTTCTTTTCCGATCTGTATCCCTTTGATCTCCTTTTGTTGTCTGATTGCTCTGGCTAGAACTTCAAGAACTATATTGAATAAGTAGGGAGAGAGTGGGCAGCCTTGTCTAGTCCCTGATTTTAGTGGGATTGCTTCAAGGTTCTCTCCATTTAGTTTAATGTTAGCAACTGGTTTGCTGTATATGGCTTTTACTATGTTTAGGTATGGGCCTTGAATTCCTATTCTTTCCAGGACTTTTATCATGAAGGGGTGTTGAATTTTGTCAAATGCTTTCTCAGCATCTAATGAAATGATCATGTGGTTCTGTTCTTTCAGTTTGTTTATATGATGGATCACGTTGATGGTTTTCCTTATATTAAACCATCCCTGCATGCCTGGGATGAAGCCTACTTGATCATGGTGGATGATTGTTTTGATGTGCTCTTGAATTCGGTTTGCCAGAATTTTATTGAGTATTTTTGCGTCGATATTCATAAGGGAAATTGGTCTGAAGTTCTCTTTCTTTGTTGTGTCTTTGTGTGGTTTAGGTATAAGAGTAATTGTGGCTTCGTAGAAGGAATTCGGTAGGGCTCCATCTGTTTCAATTTTGTGGAATAGTTTGGATAATATTGGTATGAGGTCTTCTATGAAGGTTTGATAGAATTCTGCACTAAACCCGTCTGGACCTGGGCTCTTTTTGGTTGGGAGACCTTTAATGACTGCTTCTATTTCCTTAGGAGTTATGGGGTTGTTTAACTGGTTTATCTGTTCCTGATTTAACCTCGATACCTGGTATCTGTCTAGGAAATTGTCCATTTCCTGAAGATTTTCAAATTTTGTTGAATATAGGTTTTTATAGTAAGATCTGATGATTGTTTGAATTTCCTCCGAATCTGTAGTTATGTCTCCCTTTTCATTTCTGATTTTGTTAATTTGGACACACTCTCTGTGTCCTCTCGTTAGTCTGGCTAAGGGTTTATCTATCTTGTTGATTTTCTCAAAGAACCAACTTTTGGTTCTGTTGATTCTTTCTATGGTCCTTTTTGTTTCTACTTGGTTGATTTCAGCTCTGAGTTTGATTATTTCCTGCCTTCTACTCCTCCTGGGTGTATTTGCTTCTTTTTGTTCTAGAGCTTTTAGGTGTGCTGTCAAGCTGCTGACATTTGCTCTTTCCTGTTTCTTTCTGCAGGCACTCAGCGCTATGAGTTTTCCTCTTAGCACAGCTTTCATTGTGTCCCATAAGTTTGAGTATGTTGTATCTTCATTTTCATTAAATTCTAAAAAGTTTTAAATTTCTTTCTTTATTTCTTCCTTGACCAGGTTATCATTGAGTAGAGCATTGTTCAATTTCCACGTATATGTGGGCATTCTTCCCTTACTGTTATTGAAGACCAGTTTTAGGCCGTGGTGGTCCGATAGCACGCATGGGATTATTTCTATCTTTCTGTACCTGTTGAGGCCCGTTTTTTGACCAATTATATGGTCAATTTTGGAGAAAGTACCATGAGGAGCTGAGAAGAAGGTATATCCTTTTGCTTTAGGATAGAATGTTCTATAAATATCCGTTAAGTCCATTTGGCTCATGACTTCTCTTAGTCTGTCGACATCACTGTTTAATTTCTGTTTCCATGATCTGTCCATTGATGAGAGTGGGGTGTTGAAATCTCCCACTATTATTGTGTGAGGTGCAATGTGTGTTTTGAGCTTTAGTAAGGTTTCTTTTACGTATGTAGGTGCCCTTGTATTTGGGGCATAGATATTTAGGATTGAGAGTTCATCTTGGTGGATTTTTCCTTTGATGAATATGAAGTGTCCTTCCTTATCTTTTTTGATGACTTTTAGTTGAAAATTGATTTTATTTGATATTAGAATGGCTACTCCAGCTTGCTTCTTCTGACCATTTGCTTGGAAAGTTGTTTTCCAGCCTTTCACTCTGAGGTAGTGTCTGTCTTTGTCTCTGAGGTGTGTTTCCTGTAGGCAGCAGAATGCAGGGTCCTCGTTGCGTATCCAGTTTGTTAATCTATGTCTTTTTATTGGGGAGTTGAGGCCATTGATATTGAGAGATATTAAGGAATAGTGATTATTGCTTCCTGTTATATTCATATTTGGATGTGAGGTTATGTTTGTGTGCTTTCATTCTCTTTGTTTTGTTGCCAAGACGATTAGTTTCTTGCTTCTTCTAGGGTATAGCTTGCCTCCTTATGTTGGGCTTTACCATTTATTATCCTTTGTAGTGCTGGATTTGTAGAAAGATATTGTGTAAATTTGGTTTTGTCATGGAATATCTTGGTTTCTCCATCAATGTTAATTGAGAGTTTTGCTGGATACAGTAACCTGGGCTGGCATTTGTGTTCTCTTAGGGTCTGTATAACATCAGTCCAGGATATTCTGGCCTTCATAGTTTCTGGCGAGAAGTCTGGTGTGATTCTGATAGGTCTCCCTTTATATGTTACTTGACCTTTTTCCCTTACTGCTTTTAATATTCTTTCTTTATTTTGTGCGTTTGGTGTTTTGACAATTATGTGACGGGAGGTGTTTCTTTTCTGGTCCAATCTGTTTGGAGTTCTGTAGGCTTCTTGTATGTCTATGGGTATCTCTTTTTTTAGGTTAGGGAAGTTTTCTTCTATGATTTTGTTGAAGATATTTACTGGTCCTTTGAGCTGGGAGTCTTCACTCTCTTCTATACCTATTATCCTTAGGTTTGATCTTCTCATTGAGTCCTGGATTTCCTGTATGTTTTGGACC
This sequence comes from Rattus norvegicus, assembly GCF_021556685.1. Taxonomy (NCBI): domain Eukaryota; kingdom Metazoa; phylum Chordata; class Mammalia; order Rodentia; family Muridae; genus Rattus; species Rattus norvegicus. The sequence goes on along the minus strand of NC_141538.1, from coordinate 23,393,100 downwards.
AGTAGCTTTTTCCGCTTTACATTATCTTTGACAGTTGAGTCAATGATTTCTATGGAATCTTCTGCTCCTGAGATTCTCTCTTCCATCTCTTGTATTCTGTTGGTGAAGCTTGTATCTACAGCTCCTTGTCTCTTCTTTTGGTTTTCTATATCCAGGGTTGTTTCCATGTGTTCTTTCTTGATTGCTTCTATTTCCATTTTTAATTCCTTCAACTGTTTGATTGTGTTTTCCTGGAATTCTTTCAGGGATTTTTGCGATTCCTCTCTGTAGGCTTTTACTTGTTTATTAATGTTTTCCTGTGCTTCCCTAAGTGTGTTCATGTCTTTCTTGAAGTCCTCCAGTATCATGATCAAATATGATTTTGAAACTAGATCTTGCTTTTCTGGTGTGTTTGGATATTCCATGTTTGTTTTGGTGGGAGAATTGGGCTCCGATGATGCCATGTAGTCTTGGTTTCTGTTGCTTGGGTTCCTGCGCTTGCCTCTCGCCATCAGATTATCTCTAGTGTTACTTTGTTCTGCTATTTCTGACAGTGGCTAGACTGTCCTATAAGCCTGTGTGTCAGGAGTGCTGTAGACCTGTTTTCCTCTCTTTCAGTCAGTTATGGGGACAGAGTGTTCTGCTTTCGGGCGTGTAGTTTTTCCTCTCTACAGGTCTTCAGCTGTTCCTGTGGGCCTGTGTCTTGAGTTCACCAGGCAGCTTTCTTGCAGCAGAAAATTTGGTCTTACCTGTGGTCCTGAGGCTCAGGTTCGCTCGTGGGGTGCTGCCCAGGGGCTCTCTGCAGCGGCAGCAACCAGGAAGACCTGTGCCGCCCCTTCCGGGAGCTTCAGTGCACCAGGGTTCCAGATGGTCTTTGGCTTTTTCCTCTGGCGTCCGAGATGTGTGTGCAGGGAGCAGTCTCTTCTGGTTTCCCAGGCTTGTCTGCCTCTCTGAAGGTTTACCTCTCCCTCCCACGGGATTTGGGTGCAGAGAACTGTTTATCCGGTCTGTTTCCTTCAGGGTCCGGCGGTGTCTTGAGTATTTCTTATATACATTTCGAGTGTTATTCCCTTTCCCGGTTTCCGGGCAAACATCCCCCTCCCCCCTCCCCTTCCTTCTGGGTGTTCCCCTCCCAACCCTCCCCCCATTGCCGCCCTCCCCCCATAGACTAGTTCACTGGGGGTTCAGTCTTAGCAGGACCCAGGGCTTCCCCTTCCACTGGTGCTCTTACTAGGATATTCATTGCTACCTATGGGGTCAGAGTCCAGGGTCAGTCCATGTATAGTCTTTAGGTAGTGGCTTAGTCCCTGGAAGCTCTGGTTGCTTGGCATTGTTGTACTTTTGGGGTCTCGAGCCCCTTCAAGCTCTTCCAGTTCTTTCTCTGATTCCTTCAATAGGGGACCTATTCTCAGTTCAGTGGTTTGCTGCTGGCATTCGCCTCTATATTTGCTGTATTCTGGCTGTGTCTCTCAGGAGCGATCTACATCCGGCTCCTGTCGGTCTGCACTTCTTTGCTTCAACCATCTTGTCTAATTGGGTGGCTGTATATGTATGGGCCACCTGTGGGGCAGGCTCTGAATGGGTGTTCCTTCAGTCTCTGTTTTAATCTTTGCCTCTCCCTTCCCTGCCAAGGGTATTCTTTTTCCTCATTTAAAGAAGGAGTGAAGCATTCACATTTTGATCATCCGTCTTGAGTTTCCTTTGTTCTAGGGATCTAGGGTAATTCAAGCATTTGGGCTAATAGCCACTTATCAATGAGTGCATACCATGTATGTCTTTCTGTGATTGGGTTAGCTCACTCAGGATGATATTTTCCAGTTCCAACCATTTGCCTACGAATTTCATAAACTCGTTGTTTTTGATAGCTGAGTAATATTCCATTGTGTAGATGTACCACATTTTCTGTATCCATTCCTCTGTTGAAGGGCATCTGGGTTCTTTCCAGCTTCTGGCTATTATAAATAAGGCTGCGATGAACATAGTGGAGCACGTGTCTCTTTTATATGTTGAGGCATCTTTTGGGTATATGCCCAAGAGAGGTATAGCTGGATCCTCAGGCAGTTCAATGTCCAATTTTCTGAGGAACCTCCAGACTGATTTCCAGAATGGTTTTACCAGTCTGCAATCCCACCAACAATGGAGGAGTGTTCCTCTTTCTCCACATCCTCGCCAGCATCTGCTGTCACCTGACTTTTTGATCTTAGCCAATCGCACTGGTGTGAGGTGAAATCTCAGGGTTGTTTTGATTTGCATTTCCCTTATGACTAAAGATGTTGAACATTTCTTTAGGTGTTTCTCAGCCATTCGGCATTCCTCAGCTGTGAATTCTTTGTTTAGCTCTGAACCCCATTTTTTAATAGGGTTATTTGTTTCCCTTCGGTCTAACTTCTTGAGTTCTTTGTATATTTTGGATATAAGGCCTCTATCTGTTGTAGGATTGGTAAAGATCTTTTCCCAATCTGTTGGTTGCCGTTTTGTCCTAACCACAGTGTCCTTTGCCTTACAGAAGCTTTGCAGTTTTATGAGATCCCATTTGTCGATTCTTGATCTTAGAGCATGAGCCATTGGTGTTTTGTTCAGGAAATTTTTTCCAGTGCCCATGTGTTCCAGATGGTTCCCTAGTTTTTCTTCTATTAGTTTGAGTGTGTCTGGTTTGATGTGGAGGTCCTTGATCCACTTGGACTTAAGCTTTGTACAGGGTGATAAGCATGGATCGATCTGCATTCTTCTACATGTTGCCCTCCAGTTGAACCAGCACCATTTGCTGAAAATGCTATCTTTTTTCCATTGGATGGTTTTGGCTCCTTTGTCAAAAATCAAGTGACCATAGGTGTGTGGGTTCATTTCTGGGTCTTCAATTCTATTCCATTGGTCTATCTGTCTGTCTCTGTACCAATACCATGCAGTTTTTATCACTATTGCTCTGTAATACTGCTTGAGTTCAGGGATAGTGATTCCCCCTGAAGTCCTTTTATTGTTGAGGATAGCTTTAGCTATCCTGGGTTTTTTGTTATTCCAGATGAATTTGCAAATTGTTCTGTCTAACTCTTTGAAGAATTGGATTGGTATTTTGATGGGGATTGCATTGAATCTGTAGATTGCTTTTGGTAAAATGGCCATTTTTACTATATTAATCCTGCCAATCCATGAGCATGGGAGATCTTTCCATCTTCTGAGGTCTTCTTCAATTTCTTTCCTCAGTGTCTTGAAGTTCTTATTGTACAGATCTTTTACTTGCTTGGTTAAAGTCACACCGAGGTACTTTATATTATTTGGGTCTATTATGAAGGGTGTCGTTTCCCTAATTTCTTTCTCGGCTTGTTTCTCTTTTGTATAGAGGAAGGCAACTGATTTATTTGAGTTAATTTTATACCCAGCCACTTTGCTGAAGTTGTTTATCAGCTTTAGTAGTTCTCTGGTGGAACTTTTGGGACCACTTAAATATACTATCATGTCATCTGCAAATAGTGATATTTTGACCTCTTCTTTTCCGATCTGTATCCCTTTGATCTCCTTTTGTTGTCTGATTGCTCTGGCTAGAACTTCAAGAACTATATTGAATAAGTAGGGAGAGAGTGGGCAGCCTTGTCTAGTCCCTGATTTTAGTGGGATTGCTTCAAGGTTCTCTCCATTTAGTTTAATGTTAGCAACTGGTTTGCTGTATATGGCTTTTACTATGTTTAGGTATGGGCCTTGAATTCCTATTCTTTCCAGGACTTTTATCATGAAGGGGTGTTGAATTTTGTCAAATGCTTTCTCAGCATCTAATGAAATGATCATGTGGTTCTGTTCTTTCAGTTTGTTTATATGATGGATCACGTTGATGGTTTTCCTTATATTAAACCATCCCTGCATGCCTGGGATGAAGCCTACTTGATCATGGTGGATGATTGTTTTGATGTGCTCTTGAATTCGGTTTGCCAGAATTTTATTGAGTATTTTTGCGTCGATATTCATAAGGGAAATTGGTCTGAAGTTCTCTTTCTTTGTTGTGTCTTTGTGTGGTTTAGGTATAAGAGTAATTGTGGCTTCGTAGAAGGAATTCGGTAGGGCTCCATCTGTTTCAATTTTGTGGAATAGTTTGGATAATATTGGTATGAGGTCTTCTATGAAGGTTTGATAGAATTCTGCACTAAACCCGTCTGGACCTGGGCTCTTTTTGGTTGGGAGACCTTTAATGACTGCTTCTATTTCCTTAGGAGTTATGGGGTTGTTTAACTGATTTATTTGTTCCTGATTTAACCTCGATACCTGGTATCTGTCTAGGAAATTGTCCATTTCCTGAAGATTTTCAAATTTTGTTGAATATAGGTTTTTATAGTAAGATCTGATGATTGTTTGAATTTCCTCCGAATCTGTAGTTATGTCTCCCTTTTCATTTCTGATTTTGTTAATTTGGACACACTCTCTGTGTCCTCTCGTTAGTCTGGCTAAGGGTTTATCTATCTTGTTGATTTTCTCAAAGAACCAACTTTTGGTTCTGTTGATTCTTTCTATGGTCCTTTTTGTTTCTACTTGGTTGATTTCAGCTCTGAGTTTGATTATTTCCTGCCTTCTACTCCTCCTGGGTGTATTTGCTTCTTTTTGTTCTAGAGCTTTTAGGTGTGCTGTCAAGCTGCTGACATTTGCTCTTTCCTGTTTCTTTCTGCAGGCACTCAGCGCTATGAGTTTTCCTCTTAGCACAGCTTTCATTGTGTCCCATAAGTTTGAGTATGTTGTATCTTCATTTTCATTAAATTCTAAAAAGTTTTAAATTTCTTTCTTTATTTCTTCCTTGACCAGGTTATCATTGAGTAGAGCATTGTTCAATTTCCACGTATATGTGGGCATTCTTCCCTTACTGTTATTGAAGACCAGTTTTAGGCCGTGGTGGTCCGATAGCACGCATGGGATTATTTCTATCTTTCTGTACCTGTTGAGGCCCGTTTTTTGACCAATTATATGGTTAATTTTGGAGAAAGTACCATGAGGAGCTGAGAAGAAGGTATATCCTTTTGCTTTAGGATAGAATGTTCTATAAATATCCGTTAAGTCCATTTGGCTCATGACTTCTCTTAGTCTGTCGACATCACTGTTTAATTTCTGTTTCCATGATCTGTCCATTGATGAGAGTGGGGTGTTGAAATCTCCCACTATTATTGTGTGAGGTGCAATGTGTGTTTTGAGCTTTAGTAAGGTTTCTTTTACGTATGTAGGTGCCCTTGTATTTGGGGCATAGATATTTAGGATTGAGAGTTCATCTTGGTTGATTTTTCCTTTGATGAATATGAAGTGTCCTTCCTTATCTTTTTTGATGACTTTTAGTTGAAAATTGATTTTATTTGATATTAGAATGTCTACTCCAGCTTGCTTCTTCTGACCATTTGCTTGGAAAGTTGTTTTCCAGGCTTTCACTCTGAGGTAGTGTCTGTCTTTGTCTCTGAGGTGTGTTTCCTGTAGGCAGCAGAATGCAGGGTCCTCGTTGCGTATCCAGTTTGTTAATCTATGTCTTTTTATTGGGGAGTTGAGGCCATTGATATTGAGAGATATTAAGGAATAGTGATTATTGCTTCCTGTTATATTCATATTTGGATGTGAGGTTATGTTTGTGTGCTTTCATTCTCTTTGTTTTGTTGCCAAGACGATTAGTTTCTTGCTTCTTCTAGGGTATAGCTTGCCTCCTTATGTTGGGCTTTACCATTTATTATCCTTTGTAGTGCTGGATTTGTAGAAAGATATTGTGTAAATTTGGTTTTGTCATGGAATATCTTGGTTTCTCCATCAATGTTAATTGAGAGTTTTGCTGGATACAGTAACCTGGGCTGGCATTTGTGTTCTCTTAGGGTCTGTATAACATCAGTCCAGGATATTCTGGCCTTCATAGTTTCTGGCGAGAAGTCTGGTGTGATTCTGATAGGTCTCCCTTTATATGTTACTTGACCTTTTTCCCTTACTGCTTTTAATATTCTTTCTTTATTTTGTGCGTTTGGTGTTTTGACAATTATGTGACGGGAGGTGTTTCTTTTCTGGTCCAATCTGTTTGGAGTTCTGTAGGCTTCTTGTATGTCTATGGGTATCTCTTTTTTTAGGTTAGGGAAGTTTTCTTCTATGATTTTGTTGAAGATATTTACTGGTCCTTTGAGCTGGGAGTCTTCACTCTCTTCTATACCTATTATCCTTAGGTTTGATCTTCTCATTGAGTCCTGGATTTCCTGTATGTTTTGGACCAGTAGCTTTTTCCGCTTTACATTATCTTTGACAGTTGAGTCAATGATTTCTATGGAATCTTCTGCTCCTGAGATTCTCTCTTCCATCTCTTGTATTCTGTTGGTGAAGCTTGTATCTACAGCTCCTTGTCTCTTCTTTTGGTTTTCTATATCCAGGGTTGTTTCCATGTGTTCTTTCTTGATTGCTTCTATTTCCATTTTTAATTCCTTCAACTGTTTGATTGTGTTTTCCTGGAATTCTTTCAGGGATTTTTGCGATTCCTCTCTGTAGGCTTTTACTTGTTTATTAATGTTTTCCTGTGCTTCCCTAAGTGTGTTCATGTCTTTCTTGAAGTCCTCCAGTATCATGATCAAATATGATTTTGAAACTAGATCTTGCTTTTCTGGTGTGTTTGGATATTCCATGTTTGTTTTGGTGGGAGAATTGGGCTCCGATGATGCCATGTAGTCTTGGTTTCTGTTGCTTGGGTTCCTGCGCTTGCCTCTCGCCATCAGATTATCTCTAGTGTTACTTTGTTCTGCTATTTCTGACAGTGGCTAGACTGTCCTATAAGCCTGTGTGTCAGGAGTGCTGTAGACCTGTTTTCCTCTCTTTCAGTCAGTTATGGGGACAGAGTGTTCTGCTTTCGGGCGTGTAGTTTTTCCTCTCTACAGGTCTTCAGCTGTTCCTGTGGGCCTGTGTCTTGAGTTCACCAGGCAGCTTTCTTGCAGCAGAAAATTTGGTCTTACCTGTGGTCCTGAGGCTCAGGTTCGCTCGTGGGGTGCTGCCCAGGGGCTCTCTGCAGCGGCAGCAACCAGGAAGACCTGTGCCGCCCCTTCCGGGAGCTTCAGTGCACCAGGGTTCCAGATGGTCTTTGGCTTTTTCCTCTGGCGTCCGAGATGTGTGTGCAGGGAGCAGTCTCTTCTGGTTTCCCAGGCGTGTCTGCCTCTCTGAAGGTTTAGCTCTCCCTCCCACGGGATTTGGGTGCAGAGAACTGTTTATCCGGTCTGTTTCCTTCAGGGTCCGGCGGTGTCTTGAGTATTTCTTATATACATTTCGAGTGTTATTCCCTTTCCCGGTTTCCGGGCAAACATCCCCCTCCCCCCTCCCCTTCCTTATGGGTGTTCCCCTCCCAACCCTCCCCCCATTGCCGCCCTCCCCCCATAGACTAGTTCACTGGGGGTTCAGTCTTAGCATGACCCAGGGCTTCCCCTTCCACTGGTGCTCTTACTAGGATATTCATTGCTACCTATGGGGTCAGAGTCCAGGGTCAGTCCATGTATAGTCTTTAGGTAGTGGCTTAGTCCCTGGAAGCTCTGATTACTTGGCATTGTTGTACTTTTGGGGTCTCGAGCCCCTTCAAGCTCTTCCAGTTCTTTCTCTGATTCCTTCAATAGGGGACCTATTCTCAGTTCAGTGGGTTGCTGCTGGCATTCGCCTCTGTATTTGCTGTATTCTGGCTGTGTCTCTCAGGAGAGATCTACATCCGGCTCCAGTCGGGCTGCACTTCTTTGCTTCATCCATCTTGTCTAATTGGGTGGCTGTATATGTATGGGCCACATGTGGGGAAGGCTCTGAATGGGTGTTCCTTCAGTCTCTGTTTTAATCTTTGCCTCTCCCTTCCCTGCCAAGGGTATTCTTTTTCCTCATTTAAAGAAGGAGTGAAGCATTCACATTTTGATCATCAGTTTTGAGTTTCGTTTGTTCTAGGGATCTAGGGTAATTCAAGCATTTGGGCTAATAGCCACTTATCAATGAGTGCATACCATGTATGTCTTTCTGTGATTGGGTTAGCTCACTCAGGATGATATTTTCCAGTTCCAACCATTTGCCTACGAATTTCATAAACTCGTTGTTTTTGATAGCTGAGTAATATTCCATTGTGTAGATGTACCACATTTTCTGTATCCATTCCTCTGTTGAAGGGCATCTGGGTTCTTTCCATTTTCTGGCTATTATAAATAAGGTTGCGATGAACATAGTGGAGCACGTGTCTCTTTTATATGTTGAGGCATCTTTTGGGTATATGCCCAAGAGAGGTATAGCTGGATCCTCAGGCAGTTCAATGTCCAATTTTCTGAGGAACCTCCAGACTGATTTCCAGAATGGTTTTACCAGTCTGCAATCCCACCAACAATGGAGGAGTGTTCCTCTTTCTCCACATCCTCGCCAGCATCTGCTGTCACCTGACTTTTTGATCTTAGCCAATCGCACTGGTGTGAGGTGAAATCTCAGGGTTGTTTTGATTTGCATTTCCCTTATGACTAAAGATGTTGAACATTTCTTTAGGTGTTTCTCAGCCATTCGGCATTCCTCAGCTGTGAATTCTTTGTTTAGCTCTGAACCCCATTTTTTAATAGGGTTTTTTGTTTCCCTGCGGTCTAACTTCTTGAGTTCTTTGTATATTTTGGATATAAGGCCTCTATCTGTTGTAGGATTGGTAAAGATCTTTTCCCAATCTGTTGGTTGCCGTTTTGTCCTAACCACAGTGTCCTTTGCCTTACAGAAGCTTTGCAGTTTTATGAGATCCCATTTGTCGATTCTTGATCTTAGAGCATAAGCCATTGGTGTTTTGTTCAGGAAATTTTTTCCTGTGCCCATGTGTTCCAGATGCTTCCCTAGTTTTTCTTCTATTAGTTTGAGTGTGTCTGGTTTGATGTGGAGGTCCTTGATCCACTTGGACTTAAGCTTTGTACAGGGTGATAAGCATGGATCGATCTGCATTCTTCTACATGTTACCCTCCAGTTGAACCAACACCATTTGCTGAAAATGCTATCTTTTTTCCATTGGATGGTTTTGGCTCCTTTGTCAAAAATCAAGTGACCATAGGTGTGTGGGTTCATTTCTGGGTCTTCAATTCTATTCCATTGGTCTATCTGTCTGTCTCTGTACCAATACCATGCAGTTTTTATCACTATTGCTCTGTAATACTGCTTGAGTTCAGGGATAGTGATTCCCCCTGAAGTCCTTTTATTGTTGAGGATAGCTTTAGCTATCCTGGGTTTTTTGTTATTCCAGATGAATTTGCAAATTGTTCTGTCTAACTCGTTGAAGAATTGGATTGGTATTTTGATGGGGATTGCATTGAATCTGTAGATTGCTTTTGGTAAAACGGCCATTTTTACTATATTAATCCTGCCAATCTATGAGCATGGGAGATCTTTCCATCTTCTGAGGTCTTCTTCAATTTCTTTGCTCAGTGTCTTGAAGTTCTTATTGTACAGATCTTTTACTTGCTTGGTTAAAGTCACACCGAGGTACTTTATATTATTTGGGTCTATTATGAAGGGTGTCGTTTCCCTAATTTCTTTCTCGGCTTGTTTCTCTTTTGTATAGAGGAAGGCAACTGATTTATTTGAGTTAATTTTATACCCAGCCACTTTGCTGAAGTTGTTTATCAGCTTTAGTAGTTCTCTGGTGGAACTTTTGGGATCACTTAAATATACTATCATATCATCTGCAAATAGTGATATTTTGATTTCTTCTTTACCAATCTGTATCCCCTTGATTTCCTTCTGTTGTCTGATTGCTCTGGCTAGAAGTTCAAGAACTATATTGAATAAGTAGGGAGAGAGTGGGCAGCCTTGTCTAGTCCCTGATTTTAGTGGGATTGCTTCAAGGTTCTCTCCATTTAGTTTAATGTTAGCAACTGGTTTGCTGTATATGGCTTTTACTATGTTTAGGTATGGGCCTTGAATTCCTATTCTTTCCAGGACTTTTATCATGAAGGGGTGTTGAATTTTGTCAAATGCTTTCTCAGCATCTAATGAAATGATCATGTGGTTCTGTTCTTTCAGTTTGTTTATATGATGGATCACGTTGATGGTTTTCCTTATATTAAACCATCCCTGCATGCCTGGGATGAAGCCTACTTGATCATGGTGGATGATTGTTTTGATGTGCTCTTGAATTCGGTTTGCCAGAATTTTATTGAGTATTTTTGCGTCGATATTCATAAGGGAAATTGGTCTGAAGTTCTCTTTCTTTGTTGTGTCTTTGTGTGGTTTAGGTATAAGAGTAATTGTGGCTTCGTAGAAGGAATTCGGTAGGGCTCCATCTGTTTCAATTTTGTGGAATAGTTTGGATAACATTGGTATGAGGTCTTCTATGAAGGTTTGATAGAATTCTGCACTTAACCCGTTTGGACCTGGGCTCTTTTTTGGTTGGGAGACCTTTAATGACTGCTTCTATTTCCTTAGGAGTTATGGGGTTGTTTAACTGGTTTATCTGTTCCTGATTTAACCTCGATACCTGGTATCTGTCTAGGAAATTGTCCATTTCCTGAAGATTTTCAAATTTTGTTGAATATAGGTTTTTATAGTAAGATCTGATGATTGTTTGAATTTCCTCCGAATCTGTAGTTATGTCTCCCTTTTCATTTCTGATTTTGTTAATTTGGACACACTCTCTGTGTCCTCTCGTTAGTCTGGCTAAGGGTTTATCTATCTTGTTGATTTTCTCAAAGAACCAACTTTTGGTTCTGTTGATTCTTTCTATGGTCCTTTTTGTTTCTACTTGGTTGATTTCAGCTCTGAGTTTGATTATTTCCTGCCTTCTACTCCTCCTGGGTGTATTTGCTTCTTTTTGTTCTAGAGCTTTTAGGTGTGCTGTCAAGCTGCTGACATATGCTCTTTCCTGTTTCTTTCTGCAGGCACTCAACGCTATGAGTTTTCCTCTTAGCACAGCTTTCATTGTGTCCCATAAGTTTGAGTATGTTGTATCTTCATTTTCATTAAATTCTAAAAAGTTTTTAATTTCTTTCTTTATTTCTTCCTTGACCAGGTTATCATTGAGTAGAGCATTGTTCAATTTCCACGTATATGTGGGCATTCTTCCCTTATTGTTATTGAAGACCAGTTTTAGGCCGTGGTGGTCCGATAGCACGCATGGGATTATTTCTATCTTTCTGTACCTGTTGAGGCCCGTTTTTTGACCAATTATATGGTCAATTTTGGAGAAAGTACCTTGAGCAGCTGAGAAGAAGGTATATCCTTTTGCTTTAGGATAGAATGTTCTATAAATATCCGTTAAGTCCATTTGGCTCATGACTTCTCTTAGTCTGTCGACATCACTGTTTAATTTCTGTTTCCATGATCTGTCCATTGATGAGAGTGGGGTGTTGAAATCTCCCACTATTATTGTGTGAGGTGCAATGTGTGTTTTGAGCTTTAGTAAGGTTTCTTTTACCTATGTAGGTGCCCTTGTATTTGGGGCATAGATATTTAGGATTGAGAGTTCATCTTGGTGGATTTTTCCTTTGATGAATATGAAGTGTCCTTCCTTATCTTTTTTGATGACTTTTAGTTGGAAATTGATTTTATTTGATATTAGAATGGCTACTCCAGCTTGCTTCTTCTGACCATTTGCTTGGAAAGTTGTTTTCCAGGCTTTCACTCTGAGGTAGTGTCTGTCTTTGTCTCTGAGGTGTGTTTCCTGTAGGCAGCAGAATGCAGGGTCCTCGTTGCGTATCCAGTTTGTTAATCTATGTCTTTTTATTGGGGAGTTGAGGCCATTGATATTGAGAGATATTAAAAAATAGTGATTATTGTTTCCCTTTATATTCATATTTGGATGTGAGGTTATGTTTGTGTGCTTTCATTCTCTTTGTTTTGTTGCCAAGACGATTAGTTTCTTGCTTCTTCTAGGGTATAGCTTGCCTCCTTATGTTGGGCTTTACCATTTATTATCCTTTGTAGTGCTGGATTTGTGGAAAGATATTGTGTAAATTTGGTTTTGTCATGGAATATCTTGGTTTCTCCATCAATGTTAATTGAGAGTTTTGCTGGATACAGTAACCTGGGCTGGCATTTGTGTTCTCTTAGGGTCTGTATGACATCAGTCCAGGATCTTCTGACCTTCATAATTTCTGGCAAGAAGTCTGGTGTGATTCTGATAGGTCTCCCTTTATATGTTACTTGACCTTTTTCCCTTACTGCTTTTAATATTCTTTCTTTATTTTGTGCGTTTGGTGTTTTGACAATTATGTGACGGGAGGTGTTTCTTTTCTGGTCCAATCTATTTGGAGTTCTGTAGGCTTCTTGTATGTCTATGGGTATCTCTTTTTTTAGGTTAGGGAAGTTTTCTTCTATGATTTTGTTGAAGATATTTACTGGTCCTTTGAGCTGGGAGTCTTCACTCTCTTCTATACCTATTATCCTTAGGTTTGATCTTCTCATTGAGTCCTGGATTTCCTGTATGTTTTGGACCAGTACCTTTTTCCGCTTTACATTATCTTTGACAGTTGAGTCAATGATTTCTATGGAATCTTCTGCTCCTGAGATTCTCTCTTCCATCTCTTGTATTCTGTTGGTGACGCTTGTATCTACAGCTCCTTGTCTCTTCTTTTGGTTTTCTATATCCAGGGTTGTTTCCATGTGTTCTTTCTTGATTGCTTCTATTTCCATTTTTAATTCCTTCAACTGTTTGATTGTGTTTTCCTGGAATTCTTTCAGGGATTTTTGTGTCTCCTCTCTATGTGCTTCTACTTGTTTATTTATGTTTTCCTGGAACTCTTTCAGGGATTTTTGTGATTCCTCTCTGTAGGCTTCTACTTGTTCTCTAAGGGAGTTCTTCATGTCTTTCTTGAAGTCCTCCAGCATCATGATCAAATATGATTTTGAAACTAGATCTTGCTTTTCTGGTGTGTTTGGATATTCCGTGTTTGCTTTGGTGGGAGAATTGGGCTCCGATGATGCCATGTAGTCTTGGTTTCTGTTGCTTGTGTTCCTGTGCTTGCCTCTCGCCATCAGATTATCTCTAGTGTTAGTTTGTTCTGCTATTTCTGACAGTCGCTAGACTGTCCTATAAGCCTGTGTGTCAGGAGTGCTGTAGACCTGTTTTCCTCTCTTTCAGTCAGTTTTGGGGACAGAGTGTTCTGCTTTCGGGCGTGTAGTTTTTCCTCTCTACAGGTCTTCAGCTGTTCCTGTGGGCCCGTGTCTTGAGTTCACCAGGCAGCTTTCTTGCAGCAGAAAATTTGGTCTTACCTGTGGTCCTGAGGCTCAAGTTCGCTCATGGGGTGCTGCCCACGGGCTCTCTGCAGAGGCAGCAACCAGGAAGACCTGTGCCGCCCCTTCCGGGAGCTTCAGTGCACCAGGGTTCCAGATGGTCTTTGGCTTTTTCCTCTGGCGTCCAAGATGTGTGTGCAGGGAGCAGGCTCTTCTGGTTTCCCAGGCTTGTCTGCCTCTCTGAAGGTTTAGCTCTCCCTCCCACGGGATTTGGGTGCAGAGAACTGTTTATCCGGTCTGTTTCTTTCAGGTTCCGGCGGTGTCTCAGGCGCAGGGGTCCTGCTGCTCCTGGGCCCTCCCCCACGGGAGCCCAGAGGCCTTATACAGTTTCCTCTTGGGCCAGGGATGTGGGCAGGGGTGAGCAGTGTTGGTGGTCTCTTCCGCTCTGCAGCCTCAGGAGTGCCCACCTGACCAGGCGGTTGGGTCTCTCTCCTTCTTTTCCTTTTCTTTTCTTTTCTTCTCGTCTCTTTTCTTTTCCTTTTCTTTTCTTTTCTTCTCGTCTCATTTCTTTTCCTTTCCTTTTCTTTTCTTCTCATCTCTTTTCTTTTCCTTTTCTTTTCTTTTCTTCTCGTCTCTTTTCTTTTCCTTTTCTTTTCTTTCTTTCTCTTTCTTTCTTCACTCTCTGCTCCCCCCCTCTCTCACTCCATCTCTCTTTTATGCCGTATATGTGCTTCTGAAAAGTATTGATTTCCTTATAGCTTTCTTTCCATCTCAAAAATTTTAGGGTTATAGGTTGAAAGTGTGACAAAACTTCATATTGTGGCACTTTGGAAAGGTATTTGGTTTGTTTTCTATTAATAAACTCAATTGTAGTTGATAGTTATGTTCTTTTCATTCAACTTTGAACTGATCACCCACCTCTATTGGATATTCCTAAAAGATCTGCCTCTTGCATGAATCCTACTTGAAATACATAACTTGAATCAGTGTTGCCGAGATAATTATTATAATCATAGGTGTACCAGAAATGGACTGTTTAGTAATGTAAAAAAAATTAATATGTAGCATGGAGTTGATTTCTGCAAATAGCCCCTATTGTTAAATTATACCCTCTATAATTTTGTTTATGACATAAATTTGGTAGGGTTTTAATGTGAGCCATTTAGATATAAATATCATCTAAATATTATCATTAGCGACTTAAGCACAATTTTAGGGCAAAACTATATCTTCACAGCCTGGAATTCAACTTCCATAAACTATCTCACATATCACTTAGTACTAAATTGACAGAACTGTCATAGTAGAGAGCTGCCCATCTTTCATTCATTCATTTATCAAGGCAATTAAATTTGGAATATGGAGAAAAGAATTGTTGAGTAATACCTCACCTTTGTTCACAGCTGGAGGGTGGCCTGTGAACTTCTGAGGAGGAGTCTGGTTCTCCTTTAGGCTATCCTTAATGTCCACCATCAAGGAGAGGACTTGTACAATATACCAGTCTAGCACTCACTTCCATGCAACATACATGGCATTATTCACTGTGTAGATGTATGCCAGGCTGCATCTACCCTAATAATTTAATATTTATTGCCTTTTATCTTTCAAAGTGGATAAGGAAGAATGAATTTAAAATAAGAACTGAGGCACCAGTAAAATGGCTCAGTGGGTAAAGTTACCTGCTACCAAGCCTTGTGACCAGAGTTTAATTTTAGTGACCCACAAGGTGGAAGAGGAAAATAAGACTCTCACAAGTTTTTCTCTGACCCTGCTCGCCAACTTGCATGTACTCATACACACTGTGTATGCATACACCCCTTATGTCACATGTACAATAAGTAAAAAAAGCATAATTAAAAATGAAGCAAAAAATCAGGAAGCTTATTATACTGTTGTAAAGAATAGCAGAGTCTGTTCTTTTTCTCTAAAAGAACTTCTTTTTTTCAGTGTTTTTTTTGAGTATCTGATTTGTGGATGCATTTGTAGTTATATAGAGCCTATGTAACACTGCTTTCTACTAATTTGCCCCTACAAATGGTGTTATTTCTACTCCCTATCCTTGTGCTTCCTTCCTGCCATCTCTCATTTTTGATTCCTTCCTATGGGAGTGGGTGCTTTCCTGCTGCTGCTGTTGTTGTTGTTGTTGTTGCTGCTGCTGCTGCTGCTGTTGTTGTTGCTCCAATTATCTTTTAATTAAATCACCATGGACCATTATTGAAAATCCTTAGGGCTCTCTTCAAACTATAAACAAGTGTTCATTTAAATGAAGTTTGAGAAATAGTTCTTTCTGAAGCGTATTTGTGAATTACTTGCAAAATCAACTTCTAAGTTCTCTCTCTCTCTCTCTCTCTCTCTCTCTCTCACACACACACACACACACACAGAGAGAGAGAGAGAGAGAGAGAGAGAGAGAGAGAGAGAGAGAGAAGATGAATATACAGAGAGACCCATGTGGCTCCTTCAGTTTTCCATTTAATATAGTAATGATAGACCAAACTTGAGGTTCATCTGTGCTGAAACTTCTTCCCCATGTAGTTCACTACTCAAGTTTATTCTAAAATAGATACTCAGTGGTCATGAGTAAGGCATTATGCTTGAAGTAGTGTTTTCACTAAGCAAAGTTACATAGGGATGTAAAGAACTTGTCCATTCTCAAGTAAATAATGAACATTCTCACGTTAGTCAGTTTCTTGAATGAAAGCAGATGATTTCCGACCTATGCGTACATTATGTGAAGCACTGAGCAGTGGCATGCATGTGACTTGTATTTGATTAATGCTGAATATACAGTAGCCTGTTCCTGGAGCTGTGTTTGCTAAGCATTATCTCAAAATAGTAAGTGTAGACTCCTGGCTACTCTGACTCAACCTTATTCCAGAGGACACGGTAAGTAACTGGCATGTAAGTGTTGTGAGGAAAAAGAGGAAATGCTGGATAAATGGAGACCAGCCTGTGCACATTCTGTGAGTTTGTTTCCTGAAATGCAGTCACAAGAGCATGCATAGAGTTCCTCAGCAAACCCAAAGAGCTGAAGAAACATCAATGCTATGTTCTCTGAAAATTCCCATTCTTCCTACATATACATCCCTCCCATCCTCCCTGGCTCAGACTAAAAGGCTTTCTCTAAAACCAGACCACTAAAGAGTAGCATATTTCTGGGGATGCTTCTAGAGACTGGTAGATCAACAGGTAGCAGCTGGTGTGAATAGGTCACTACATGCTACAGTTTTCCTGAGATGTTCTTTCTTGTCTTAAATAAAACTTCTCTTGGTTGTTTGTAGTGTTTTAGAGATAGGGTCTCCTATATAGCCCATGTTGCCTACAACTTTGTGAACATGTTGCCTCAGGCATCCCAGTATTTCTTTTTTTGTTGTTGTTGTTGTTGTTGTTGAATATAGGTTTTTATAGTAAAATCTGATGATTTTTTGAATTTCCTCTGAATCTGTAGTTATGTCTCCCTTTTCATTTCTGATTTTGTTAATTTGGACGCACTCTCTGTGTCCTCTCGTTAGTCTGGCTAAGGGTTTATCTATCTTGTTGATTTTCTCAAAGAACCAACTTTTGGTTCTGTTGATTCTTTCTATGGTCCTTTTTGTTTCTACTTGGTTGATTTCAGCTCTGAGTTTGATTATTTCCTGCCTTCTACTCCTCCTGGGTGCATTTGCTTCTTTTTGTTCTAGAGCTTTTAGGTGTGCTGTCAAGCTGCTGACATATGCTCTTTCCTGTTTCTTTCTGCAGGCACTCAGCGCTATGAGTTTTCCTCTTAGCACAGCTTTCATTGTGTCCCATAAGTTTGGGTATGTTGTACCTTCATTTTCATTAAATTCTAAAAAGTTTTTAATTTCTTTCTTTATTTCTTCCTTGACCAGGTTATCATTGAGTAGAGCATTGTTCAATTTCCACGTATATGTGGGCATTCTTCCCTTATTGTTATTGAAGACCAGTTTTAGGCCGTGGTGGTCCGATAGCACGCATGGGATTATTTCTATCTTTCTGTACCTGTTGAGGCCCGTTTTTTGACCAATTATATGGTCAATTTTGGAGAAAGTACCATGAGGAGCTGAGAAGAAGGTATATCCTTTTGCTTTAGGATAGAATGTTCTATAAATATCCGTTAAGTCCATTTGGCTCATGACTTCTCTTAGTCTGTCTACATCTCTGTTTAATTTCTGTATCCATGCTCTGTCCATTGATGAGAGTGGGGTGTTGAAATCTCCCACTATTATTGTGTGAGGTGCAATGTGTGTTTTGAGCTTCAGTAAGGTTTCTTTTACGTATGTAGGTGCCCTTGTATTTGGGGCATAGATATTTAGGATTGAGAGTTCATCTTGGTGGATTTTTCCTTTGATGAATATGAAGTGTCCTTCCTTATCTTTTTTGATGACTTTTAGTTGAAAATTGATTTTATTTGATATTAGAATGTCTACTCCAGCTTGCTTCTTCTGACCATTTGCTTGGAAAGTTGTTTTCCAGGCTTTCACTCTGAGGTAGTGTCTGTCTTTGTCTCTGAGGTGTGTTTCCTGTAGGCAGCAGAATGAAGGGTCCTCGTTGCGTATCCAGTTTGTTAATCTATGTCTTTTTATTGGGGAGTTGAGGCCATTGATATTGAGAGATATTAAGGAATAGTGATTATTGCTTCCCGTTATATTCATATTTGGATGTGAGGTTATGTTTGTGTGCTTTCATTCTCTTTGTTTTGTTGCCAAGACGATTAGTTTCTTGCTTCTTCTAGGGTATAGCTTGCCTCCTTATGTTGGGCTTTACCATTTATTATCCTTTGTAGTGCTGGATTTGTAGAAACATATTGTGTAAATTTGGTTTTGTCATGGAATATCTTGGTCTCTCCATCAATGTTAATTGAGAGTTTTGCAGGATACAGTAACCTGGGCTGGCATTTGTGTTCTCTTAGGGTCTGTATAACATCAGTCCAGGATCTTCTGGCCTTCATAGTTTCTGGCGAGAAGTCTGGTGTGATTCTGATAGGTCTCCCTTTATATGTTACTTGACCTTTTTCCCTTACTGCTTTTAATATTCTTTCTTTATTTTGTGCGTTTGGTGTTTTGACAATTATGTGACGGGAGGTGTTTCTTTTCTGGTCCAATCTATTTGGAGTTCTGTAGGCTTCTTGTATGTCTATGGGTATCTCTTTTTTTAGGTTAGGGAAGTTTTCTTCTATGATTTTGTTGAAGATATTTACTGGTCCTTTGAGCTGGGAGTCTTCACTCTCTTCTATACCTATTATCCTTAGGTTTGATCTTCTCATTGAGTCCTGGATTTCCTGTATGTTTTGGACCAGTACCTTTTTCCGCTTTACATTATCTTTGACAGTTGAGTCAATGATTTCTATGGAATCTTCTGCTCCTGAGATTCTCTCTTCCATCTCTTGTATTCTGTTGGTGACGCTTGTATCTACAGCTCCTTGTCTCTTCTTTTGGTTTTCTATATCCAGGGTTGTTTCCATGTGTTCTTTCTTGATTGCTTCTATTTCCATTTTTAATTCCTTCAACTGTTTGATTGTGTTTTCCTGGAATTCTTTCAGAGATTTTTGTGTCTCCTCTCTATGGGCTTCTACTTGTTTATTTATGTTTTCCTGGAATTCTTTCAGGGATTTTTGTGTCTCCTCTCTATGGGCTTCTACTTGTTTATTTATGTTTTCCTGGAGTTCTTTCAGGCATTTTTGCGATTCCTCTCTGTAGGCTTCTACTTGTTCTCTAAGGGAGTTCTTCACGTCTTTCTTGAAGTCCTCCAGCATCATGATCAAAAATGATTTTGAAACTAGATCTTGCTTTTCTGGTGTGTTTGGATATTCCATGTTTGTTTTGATGGGAGAATTGGGCTCCGATGGTGCCATGTAGTCTTGGTTTCTGTTGCTTGGGTTCCTGCACTTGCCTCTCGCCATCAGATTATCTCTAGTGTTACTTTGTTCTGCTATTTCTGACAGTGGCTAGACTGTCCTATAAGCCTGTGTGTCAGGAGTGCTGTAGACCTGTTTTCCTCTCTTTCAGTCAGTTATGGGGACAGAGTTGTAGAGGGCCGCAATAACATGCGCGACCATTAGATGGCGCTGGCTTCCACTGCGCCCCACGTGGAAGGCCAAGTCAGTCAAGATGACGCCAGCCTTTGCTGTGCCAGCTGGCCCCCCTATCAGGAAGTTAACTGTGGGCATGTGCAAGAGTGCCTTCCTGCCAGGTCTTTGCCCATTCCAGGGCGTGCCTGATGAGATCATGAGTAAACAACCAATCAGGCGTGGATGCGTGCCCGAGGGTTAAATAGGCGCGCCTGGCTGGCGCGCGGGGCTTCTCCATGAGATAGGAATAAAGTATCACTCATAGCAAGAATTTCTATGTCTCGCGTTCTTCTTGCCGGCGGAAAGTCGCGCGCGGGACATTTGGTGCCGAGAAACCCGGGACAAAAACATCGCCGGTGCTACGAGAGGCCTCCATTTCACGGAAGTAATTCAGAAGCTATGGAATACAGGTAAAAAACTCTGAGAGACCATGGCTAGCCTTGATCTGCTCCAACTCAGTCCCCTGCAGGACGCGGCAGGTGCCGCTGTGGTTGCTCTGGCAACCCTCGGGCTTTTTCTATTGACCTTTGAGTTTCTAGCTACCGCCAAAGGTCGCATGGGAACTGCCCAGCTATAACAGCAAAGCGGAGAGTGTTGGGGGAAGGGCGAGACGACAAAGGGTCAGAAACAGAGGGTAGTGAAAAGTTGCAACGAGAAAAGGATCCTGATCGATCTCAAGCACCAGGCCCCCCTGCGGTCTTACCACCGGCAGGGGTGAAAAATTGGGGAAAGAATGCCCCGGGTGAGAAGGGAGGAGGTAAAAGGAACACAGTATTTTGGGAGAAAAACTTTGTCTTAGTGCTTATGAAAGGTGTAATTAACCTCCCGCGCCGGCTCTGGGGATGCTGCGGCGTCCGGGCGCTGACGCGACAGCTTTACAGAGTCATACTGATCAGATTTGATAGAGGCAGACCGCCTGAAAATTTATTCAGGAGAATCAAACAAAAGGACATCTCAGTGCCTGTACACAGCCTGATAGAGTTAATGTAATTGGGTTGTGAGTAAAAATACTCAGGGCTGTGTTTCACTTCCATACCATTGGCGAATGTCGGTCGTACTGTTCAGATATCTCTCAGTGTCTTACAGAATTGGGTTTCAACACGTTGGTGGACTAGTCCAGGAATTGAGACAATCCATCGCCCATATCAGCTCCACTCGATGGATAGTCGCCGTGAACACCATCTGGCTTTTTCCCCTCTTTGTCTATTGTTTGTCCATGGACCAGGCTGTCCATGTCTGTCAGTTTATGTCTGTGGTTTTTGTTTCTCGTTGTATAAATGTTTTATGTTTCATGTTCAAAAGAAAAAATGGTAGAAAACTTTATCTGCTGGTCGTGCACACCTTGACTTGGTTTTAACTCGATTCAAAAAGGAACAAATGAATAAAAAACAGTTTCAATGAGGTTTTTGAAGCCCTGTGCCTAGAGCCAGGTGTCTAGATTAGCTGGAGAAGCTGACCAGAAGCTAAGCGTCTACACGAGCTGATCTTAAAAGCACCAACAGCTTCTTCATACAAGAGTTGATAGCTGTTTCTCTTAAAAAAAAAATCCCTGACTTATTACTTGACTCAACAGGTGACAAGGTGCTTCTCCTAAAATCATAACAAAAGGGTAAAAATGGTGTTTGGTCTAAATATTAAAGATAGGTGTAGCCATTTCAATTTTGTTTCTTATTGGTTTTATATGTATAAATATGCTCTACTTGCCTTGGTTGTGGACTATTGGCTTCCAAGTTATTGGATATGGTTAAAAGGGTATAATATTGGTAACAGAAAGTTGACATAAAGCTAGTAATCTGGATGGAGTCATTTTAGATAGCGTGTGACATGGGCCAACCTAGGGAAACAGGTCTAAATTGAGGTAATGTTTTTATGGAATTCTTATGCTAGAAACCAGGCTTCTAAAAGAATTTAGGACATTGTCCCTGGTTGAGGTATTGGAGGCCACACCATTGTGAGTCCAAATGTAAGAATTGACAGTCAAACTTTTTAACATAATAGATAGACCTGTGGTGCCTTGGAGACTAGATTGTTTGTTGGAGGTGGAGTTTTGCTTTCCAAAGCTGTGGCTTGCCCAGAAGTTATCTGTATTTTAATGCTAATTCCACTGCCCCCAAAACAGCTGCGGAACAAGTTTTACTTTCCAAAGTTGTGGCTTGCCCAGAAGTTATCTGTATTTTAATGTTAATTTCCACTGCCCGGAGAACAGCTGCCTAGTCAAGTACTCAGAATTCAGGTGACCTTGTGGCTGTGTTCTGGTGTTACAAAGAGAACTTAAAGATTGTGATTTAGGATTGCCAGTGTTACATTGACTAACTCAAACTTATTTTTAATTAAGGAAAAATCAAACAGGTAGAGATTGTTACAGGATTTATAAGGATTGATGAGGTTTTAGAACTTGTGAGAGCATTACAGCCAGTTTCCTTACTCCAACTGCCATTTCAAGACAAATTTAGAGGATTGATTTTATACAATTTGTTTTCGTCATAACAATTGTGAGTTTTCATTTCGTGAGCTTGCTTAAAGTTTTAGAGAGCCCATAAAGTGATATCATTAAGAATGGTTAACAGCCTCATATTAGGTAATTTTGTTGCTTCTTCAGTGTAAGAAGTTAGAACTTAAATCTTTCTATGTATATGGAAATGTTTACTACAAACATTTGCTCTCAAAATGAGCTTTAATATTTGGGGAGTAGCTGTTACACTACTCCAGATAAGAATATTTAAAGCTAATTTTAAGCTTCTAAAGATATGTTAATTGGCTAAGTACCTCACCTTACCAGAGGACTTAGGTCTTTGTTATGCACATTGGAGATAAAGCTTCAGCTGTGTTAGTACAGAGTTGTGGACTAGAGTCATGGAAGTATTTTAAATAGAAACCTGGTAAAACATATCTTATTCCAAACAACAATTAATTGGTTACTACTAAATACTGATATTTGGCCTATTACATATACAAATTTTTCAGACAAAATTGATAATTTACTCTTTACATGCTTTTGTACTTCCTACATATTTGTGCGTACAACCCATAGGAAATGCGCTTAGTACATTTATAGGTGGTTCATCTAATGAAAAGGCTACAGGTATGATTGGATCACTTGTTTATTCTCTTGAATTTCTATTGCTTCAACACAGATTATTTAATTCCATGCTTTAGCCGCTGTTTTTAAAATGTTAAAAAATCAAGCTTTCTATTCATATACTGATAGCCAATGTGTGGCTTGTGGTTTACAATTGATTTCAATTACTTAATGCTTTATTAGAGACAGGTTTTCTACTTGAAATCAGTGAGTGACGATTTCAATGTGAATTGTCTGACAACTCATTGTCCTTTCAGTGCTCTGGCTCAGACAACTAAACAAAACCATAGACCCTGCTCTTTAAAAATGGTAATAGAGTTGATAACACACCCTCACGAAAAGAGGAAGACTCCATTTGTTTACTTTCAACTCCCAGCCTCACCCTGCCAGCTCAGAGATTTCTAGTAAGACTAAATCTGGACAATATTTACAAGATTTGACATTTCTAATTAATGCTTATGTTTAGGTAAATAAAGTTTGTGAGGTGCTAGAAAAATGGCTTAGTGGTTAAGAGCACTATATACTGTTCCTTTATAGGACATTTAAAAACTCAAACTGGATTTTCTGGGCTCCTTAACAAGGGAGGAAAGATTCCAGACAGATTATAGGCCTTACATAGGAACAATTAGTCAAAAAATCTCATTCTTTATATATTCAATACAATTATGCTAGAGACAATAATTTGGTATACAAGTCAATTTATAAATACAAGTGCTCAGTGTCCTCAACTTAATCCTCGAGGACTTACCTTAATAAATAATATCTTTACTATATCTTTATAAATAAAAAGGGGGAGTTATCCCTGTATTCTAAATAATGCTCCTTTTATTTCAATTTTAAAATATTTCAATTTTAAAAATTTGGATGCCAAAGTTTATGGCACCCTACAACTAGGCATACTTCTGCCTAGGTGAAATAGAGAGATCCACTTATTGACATGTTCCTGTCCAGATATTTTATATGGGGAAGAGGGAATGTTTGTGTTTTTTCTACAGGATGCTACAAGAGTGTGCCAGCTGCCTGGGTGGTTGCTGAGACTTGCTGATCCTGGTTATTCAGCTCTCCTGGTTCGGGTCCCTGGAGTCATTCCTCTGCCCTGAGAGGAAGATAGAAGATTCCCCTTCATCCTTTGTCATCACAGAGATTTTGCCATTGCTGCAGTCAGTGTTACCGCTGCCTGCGTGTGTTCCCGTCCCATTGTGGCCTACACTCAGACTCTGTACACTGCTGTTTCCTGGAGAAGACTGGACTCTAGCTGTTACCCCTGTCCTTTCATTTCCCTGGTGACTCTTGCTGCCTTAACTGGTAACTGGTGTTGTCATTTTACAGACTGTAGCTTCACAGAAAGCTACCTGCGTAAAGCTACAATGACTGGAGAACTCTGTCCTGGTCATACAGATCTCAGAAATTGGTTCCATTGTCTGCTGGTTGTTCCAGAGAAAAATGACTGATCCTGAACTGTCCTGGAAAAGACCTTGACACTTTTGCTGCTATTGTAGCAGCCATTACTGCTGCAGACATTGTGTCTGCAGTGTCTGGAGTTATCCTCCCCCAATCTATTGTTAGACAAGTACAGTGGGTGAACTTTCTGGAGTAGTTACTAACAATTGGAAATTCTAAATTTCATTATAGGAGTGGCTTGACCACGGCCCTTGGTGGCAACAGCTGAGGAGGACCATATGAAGTGCCCACTACTTATCGGGTATGGCTCTGTCTGATGCAGCCCTATGCTGTGGATCAGTGTTCATACTATGGTTGGTTTACAAACTCAGATCTCAACAGTAACATGACAAGGCCGTTATCACTCAAGCACTTGCAGCCATTTGAACAAAGGGCCTCACCTGGAATTTGGTTATCTTGTTCAGGATTTACTCTGTATTTGAGTTCCCTGCTCCTGCACCCCATGGACCTGTGGGTCCATTGCACTGGGAGGAGAGGGATACTCTCTGTATCTGAGTTCTCTGCTCCTGCACCCCATGGATCTGTGGATCCATTGCACTGGGATTGAGAGAGACTCAGTGTTCCTTTGATCAGCCATTGCACATCGCTGAGGTTTCCTCATTGCACGCAATAGGGTGATCATTTCTGCTATAAAATTATAATTATAAGGGTGAGATGTAGAGGGCCGCAATAACATGCGCGACCATTAGATGGCGCTGGCTTCCACTGCGCCCCACGTGGAAGGCCAAGTCAGTCAAGATGGCGCCAGCCTTTGCTGCGCCAGCTGGCCCCCCTATCAGGAAGTTAACTGTGCGCATGTGCAAGAGTGCCTTCCTGCCAGGTCTTTGCCCATTCCAGGGCGTGCCTGATGAGATCATGAGTAAACAACCAATCAGGCGTGGATGCGTGCCCGAGGGTTAAATAGGCGCGCCTGGCTGGTGCGCGGGGCTTCTCCATGAGATAGGAATAAAGTATCACTCATAGCAAGAATTTCTATGTCTCGCGTGCTTCTTGCCGGCGGAAAGTCGCGCGCGGGACACAGTGTTCTGCTTTCGGGCGTGTAGTTTTTCCTCTCTACAGGTCTTCAGCTGTTCCTGTGGGCCTGTGTCTTGAGTTCACCAGCCAGCTATCTTGCAGCAGAAAATTTGGTCTTACCTGTGGTCCTGAGGCTCAAGTTCACTCGTGGGGTGCTGCCCACGGGCTCTCTGCAGCAGCAGCAACCAGGAAGACCTGTGCCGCCCCTTCCGGGAGCTTCAGTGCACCAGGGTTCCAGATGGTCTTTGGCTTTTTCCTCTGGCGTCCGAGATGTGTGTGCAGGGAGCAGGCTCTTCTGGTTTCCCAGGCTTGTCTGCCTCTCTGAAGGTTTAGCTCTCCCTCCCATGGGATTTGGGTGCAGAGAGCTGTTTATCCGGTCTGTTTCCTTCAGGTTCTGGCGGTGTCTCAGGCAGGGGTCCTGCCGCTCCTGGGCCCTCCCCCACGGGAGCCCAGAGGCCTTATACAGTTTCCTCTTGGGCCAGGGATGTGGGCAGCGGTGAGCCAGGCCTGGACTTTTTAAAGCTTCAGAAATACATGTGCCTCCTGACAGTTTTAGCCTTTATATATCAGTCACACTGAAAATGTTTGTGCCTACAGGTGGCATCGTTGATCCACCCACTTCTGCCTGGAAAGAAGTCCTGGCACTTCTAAGTTGAGGGAGTCGTGTTTCCCGTCCACCCCAGTATTTCAAATACAGGCATTTGTGACCAAGCCTGGCCTATGGAAGATGTTTAACCAAGAATGACAACATATCACCCACAACCTCAGAGTACCATTATAGTTCAGGGCCAGTACACTGTGAATTTCAGGTAAGCTAGGGCTATATAATGAGACCATGTCTGAAAGAAACAAAGAAGGCAGGGAGGCAGGAGGCAGGCAGGCAGGCAGGCAGGCAGGCAGGCAGGAAGGAAGGAAGGAAGGAAGGAAGGAAGGAAGGAAGGAAGGTTGTGGTGAGACTCACTTGTAGAATATGCTTAAGAGGTGGAGGCAGAAATGGTCAGCCCCAAAAACACACACAAATTACAATCTACAGACTGAGAAGGTTATATTTAGAATAATATATATGTATAATGTATGTATATTTTTATCCATATACAATATCAGTGAAAAGCGAGACCATGAATTTGAAGAAGAATGGGGAAGGGTACTGGGAAAGCTTGGGGGGAGGACAGGGAAAGGAGAAATCTTATAATTATTCAATAATAATAATAATCTAAAAGAGGTGACGATGGTAACATCATGAATTCAAAGCCGGCCTGCACTGCATGTGTGTTAGGAGCTAGAGGAAAGGCTCAAGTGATTAAGGGTAATTGTAACTCATCTAGACTATCAAGGTCCTATTCTTTGCTCCCACAAAGTGCCACATAAACATTTGCAACTCTAGTACCAAGGGACCTGGCTTCTTAGTAACTAGGCTGCCACTTTGGAAAGACCAATAACATAGAAGCCCTTGAAGTGCAAAATCAGTCTTGCTGAGCAAGAAGTGAACAGGAGACGATACTGATCAAAGCAGGGAGAAAAGAAGGAGGGCTTGACCAAAAGAAGCACAGATTCCTTGGAGAACCAGTGGGGCACTAAGGTACTGGTAAGAGCTGGCAGGGTAGTCCTGCATGTTTAAAAGTCAGAGTCTTCTTCCTCTGTCTTTTTACTTTGAAGTCTTGAGGACTAGCCCTAATTCCATGGCTAGTTACAAATAGCAGAAATATAAGACAAATCACTAATACTAAGCCCATGTATATTACAAATGTCACAAAAGAACATGAGGAACTAATCTAAGTTCACACATTTAACTTGGATAAACTCAGAGAGATTCCTTAGATATATAATCAAATTTTGATATAAAAATTAACTAATGTCTATTGAAATGGTTGAATTAATAATTAATAACCTCTTAAATCACAGTGTACTAGTCTACTGGCTCCCTGGTGACACTTACCAAACATTTCAGTAGGATGTAATGGAATTCTCTACAATCTCTTAAAAAGGAAAAAGTATTGCAACTACTTCCTAACTCATTTTATGAAGTAGAATTATTATTATAACATTGAAAAAGGAAATATACAATTAATATCCCTAATGAAGGATATGTCAAAACCTTCACAAAATGAAATCCTAATTATATGTACCAAATGAATTAGATACCACATGAGAGGTATTACAGATATAAAAGGCTGGCTTGACATCTAATAGTCAATGCAATTTTTCACATCAACAGATGATCAACATGTGATCATATCCAAGAGATGCAAAGCAAGCATTTGACAAAACTCAATACCCATTCATCATAAATCAGTTTACTGAACCAAAATTAGATTCTAAGTTACTAAAAATCATGAAGAGCATCCTTGGGAATCTACAGCACATCACACTTATGGTGAAAAACAGACATTTTGATCCTAAAATCAATATGAAAACTAGGATGTTACCACTCAACACTCCCACACAACTAGAAACTGGAAAAGTCTGCAAGTATGTGGAATACAGAGGAATATGTAAAACTCAGTTACTTTATTGATACCACTATTGAAATGAAATCTGAAATTTAAAACATTAAAAAATGGTGTGGAACTTTCTTGAAAAGCTAGAAGTAAGGGTTTTTTTTTTTTTACTTTAAAATTGTTATTACCATGTGATTTAGCTATACCACTCCTGGGCAAACATCCAAAGGACTCCATAATGTATTCCAGAGACACGTGTCCATCTGTGTACACTGCTGCTCTCATCACAATAGCTGGGGAATTGAATCAGCTTAGATGCTTATCACCTGATAAACAGATAATGAAGATGTGCTGCATATACACAGTGAAATTTTTAGTCAGCTGTAAGGAAAATGAAATTTTTAGGAAAACATGCAGAGCTCAAAAATATGATCTCTGGCCCAGAAAGAAACAGACTGCATGTCACCGTTCATATGGGAATCTTAGCTTTGAATTTTTTTTTAATTTATGTGTCTAATTTGGAGTAGCCGTGGAAGTTAGGAAGCCTGAAAGGTCCCATGAAATAGGCAAATCACACACGATATGAAAATGGAGTCGGGATGTTGCAGGGTGAAGGGTTAGGGGAGTAACATAGGCTATGGGTTCACTGAAACTAAGAATGTATGGGAAACATTTATGGAACCCACTATTTTTTAAGCTAACTAAAAATATTTTAAGGAGTCTGAACACAAAAATCCTTGCATGGGTGAACAGTGCTCCCCCCAGAAGACATGGGTTATTAAATCAAAATCTTTGTGTCAGGAATGAAATACCTCCCTACAAGTTATTGGTTTGGGAGACCCTAAAGAAACTCAAAGCAACACACATTGCCACTGCTCTTGGTTGTCCACCATAATCCTATGGTAAAACTCCACTGCTGAAGATATACTTCTGTTACTGGACATAGTGAAATCCAGAAGAAACTGAACTAAACACCTTCTTTCTCCTGGGTAGCATTCATGCTGCTTTATGACGCTGTCAAGCTGTTAGGAAAGTCATCAATGATATTACCCAGCAGTTGATCCTGAATGCTGCAATAGTGACCTGCCAGGCAGGAGCCAGTAACAGTGTAGGCTAATTGATTGCAGCTTGAAGACTGTGAAAGCAACTGGCAGCTTTCTGATTTTTATCCGAGGCCTGCTCCAAAGCACGGAATTCATGTCTGGTGTGCAAACCTGGTCAAACACCCATGATGCTGGACTTGGGAACCTACCACTGTTGTTTTACTCAGTGGACTGTGACCAATCTGCCTTCAAAATATTTATGCTATACACATAGACATTTTTCCTGCTCTAAATCGTATCCAGAGAAATTTCTTCTGCACTGGGTAGCCGTTAATACAAAGACTCATTTCTAGTGAAAAGGTTCATAAGTGACTGTTGCATGCTCTGCCCTAAATAGGACTACTATGTTAATCCCCCAATCCCAAAGCTGGATGAACATCACAGAAGAAAGTGTAGAATAAAATATAAGAGGCAGATGTTGTGATGCAAAGATGTGAAATGCTGTCTTCTAAACACGATGATGCCACAACACTTATGAACTCACTGTGGTGACAGTAATCTGCACAAAATCCCACAAGACCAGTCACTATTCCACCACTTAGACTAAAAAGACAGTGGAAGAGTGATGTGTTGGGAGAGAGGTTCACCAAGGAAGTGGGAGGAATGCATATATATACATATATGTACATGTATATCATTGTCAGAGAATAAGCAGGGTCCTTTAAAGTAGGGGTTGCAGAAGTGGTTAAATATATTAATGCTACCATGTGAGGAGCAGAAAAACTGAAATTTGAATCCTACGCATCTACACAAGAAGAAAATACATGGAGATCATCCTGTGTTGTGGTAAATTCTCCAACCCAGATAAGCCTGTGCAATGAAAACACCACTCGATTAATATGAAATCAAGCTGCGTGCCTACATTGGGCAGATCTACCACTATAGTACTCTGTGAGACCCTTTATAACTTGTGGTTTCTCCAGGCCATGTGCTTCATCTCCATTTTTCTTCCACCTCCTCTTGCTCCATCATCCTTCTCTCTCTCTCCTCTTTCTCTCCCCCAAACTCCTCAGCTCCACCTTCCCTTCCCCTGCCCAATCACTGGCTCTAGCCTTTATTTTACAAGTTAAAAATGGGGAGAAATGGAGGCAGGATTCCCAGGGCAAGCTAGCTAGCTAAACTAGCAGAATCAGCAAGCTCTGAATTCAGTGAGACACACTGCCTCAATAAGGAAAAGAACAATCAAGAAAGACACTAGACACAAACCTCTTGCCTCCTCACCCATGTGCACACTTATGCAAACACACAAATGCAAACATACAACACTCATAAGCAATTCTAAATAAATGAACAAGGGAAACTTACCATTATATTTGTTCCCAAAGGAAATGCTTGGGTATAAATCTAAAAGATGTGCATAAGACCTATAGTTCAAAACTCTCTTGAAAGATATCAAAGAAAATATAAATAAATGGAGAAGTATTTAAAGTTATTAACAGAATCAATACAGTTAGGATAACAGCTTTTCCCTGTTGGTTTACACACAATACAATCTTAATAAAGCCCTCCCCCCAGCAAGATAATTAGTAAGTAATAGCAAGATGATTTTAAATTTTTTATAGGGAGGAAAATTACATGTAATAGACAACAAAATACAGAAGAGGTGGGGGGAAGACAAGAAGCTCAAAAAAAAGTGTGCCCAGCTTTAAGGCTTACTATAAAGCCTTACTATTAAGTCAATATAATATGTGGAAAAAACAATAGGTAGACAGGAATCCATAATCAGACTAACACACAAAAGAAACTGAAGATAATTCAATAGAGAAAGGGCAGTAATTTCAACAGTGTTAGAACCAGGCAGTTATACACAATAAAGTGGATCAATACTATAGACTTCAATGGCATCCACAAAAATAATGAACTCAATGCATTGTAAGCCTATATATGAAACCAAAATTAAAAAAAATAATATTCCTTGGGTTCAGTTATTTTATTTTTCTGGAATAGCACCAAAAGCATGATCCTTTAAAGAAAACAATGTTAAAAGAAAATGAAAAAGGTGCTGAGTTAAAATGTAATAAAATCAATAATTTTTTTCTGCAAAAGATACTGTTAAGAGAATGAAAAGACAAAGTAATAACACGGAACACTACTATTATAAAATGGACAAAAGACCTGAACAAACATCCCATAAAAGATGAACAGCAAATTAAAAAATGATGACTGCACTATGTGTTATTATGGAATTGCTCATTCAGACAGAAAGGAGGTCCATTCCAAACCTTCATGACTGAAATTCAAAAAGCCACTGATGACAGTAAAATGCAGTGAGGATACAATCAAGGAGCTGGTGCACTGTGGCTACTCATGTGGTATAACCACATGTGAGAAGTCTGACAGTCTTCTACAAAACTCAACATGGCCTAACCATGTGACTCAGTGATCATGCTGTGAAACTTTTAGAAAGATGATTTCGGAATGTGAACCCACACAAAACATCTCTGCGCAAATGCATACTGTGGTGGCTTGGATATGCCTGACGCAGGGAGTGGTACTACTGGAAGGTGTGGCCTTGTTGGAATAGGCGTGGCCTTGTTGAAGGGGCTGTGTCACTGTAGAGGCTAGACTTGGAGATGATATATATGTTCAAACTCTGATCAGTGTGAGACACAGTAGTCTCCTGTTGCTGGCTTCAAATCAAAATGTAGAACTCTCACCTCATTCTCTAGCACCATGCCTGCCTGCAAGCTGCTATGTTTCCTGCCAAGACAATAATGGACTGAATCTCTGAAACTGTAAGCCAGCCCCAATTAGATGTCTATCCTTATAAGAATTGCCTTGGTTGTTGTGTTTCTTCACAGCAATAAAATGCTAACTAAGATATATACAGTCTTTTTAGTCTTGCATGCCAAAATTTGAAGCAATTGAGATAGATGGATACACCATGGAACATTCATGAAATAGACAATTATTATTCAAAATAAAAACAAACAACCCAGAATGAACACAGAGTAGTCATACATGCACATTGCTGAATGGAGCATGGCCATGATGAAAGGCTTCACACCCTAGAACGACCTGGAAGAAGCAGAGCGAAAGAGACTAAATACACGAGTTGTTGAATCCTGAGTGTGCACATGTGAAGAAAATAGGGTTACAGTAAGTGAAACTGTCCTTCTTAGTGCTTCAGTTATGGGCACAGGGCATTGAACATATCAACAGCCACAGAACTGGACAAGATGCATTCTAACAGATTCTATCAACTGGTGTTGGGAATAAAATTCAATACTGGGCCATTATAGCCACTACACCTCACTAATGCAAGATGCAAAGTGAGAGCTGTGTGTAACTCAGCAGGCAAGCAAACTCTATGCCTCTGCCTTGGTACTTAAGATGACCAACCAGGGTTCTACTCCCAGCACCCATATATTTGCTCATGACCAACTGTAACTATAGTTCCAGGGAATCTGACCCCTTCCAACATCCATGAACACATGGGATAACTGTGGTATATGTATGTAGGCAAACCCCTTGAAAATAAATATTTTTCCTTAAAAGTTACATGTTTAACTTTTTGAGATAGGGTTTCACAGAGATGCCTCTGCCTCTGCCTCTGCCCCTGCCCCTGCCCCTGCCCCTGCCCCTGCCCCTGCCCCTGCCCCTGCCCCTGCCCCTGCCCCTGCCCCTGCCCCTGCCCCTACCCCTGCCTCTGCCCCTGCCCCTGCCCCTGCCCCTGCCTTCCTAGTGCTGGGAATAAAGGTGTGAGCCACAATTCCTGGCTTTAGCTAAGATTTTGTGTAAGAGCATTAAAGGTTGCCAGTTAAGGGCTGGTTTGAACCATGGTGACCTTAGCCTGTTTTAGAGAGCTATACTGCCCTTTCATATAAATATTTTACTCTGGTACTAAATAATCAGAAGATGAGATGTGCCTCCTTCATATTCCTACTCCACTTTTTGTTGTTGTGTTTTGTTTGTGATAGGTTTTACCTCATTAGCTTACTTATTTATGCACTTTACATCCTGATCACTGCTCCTCCTCCCTCGTCTCTGTCCTACCCCAATCTCTCCCCTGTCCTCTCCTGGTCTCCTCTAAGAGGGGAAAGGTGCACCCACTAGATATCCCCTGACCCTAGCACATCCAGTCTGGGCAGGACTAGTCACATCCTCTCTCACTGAGACTAGCCCAGTTAGAGGAGGAGGATCTACAGACAAGCAACAGCTTTAGGGATAACTCTGACTCCAGCTGTCGGGAGACCCGCATGAAGACTGAGCTGCACATCTGCTGCATGTGGGGTGGGTAGGTCCAGTTCGTGTATGCTCTTTGGTTGTTGGTTCAGTCTCTGGAAGTCCCCAAGGGTCCAGGTTAGTTGATTTTCTTGGTCTTCCTGTGGAGTTCATCTCTACTCTAGAGCCCTCAATCCTTCCCCCAACTCTTCCATTAGACTCCCTGAGCTTCATCCAACATTTGGCTGTGGATCTCAGCATCTTTTTCAATCAGCTGCTTGGTAGAGCCTCTCAGAATACACCTACACCAGGCTCCTGTTTGCAAGCACAACAGAGAATCATTAATAGTGTCAGGGATTGGCACTTGCCCACCGGATGGGTCTCACTATGGGCCAGTTATTGGTTGGACATTCCCTCAGTCTCTACTTCATCTTTGACCCTGCATTTTTGTGAACAGGACAAATTTTGGATTGAAAGTTTTTGGGTTGGGTGGGTTGGTGTCTTTAGCCCTACACTGAGGTTCCTGCCTGGCTACAGGATATGATTATTTCAGGTTCCAGGGTTTTGTTTGTTTTGTTTTGCATGTGTGCGTGTGTGTGTGTGTGTGTGTGTGTGTGTGTGTGTGTGTGTGTGCGCGCGCGCGTGCGTGCATGCATGTGTGTGCATGTGCGTGTGTGTGCGCATATGTATTTGTGTCCATGGCTAGAGATCAGGAGTTCTGTGACTAAAGGTTTGTACCACCATTGCCCAGCTTTCTAATTTGGACCTTTCCCTTATTTCAAAGCAGCCCATGTAATAAAAATATATGCCAGGAAAGAGTACAGTTTGTTTCTTAAAACAGTGACTTCAGCTCTTTGCAGTTAAGCATGCAGACCTCCCAGCTACCCCAAGAAGATGCACAACCCAATTATTTGCTGTTCTCTCTGACTTCCTTAGTAAATCTTTAAATGGTCTGTTCTTTGAACATTACAGGAGGAAGAATAATACTGTTCACAACAGTTCGGGAACATAAGCCTTTCAAGAAACTATAAATTCATGAGCACCGTCTTTAGAAAAACTATCATAGACACATGCATTTTTCATGCAACATTAGGGAGTTTCTGTAAGTATTCTCTGAAATGTATTCAGTTACATTGTGGAAGCCATCTAAATTTAAAATAAGTGACACATTCTGAGATGTTCCATTTTAAATTGCCTCATGATTTATGAAAAGAATAGTTAGTAGAAAAGGATGGATAAAGTTGGGACTATCACTAAGTTCAACTTCACACCACTAGTGGGTCACAAACACATTGACAAATAGGATCAAGACGTTGTTAAACTTCCAGTTGCTTAGTTCACATAGCATGGAAAGAGATTTCTGAATGTGAACATATGTTGACCACTCTGCATTTCCTTTCATGGGGTGGGGAGAGGGCAGATCAGTGGTACAATTGGATAAAATTGTATTTCCAAACTTTGGCTTAGCTATATATTCTGTCTCTGTCTCTGTCTCTCTGTCTCTGTCTCTGTCTCTGTCTCTCTGTGTGTGTGTGTGTGCGTGTGTGTGCGTGTGTGTGTGTGTGTCTGTGATAGCATCTCATTGTAGTTTATACTGTAGTTTATACTTCTGATTTTAGTGGCTTTGAACTTGAGATTCTCCTAGCTCATCCTCCTGTGTACTGAGGTTATAAATGCCGGTTAGGAAACCTGACTTTCCTGTCCTTTTTTTCACTTGATTATTTTCTCTCCTTATTCCTGTTATGCAATAGTACAGAGAAAATGGAGGAATAAGTAACAACAACAGATGATCAAATTTTGAGCTGAAACTGATGGAGCTGGTAGAAGAAAGCTCTGATGGTTTGAATGAGAGTAGTCTTCATAGGCTCACATATTTCAATACTTAGTCTGATGTTGGAACTATTTTGGAAGGATTACGGGATGAGGCCTTGTTGCAGAAGGTGTCCCCCTGGGGGTAGGCTTGGTTTTGAAATATTCATTCCATTCCAGCATACTGTCTGCTTCCTGCTTGTGAACCAAGTTGTGAGTTTCCAGCTGCTGTTCCAGATGCCTGTTACAATGGCTTCACCCAGCCATTGCAGTCTCTTTTCTAAGATGTTGTGGTCATGGTATATTTATCATAGCAATAGAGAAAGAACTAAGACATCAGTTTAACACTTCAGTCTGCTTAGATCCTAATACTATTCAGTATGACCTATAACAGCATATTATTTTGTGAATAGTATAGTTTTTTTGTGAAGAAACTGTCTATTTTTCTTTATGTATAGTTTTTTCCTTAACCATTCAGAGAGCTGTTAAGCAGAACTATTGGCTTTACACATGTTTAATACTTATTGTGTGTGTGCCCTCCATTCTTCATCACTCTCATTCAGTCTCACAGTGAGCTGGTCTGTTCTCCCTACTAAGATGATCTATTCTCCCCTCTGGTATTGTTGCTCCATCTGTCTGGGTTTGTGTTTTGTTCTGTCAGTTCATCCCTCTTCACTCTTCCCTTTTTTTCAACGTCATTAATGACTTTTTTCACTTCACAATACATAGGGAAAATTCAGTAAAAAGTTTACTGTCTAACATTCAGTATTAGTGGTCTTCCTACAGCGTGTAGGCTCTGAGAAGCCTCTGTCACACGTTAAAGACATGCAAAATAATAGTATCAGTATATGTTATCAACGTTAGTGGATATTAGGTCTTTTGTTCTCTAGTTAACATGAAAAAGAAAAGTTGTATATACCAATGGATTGATGTTGCCCAAAGCTTGGGGCACACCTAATACTTTTTAGAGAACTTAAGTCTAATTGATGTAGAGTAGTGAAGTAAGATGGCATATGGTCCTGGTATGTGTGACCAGTGTCTACTCTGACTTGTAAGTCAGCAGGATGTTCTTCCAGCTACTCTTTCCTTAAATGCCAGAGTGTAGGACGACCTTCACAGACAGGTCACAAGCAAGATGAGGCAAAAGCCATTTGATACACTGGTCACAAAAGTGAGTTTACTTGTGGAAGAAGTAGGATGGTCACACATTTCAGAGTTTATAGTAGACATTTTAGTTAAGTATGTTTTATTTTTCTCTCAGGGCACACTTGCATTGGTGTACATGTATAATCATATACCTCCATCTCTATGTGTATAGCTCTATATTATCTATATCTATCTTATATACATGTATCTGTATTTCCACCTATATATCTACAGTCTATATCTCTATTTTATATCTATCTATAGCTCTATATTGTCTTTATCTCTATATCTTCATCTATGTATCTATAGCTGTCTATATTTGCATTTCTATGTCTGTGAAGTATTTCAAAACTTGGGATATGGCTCAGTGGCTAAAGTACTTAGAGGACTTAAGCTTGGCTCCCCAGAACCCACTTATGCTGCTGGACATGGTAGTGTGGTGCTGTGATTCTGGTGATGGGAAGAAGAGAAAGGGATATCCCTGGAAGCCCAGTGTCAAGCTAGGCTAGCATAAGTGGCAAATTCCCATGTCAGTAAAAGGCCTAGTCTCAAATAAAAGGTGGAAGGCTCCTGAGGTTGTTCTTTGGCAACCATGCATACCATGCATATCTGCATACACAAGAATGGGTGCATACACACATGAAATATTTACAATTTCAGTATCAAAGATTGTGTTCATTTGACACTTATTTTAAAATAAAGATACTGGTTTAGATGTTTTTTCTATTCTTGGGGCTGTTCATGCTAGCTCTTCTCTACACATATAGGTGATAAGTAGAATCCTCCATTATTTTGGTGCAGGACTGGAGAGTTTGAAATTATTTAATCTTCTTGTTAATTTTAAAAACTGACTTATTATATGGTAGTGTTTCTGAAGTAGCTTTGGTTAAACACCTATAAGTGTTGTTAAATTTTGTTCTTATATATGTATACTCCTAGGTTTATAGTTTTTGTTAACTCTTCAAATCAGAATGGAGTCAAAGAATGGAAACTGCAAGAGAATGCTCAGTTCTCTTAATTTCTTAATGGCCCATCCTCAACCAATGATGTCATCTTGCGTCATACTGGAGTAGAAGTCTGTAGGGAAGTTGGTAGGAACAGAAAGTACATACAAAATACTGTTCACAAGCTAGAAACCATATGTGCATTGGTGACCACAAAGATGTACTAAAATCATATCCATTCTTGTTGCCTCTGATGTTGAAGATATGGCAATCCTGAAGGAGAAGCTGACACCCTTATGATCAACACTGGATCTAGGGAAAAGTAAAATAATTATGAAACTATTGCTTTTCATTACAGACTTAGGCAGCAGATGAATGTGTTACATGCGAACTACAGAACAGTTGTTACATCATTGTGTTCTCTAAATCTTGCACAAGAAGGTGTCTTGTACTCCACATTAATTAGGAATGCACAGGGAAAGAGACTCAGTGAAATGCAGTTCATATACCTAATTTGCCACGTTGTACTTACATGTTTATAAGTTAAATCTTTGTATCAGAGATTGGAATGTAAGCTGTTTGGAGGTTATTTATTGTTGTTGTAGGTACAAAATTTCATAATTTTTGTGCAGTGGATCAATGGTCTTAGTGTTCCTCCTATTAAAGTAGAAGTTAAGTATGCTGAGAAAAAGCAACTTACTTGGTCAGGCCAGCTTTAGAATTTTATTGCTTAACTGGCTTGAATTTAAGCTTTACTAACCTTCCTCTGTCCTTCTGCTGTGGTAAGTCATATCATACTGGATGTTTCTGGTATGCATTGGCAGATCATCTCCTTATCTGTCCAAAAGCTTTTTCTTCTTAAATGATATTATTAATTTTAAGTATGGGTCTGTGTGTTGGTCTGTCTTTACCTCTGAGCTGTGGAGTCGAAAGGGCTGGCATCCAAATATTCCTTTTAAGTCCCTATGATCTCACACAAGAATACACACCCCTTTCTCATTAAAATATAGAATATACTAGTATGGACTAAGCTTTAAGCACAAAGGCCTTTGGAGGGATATTTACAATTCAACTAATAGCAGATGCCAAGCTATTATATAACAGACTACTCATTTAATACTGCATAGTAAGAAGAACACAGAAAGGAAAGTTTGGGGGGGAAACTAGGATTTTGACTTTGTTGCACATAGTCCTGCAATTCACCAGGAAAATCAATTCTACCATTTTGGGCCAAATTTAAAGAAAACATGTATTAAATATTAAATATTGACCAAGAGATGGACTTTGGTCAGGATCATCCTGTCCACTAGAATTTCCTAGCTTAAATAGCCCCAAGCCACATGTTGCAGGGGTTTTATACGCCTCTTATTTTCCCATGATGCTTCTCATTTCCTAAGAACTACAATTCCCAAGATTACAGGAAGTTACCTTGTTTCTGGGCATGGGAAGCTTACAGGTATTGTAATTTTGGGAATAACAATAGACATTACATTGTTGTGAATTATGTCATTTGGGGTAAGTTGTATTTATATGCACTGCACAGGGCATCCTTTGTCATTAGAGGGAAAGAGACAGTAGCAACAGTCATTGTTCTTCTGTGACGAGGTCAAACCTTTGAGTATCAGCAGAGAGCTTGGATAGTATTATATACGGTATAAACAAATCTGTGGAATCTGACTCATGGATACCCTAGAGTTTCAGAACCTAATACTAATTCATTATCTTTGAATTTTGGGCTTTCATAGACATTGCCTACATCCTGACAAAAAGTTCTAGGGCATTTTAATAGGTTATTTTGCTCATAGTACATTCTGAGACAAGTGTTAACATAGCAGTCTAAAAGAGAATTGTCCTTTTACTCCTTGGCAAGACCTATCTGAATGTGGTATGTATGCTTAGTTGTACTCTCTGTTCAGCCTTTCAATTATGATGTTTTCTCTGTCAGGATTCAAAGAGTAAGACTACCTAAGGAAGTCCACTTCTGTAGACTTCAGCTTCACTTACGATGGAACTCAAAAAAAGAAAATTTTTAGCTAAGCCTGAATGTTGAAAACCAGATAAGTGATTTTTCTTTGTCTGGAGAAAATTGGAAAAGGAATATTAACCCCAGTAAATGCAAATGTAGTTGTTGATGGACATGAGGGCAGATGGGTCCTGTTAGGTGCCACGCTCATGAGATATCAGTCGATATCAGATGTGTCAGAAGAGCCACACTGTGCACAAGTGATATCTGCTCAGACTCTTTACATGTAAATCGACCTTTTACAAATCCAAGTGGTTTTAATAAAAAAAAAAAAGTTTACCTGTCCTCCTTACTAAGCCAGATTCTTCTTGTCTCTGGCTTTCTGTACCCAACAGTTTCTGATTGTCTCAAAAAATAAAACATGTGCCTGAGTCAAGGTGCTGAAAATGCTTTCAGGTATTGTTTATGAGTCTGTGCTCTTTATTTTCAGAGAGAAAGCAATACCTTAATGTCTTCCATATTTCATAAATCTGTCTCATGCTGCTTTTCAAAGCTGTGTGTGTGTGCTTGTTAGAAGGTACTTTTGGTTGTACTTAGAACAGAGAAGCTGCCTTAGACTGTCATGGACTATTTGGGTATTGGTAGTGGACTCCCATAAGGGAGATGTAGGACTAGTTAGAAATGCTTTGGGTTTTGACTCAAGATAGTAGTTAGGGAAGGCACTCTGACAGAAGTAATTTAACCATTCTTTGATGGGTTTGCCCCAGTGAATTTCCTGTCTGGCTCATCCTTAGAGAATGGTTTGCTCTCTGGGCATGCTTGCTAGTTTACCATTTCAGAATCCACTGCTAAATAGCAGAGAATGTGTCTACCTGAAGGACAAAGAAGAGAAAAGGTGATTTGCCTGGTCACAGATAAGACTTTTCTTGGAGATCCAGCTAAAGAAATTTGAGTTGGAGGTCAATGTTTACTATTGTCTTTCTAACACTTCAAAGAACTTGTAGGTTTGCCAAGGACTATGTGACACTCGCCCAGTAGAATATTGGGGGTCAGGCTTCTGAAATGAGGTAGAGAAAAGGAAACCCTGCTAAGAAAACAGAATCCTCCATTTTTATATTCATCTCAGTGAAGCTATCGGGACATGGTAGACTGAAACCTTAAGTAGCAAGAGGCAGCAACCATCACCCTAGGAAAATTTTCTCCTTAGGCCCATGTGTGCTCAGTGCCAAGTAATGTTCTGATTTCCTCCAGCATAGATTGGTTCTCTCTGTTTTAGAACTTCATATAAATAGACTGCAATAGTTACGTGTGCTTTTATATAAGGCTCTTGTCATCCAACATTGAGATTTTTTTTTTGAATGGTGCTGTTGTTAGAAACTTTAGTAGATAATTCCTTTTTACTTATTAGCAGATTCATTTGAAAGAATTTAACATCTAAACACACTCCATTCTTCTATTAAGCCATTCCTGGAATGTGCTGGATTTGGGCCAATTTGAGTAACTCCTGTGAATATCCATCAAGTCATTTTAAGGTCACATGCTTCATTTCTCAAATAAATGTATGCAGAAGTAAAATTTTTTGGGTCAGAATTCTTGAGATGCTGTGAAATAATTGTACAAAGCAGTTGCAACATACTTACGCTTGTTCAGTTGGTCTCCGAAAGCTTCGGTTGCTCTGCTCTCTTGCCAACATCATGTCTATGTTAGTTATGGTGCCTTTACTAGGTTGAACTCTTTTGGTTTTGTTTCTTGTTCGGTTTTTTTTTTTTGTTTGTTTGTTTGGTTGGTTGGTTGGTTTTTTTGTTTTTGTTTTTGCTTTACCATAGAAAAGGAATGAACTAGACAAAGTCTGAAAACAAATCCCTGTGGCTGAAAGTGAATTATCTATTCCAGTATCAGACATAAATGCAGCAAATTGTAGTGGAAACAAACTCAGTGGATAAGGGAGCAGGGACACAAGACCTAACCACAGAGCAAACCAGGGCTGCAGAAACCAGGCTGGTTCAGCTTTCACAGATTTTACATGGGTGCTGAGGACAGGAGGGAACTCGGGTCCTCACTGAGCCGTCATCTCTCCAACCCCGTTGTTTGTTTTTTAAGTGACTGCCATTTTGGATGAAATTTCACCTCATGTAAGGGTAATTTTAATTTGCATTTCACTGATGGCTTGTAAGATCAAACATTTTTCATTTGTTTTACTGGACATTTGTGTTCCATCTTTTAAGAACTGTGTGCTCATTTCATTGTTTGATTTTTATTGTTGTTGTTTAGGTTCTTTGTATATACTAAATATTAATTATTTGTCAAATGTCAAATGTTAAATGAATATTAACTGTTTCCTTTGCTCTACAGAAGCCAGTTAATTTTATAGGGTGCCCAATTGTCATTTGTTTCCATTACTTGTGAGCCTCCAGTTTTAGTTGGCAAGACCTTTCCTATGCCTTGATCTTAAAGTATTTTCCTTGTAAAAGTTCCAAAGTTGCAGATCTTACATTAAGGTATTTGATCCATCATCTTGAAGCTGATTTTGTACAGATGAGAGATAGGTTTTGGGTTTTATTCTTGCACATATAGATGTCCAGTTTTCATAGCACCATTTTTTTAAAGCTATTCTATGACATTTGGAAATTTTGCACATAGTTATGTCATGTATATGGGGTGGGGTAAGGGGTCATGTGCATGCTCTAGTGGATATGTGTAAGTCATAGAATAACCTGAGAGAGTTGTTTTGCCACCATTGAGTTCCAGGGATGGAACTCAAGTTGTCAGGATTGGTAGCTAGCACCCTTTATCTACAGAGCCATCTGGTTGGTCTTAGTCTACCTCATTTTTTATATACTAGGCCTCCAGATACTGCTGCAAGATCTGATATAACCACTAGAAAAATATTTCTTTCACAATTATTCTTTCTTTCATCATACTTTTATGGAGTTCTCATGCAATTTTAGTGTTTCATGAGATGGCATTTGAAATTCAGAGGAGTGTTTTTCCGTTCCCATCTATAACTAGTAAACTATTTTAGAATATGAGACTTTACTAAAGTGAGCAACCTTGCAGGGCAATCTTGCAGGTCATTCATTTAATTCCAGCACCCCAAAGGCAGAGATCACTATGAGTTGAGGTCAGTCTTGACTATGTAGTGAGCCTCAGGCCAGCCAAGGCTACATAATAAGACATGGGCTCAACAACAGCAGCGATGATGATGATGACAATTATGACAATCTTGTTGCTCAGATATACTGACAAAGGACTGGCCAGAAACAAAGTCCTATTGTATGACTTGAATTTGTTTTTAATAAAAATCTACCACATACACCATGAATACTTTATCCAAAAGACTTACCTTGATAGCTCTCCATATCTGTTTCAAGCTTCCTGGTATGAGTTCGAGAAGGCTTCATAAGATTTTTCATCATAAGGTTTTTATTTTGTATCCTCAACCTTCCTACCAGAACTTGGTTCATAACCAATGTTCAAAGTGATGATTTTAAAAGGAAAGGAAAGAAGAAGGAAGGACTAAGTACAGCAATAGAACAAAATTTCCTGAAAAGTGATTCAAAAGTATGTCATTCAAAATCAACAAGCCTACTTTTGCACATATCTACATATTCATATGCATACATCAATTTCACTGATTTAACTAAAACTCTACAGCATTTTTACTAAAATGTTTATATACAAGCAGTACAGTTTTGAAAATTTCTTACATTATAGCTTACATACACATTTATATAGTATAAAACTGCTACCTTTTACACAGCACCTGTACAAATACATATGTGTATATTGCCTCTTCCCTCCTCACACACACTCTAAAATAAATGGTAAGGAAAACAAATAAAAATGCCACTAAGGACGTGGGCAAAGGGAAACCCCATCCACTCCTGGGATTGTGGATTAGTCTAGACATTATGGAAATCCATATGGACATTCCTCAAAAACTACCCTCTGACCTAACCATACCACTCTTGAATATTTATTCAAAGGACTCCAAGGCAATTTATCATAGAAATACTTTCACATTTTTCTGTTTTTTTAGCATAACAGCAAGTTATAGGAACAAACTAGATGTCTGCAATAGGAGAATGGATAAGAAAAGTGTGTATATGCAATGAGATTTTTTTACAGCCATAAGGAAGAATGAAGTTATCTCACTTGCAGAAAAATGCATATAATTGAAGATAATTATTCTAGTCTTAGAACACATATATCATATGATTTCACCTATATTTTGTTCTTCAATTTTTGTATGACTGCTGAAAGATATATATATATATATATATATATATGTGTGTGTGTGTGTGTGTGTATGTGTGTGTGTGTGTGTATGTGTAATCACATAAAAGTAGAACTCAAACTATTTGAGGAACAAAAGTAGCTCATATGGGGGAAAGGTTGAAGAAAAGGGAGGGAGGAGGGAGGTATGGAGTGAGCCATTCTTCATATTTTGGCTGCGAACTTAGCTTTTAAAAACTTGTTCTCAAGACTCTCTCTTGAGGAATGTCTGCACACTGGCCTCCCTTTACTTGGAAAATTTTGCCTGGAGAAGCAACAAGTAATGTGAGCTTCTGAAGCCAAAGGTATTAAGGCTAGATGTGAGATTCACCCACAAATCATCTGTCTCAAGGGTATGTAAGAAAACCCATCCATAGGCTCTGAACTCCTGGTCTTTTCAAAGGCAGGGGCATGCTTAAAACAAAACATACTTCATGATTCCTGAGCAGGGGTCTAGTGCTGTGTGGGTGGCATAAACATGGAGTTTTTCTACATGCACAGAGGCATCTCCGTCAGACTTAGAGACGTTTTAAGGGTAAATATAGGTCGGGTTCATTTACTAACCATAACTTGAGCTAATGCTGTTATTGAGGTTTATTTATTTCATTAACAACATTTTAAAGATTATATTAATTTATGTGTTTCTCCATTTATATATGTGCACCAATTGGGTGCCTGGTGTCCAAGGAGTTCAGAAAGGACAATGGATTCTCTGGAACTGGAATTAGGGATGAGTGTATGAAGTGGAAATTTTCAGAGGCTAAGTTGTGTCACGTTATGTTTTTCTAGAAACTGTTTTATGAGAACATATTTGTGCTGAAGCAGACATGTGGAAGGATGGTTTTCTGAGAATAGATAT
This sequence comes from Rattus norvegicus, assembly GCF_021556685.1. NCBI lineage: Eukaryota > Metazoa > Chordata > Mammalia > Rodentia > Muridae > Rattus > Rattus norvegicus. The sequence goes on along the minus strand of NC_141538.1, from coordinate 23,349,668 downwards.
ATGGTTGAAAGAATAATGGTGTTTGAAAGGGATATAAATAAACCCAACAGACAGTCCTTGCCACTCTGCTGATCATCATTTGTCATGACTTCATAGAGAAATGCAGCAAAGAACTTCTGGTTATGTTCGCGTGGCTTGCTGCTTCCACATACTTTGACCAATTGGCAGAGACTCAAGGTTTCTTTTGGGTCAAACTATCATTGTTGATTTGTGTTTTTCAGTGGACTGTGCTCACTGATGTTGATTCATGTGACCTGAGCTGCTGATATCCTGACACTGCAGATTGGATTTACCTCCACAACTACAGATCTACATCCTCCTTTGCTCAATTAACCATTCCTTTTCACTAGCTCTGGTTGATGGTGGGCTAGAAGGGAGGTTAAAGCATTTATGCACATGTATTAAAGTAGGTTTTAAAAAATGTAAGCCTATAGTTGTAATCAGCCATGTGGGTGCTAAGAGCCAAACCCAGGTCCTCTGAAAGAGCAACAAGTGCCTTTAACCACTGAACCATCTCTGAAGCTTCTAATCTCTAGTTTCAACTGAAAAAAAAAAAAGAAGCAAGGGTCATTCCAATATCATTTGTCTCTGGCCATATGGCTTAATAGTGGCATAACTGTGACATAAACGTCTGTACTCACACTCTGAAGCACACACTAAAAAAAAAAAACCAAAACCAAAACCAAAACCGAAAAACAAAACCCATTCTTTTCTTGAAATAGTGTCAGCATTAAAGGGCAGTTGAGGGGCTAAAAAAAGAAAAAGCAAATGTACTTCATTCAAATTCTTGAGGTGATAGTATTTACCATGTTTTTCTTGCCTTTTCCCTTATACAGTTGCAAATTTAAGTTTTGTGCAAAAAAATGAGTTCTTTAAAAAATAGTTTTCTCACATAATCACATTATCAGACGAGGTCATTACTGTTTAGACAATTCATATTCCGTTTTATTTTTTTTAAAGGTGAGCAAAACAGGTTCAGGATTCCATCCAGGATTATCGTTGAGAGCCAATACCCTTAATCCGTGCCCTGGTCAGCCTCGGTGTGCAAGTGATATTTTGTCATGTGACATTCTTTCTGGAAACTATCTCATGAATATGATTGGCAGCATTGCCATATTCTTCATCTCCAGGTATGTGCAGACTTGATGTTGTTATATTCCTGTTTGTTTGAGTGTTTCTTGCAAACATTTCCTCCAGTTAAAAGTACATACTTTATGTTCTCCATAACAGCCTCCATTTAATTTTAAAATAGCTTTTATGCCATGTAATGGTTTGAATATACTCGGCCCAGGGAGTGGCACTATTAGGAGGTATGTCTTTGTTGGAGTAGGTGTGGCCTTGTAAGAGTACATGTGGCCTTGTTAGAAGAAGTGTGTCACTGTGGGCATGGACTTTAAGACCCTTGTCCTAGCTACCTGGAAGCCAGTCTTCTCCAAGCTGCCTATGGAACAAAAGGTAGTACTCTCAACTCCTCCAGCACCATGCCTGCCTGGATGACGCCATGCTTCCTGCCATAACGATAAAGAACTGAACCTCTGAATCTGTAAGCCAGCCCCAATTACATGTTTTCATTTATAAGAGTTGCATTGGTCAGATGTCTCTTTACAACAATGAAACTGTAATACATTCCCTCAATGAATTCCTATGAGCTGGTCAGTTTTAAAATTAGATTTTTTTTTTTATTAACTTGAGTATTTCTTATATACATTTCGAATGTTATTCCCTTTCCCGGTTTCCGGGCAAACATCACCCTCCCCCCTCCCCTTCTTATGGGTGTTCCCCTCCCAACCCTCCCCCCATTGCCGCCCTCCCCCCATAGACTAGTTCACTGGGGGTTCAGTCTTAGCAGGACCCAGGGCTTCCCCTTCCACTGGTGCTCTTACTAGGATATTCATTGCTACCTATGGGGTCAGAGTCCAGGGTCAGTCCATGTATAGTCTTTGGGTAGTGGCTTAGTCCCTGGAAGCTCTGGTTGCTTGGCATTGTTGTTCATAGGGGGTCTCGAGCCCCTTCAAGCTCTTCCAGTCCTTTCTCTGATTCCTTCACGGGGGTCCTATTCTCAGTTCAGTGGTTTGCTGCTGGCATTCGCCTCTGTATTTGCTGTATTCTGGCTGTGTCTCTCAGGAGCGATCTACATCCGGCTCCTGTCGGTCTGCACTTCTTTGCTTCATCCATCTTGTCTAATTGGGTGGCTGTATATGTATGGGCCACATGTGGGGCAGGCTCTGAATGGGTGTTCCTTCAGTCTCTGTTTTAATCTTTGCCTCTCCCTTCCCTGCCAAGGGTATTCTTTTTCCTCATTTAAAGAAGGAGTGAAGCATTCACATTTTGATCATCCGTCTTGAGTTTCGTTTGTTCTAGGGATCTAGGGTAATTCAAGCATTTGGGCTAATAGCCACTTATCAATGAGTGCATACCATGTATGTCTTTCTGTGATTGGGTTAGCTCACTCAGGATGATATTTTCCAGTTCCAACCATTTGCCTACGAATTTCATAAACTCGTTGTTTTTGATAGCTGAGTAATATTCCATTGTGTAGATGTACCACATTTTCTGTATCCATTCCTCTGTTGAAGGGCATCTGGGTTCTTTCCAGCTTCTGGCTATTATAAATAAGGCTGCGATGAACATAGTGGAGCACGTGTCTCTTTTATATGTTGAGGCATCTTTTGGGTATATGCCCAAGAGAGGTATAGCTGGATCCTCAGGCAGTTCAATGTCCAATTTTCTGAGGAACCTCCAGACTGATTTCCAGAATGGTTTTACCAGTCTGCAATCCCACTACCAATGGAGGAGTGTTCCTCTTTCTCCACATCCTCGCCAGCATCTACTGTCACCTGAGTTTTTGATCTTAGCCATTCTCACTGGTGTGAGGTCAAATCTCAGGGTTGTTTTGATTTGCATTTCCCTTATGACTAAAGATGTTGAACATTTCTTTAGGTATTTCTCAGCCATTCGGCATTCCTCAGCTGTGAATTCTTTGTTTAGCTCTGAACCCCATTTTTTAATAGGGTTATTTGTTTCCCTGCGGTCTAACTTCTTGAGTTCTTTGTATATTTTGGATATAAGACCTCTATCTGTTGTAGGATTGGTAAAGATCTTTTCCCAATCTGTTGGTTGCCGTTTTGTCCGAACCACCGTGTCCTTTGCCTTACAGAAGCTTTGCAGTTTTATGAGATCCCATTTGTCGATTCTTGATCTTAGAGCATAAGCCATTGGTGTTTTGTTCAGGAAATTTTTTCCAGTGCCTATGTGTTCCAGATGCTTCCCTAGTTTTTCTTCTATTAGTTTGAGTGTGTCTGGTTTGATGTGGAGGTCCTTGATCCACTTGGACTTAAGCTTTGTACAGGGTGATAAGCATGGATCGATCTGCATTCTTCTACATGTTGCCCTCCAGTTGAACCAGCAACATTTGCTGAAAATGCTATCTTTTTTCCATTGGATGGTTTTGGCTCCTTTGTCAAAAATCAAGTGACCATAGGTGTGTGGGTTCATTTCTGGGTCTTCAATTCTATTCCATTGGTCTATCTGTCTGTCTCTGTACCAATACCATGCAGTTTTTATCACTATTGCTCTGTAATACTGCTTGAGTTCAGGGATAGTGATTCCCCCTGAAGTCCTTTTATTGTTGAGGATAGCTTTAGCTATCCTGGGTTTTTTGTTATTCCAGATGAATTTGCAAATTGTTCTGTCTAACTCTTTGAAGAATTGGATTGGTATTTTGATGGGGATTGCATTGAATCTGTAGATTGCTTTTGGTAAAATGGCCATTTTTACCATATTAATCCTGCCAATCCATGAGCATGGGAGATCTTTCCATCTTCTGAGGTCTTCTTCAATTTCTTTCCTCAGTGTCTTGAAGTTCTTATTGTACAGATCTTTTACTTGCTTGCTTAAAGTCACACCGAGGTACTTTATATTATTTGGGTCTATTATGAAGGGTGTCGTTTCCCTAATTTCTTTCTCGGCTTGTTTCTCTTTTGTATAGAGGAAGGCAACTGATTTATTTGAGTTAATTTTATACCCAGCCACTTTGCTGAAGTTGTTTATCAGCTTTAGTAGTTCTCTGGTGGAACTTTTGGGATCACTTAAATATACTAACATGTCATCTGCAAATAGTGATATTTTGACCTCTTCTTTTCCGATCTGTATCCCCTTGATCTCCTTTTGTTGTCTGATTGCTCTGGCTAGAACTTCAAGAACTATATTGAATAAGTAGGGAGAGAGTGGGCAGCCTTGTCTAGTCCCTGATTTTAGTGGGATTGCTTCAAGTTTCTCTCCATTTAGTTTAATGTTAGCAACTGGTTTGCTGTATATGGCTTTTAATATGTTTAGGTATGGGCCTTGAATTCCTATTCTTTCCAGGACTTTTATCATGAAGGGGTGTTGAATTTTGTCAAATGCTTTCTCAGCATCTAATGAAATGATCATGTGGTTCTGTTCTTTCAGTATGTTTATATAATGGATCACGTTGATGGTTTTCCATATATTAAACCATCCCTGCATGCCTGAGATGAAGCCTTCTTGATCATGGTGGATGATTGTTTTGATGTGCTCTTGAATTCGGTTTGCCAGAATTTTAGTGAGTATTTTTGCGTCGATATTCATAAGGGAAATTGGTCTGAAGTTCTCTTTCTTTGTTGTGTCTTTGTGTGGTTTAGGTATAAGAGTAATTGTGGCTTCGTAGAAGGAATTCGTTAGGGCTCCATCTGTTTCAATTTTGTGGAATAGTTTGGATAATATTGGTATGAGGTCTTCTATGAAGGTTTGATAGAATTCTGCACTAAACCCTTCTGGACCTGGGCTCTTTTTGGTTGGGAGACCTTTAATGACTGCTTCTATTTCCTTAAGAGTTATGGGGTTGTTTAACTGGTTTATCTGTTCCTGATTTAACTTCAATACCTGGTATCTTTCTAGGAAATTGTCCATTTCCTGAAGATTTTCAAATTTTGTTGAATATAGGTTTTTATAGTAAGATCTGATGATTTTTTAAATTTCCTCTGAATCTGTAGTTATGTCTCCCTTTTCATTTCTGATTTTGTTAATTTGGACGCACTCTCTGTGTCCTCTCGTTAGTCTGGCTAAGGGTTTATCTATCTTGTTGATTTTCTCAAAGAACCAACTTTTGGTTCTGTTGATTCTTTCTATGGTCCTTGGTGTTTCTACTTGGTTGATTTCAGCTCTGAGTTTGATTATTTCCTGCCTTCTACTCCTCCTGGGTGTATTTGCTTCTTTTTGTTCTAGAGCTTTTAGGTGTGCTGTCAAGCTGCTGACATATGCTCTTTCCTGTTTCTTTCTGCAGGCACTCAGCGCTATGAGTTTTCCTCTTAGCACAGCTTTCATTGTGTCCCATAAGTTTGGGTATGTTGTATCTTCATTTTCATTAAATTCTAAAAAGTTTTTAATTTCTTTCTTTATTTCTTCCTTGACCAGGTTATCATTGAGTAGAGCATTGTTCAATTTCCACGTATATGTGGGCATTCTTCCCTTACTGTTATTGAAGACCAGTTTTAGGCCGTGGTGGTCCGATAGCATGCATGGGATTATTTCTATCTTTCTGTACCTGTTGAGGCCCGTTTTTTGACCAATTATATGGTCAATTTTGGAGAAAGTACCATGAGGAGCTGAGAAGAAGGTATATCCTTTTGCTTTAGGATAGAGTGTTCTATAAATATCCGTTAAGTCCATTTGGCTCATGACTTTTCTTAGTCTGTCGACATCACTGTTTAATTTCTGTTTCCATGATCTGTCCATTGATGAGAGTGGGGTGTTGAAATCTCCCACTATTATTGTGTGAGGTGCAATGTGTGTTTTGAGCTTTAGTAAGGTTTCTTTTATGTATGTAGGTGCCCTTGTATTTGGGGCATAGATATTTAGGATTGAGAGTTCATCTTGGTGGATTTTTCCTTTGATGAATATGAAGTGTCCTTCCTTATCTTTTTTGATGACTTTTAGTTGGAAATTGATTTTATTTGATATTAGTATGGCTACTCCAGCTTGCTTCTTCTGACCATTTGCTTGGAAAATTGTTTTCCAGCCTTTCACTCTGAGGTAGTGTCTGTCTTTGTCTCTGAGGTGTGTTTCCTGTAGGCAGCAGAATGCAGGGTCCTCGTTGCGTATCTAGTTTGTTAATCTATGTCTTTTTATTGGGGAGTTGAGGCCATTGATATTGAGAGATATTAAGGAATAGTGATTGTTTCCCTTTATATTCATATTTGGATGTGAGGTTATGTTTGTGTGCTTTCATTCTCTTTGTTTTGTTGCCAAGACGATTAGTTTCTTGCTTCTTCTAGGGTATAGCTTGCCTCCTTATGTTGGGCTTTACCATTTATTATCCTTTGTAGTGCTGGATTTGTAGAAACATATTGTGTAAATTTGGTTTTGTCATGGAATATCTTGGTTTCTCCATCAATGTTAATTGAGAGTTTTGCTGGATACAGTAACCTGGGCTGGCATTTGTGTTCTCTTAGGGTCTGTATGACATCAGTCCAGGATCTTCTGGCCTTCATAGTTTCTGGCGAGAAGTCTGGTGTGATTCTGATAGGTCTGCCTTTATATGTTACTTGACCTTTTTCCCTTACTGCTTTTAATATTCTTTCTTTATTTTGTGCGTTTGGTGTTTTGACAATTATGTGACGGGAGGTGTTTCTTTTCTGGTCCAATCTATTTGGAGTTCTGTAGGCTTCTTGTATGTCTATGGGTATCTCTTTTTTTAGGTTAGGGAAGTTTTCTTCTATGATTTTGTTGAAGATATTTACTGGTCCTTTGAGCTGGGAGTCTTCACTCTCTTCTATGCCTATTATCCTTAGGTTTGATCATCTCATTGAGTCCTGGATTTCCTGTATGTTTTGGACCAGTAGCTTTTTCCGCTTTACATTATCTTTGACAGTTGAGTCAATGATTTCTATGGAATCTTCTGCTCCTGAGATTCTCTCTTCCATCTCTTGTATTCTGTTGGTGAAGCTTGTATCTACAGTTCCTTGTCTTTTCTTTTGGTTTTCTATATCCAGGGTTGTTTCCATGTGTTCTTTCTTGATTGTTTCTATTTCTATTTTTATTCCTTCAACTGTTTGATTGTGTTTTCCTGGAATTCTTTCAGGGATTTTTGTGTCTCCTCTCTATGGGCTTCTACTTGTTTATTTATGTTTTCCTGGAATTCTTTCAGGGATTTTTGCGATTCTTTCAGGCATTTTTGAGATTCCTCTCTGTAGGCTTCTACTTGTTCTCTAAGGGAATTCTTCATGTCTTTCTTGAAGTCCTTGAATCATGATCAAAAATGATTTTGGAACTAGATCTTGCTTTTCTGCTGTGTTTGGATATTCCATGTTTGTTTTGATTGGAGAATTGGGCTCCGATGTTGCCATTTAGTCTTGGTTTCTGTTGCTTGGGTCCTGCGCTTGCCTCTCGCCATCAGATTATCTCTAGTGTTACTTTGTTCTGCTATTTCTGACAGTGGCTAGACTGTCCTATAAGCCTGTGTGTCAGGAGTGCTGTAGACCTGTTTTCCTCTCTTTCAGTCAGTTATGGGGACAGAGTGTTCTGCTTTCGGGCGTGTAGTTTTTCCTCTCTACAGGTCTTCAGCTGTTCCTGTGGGCCTGTGTCTTGAGTTCACCAGGCAGCTTTCTTGCAGCAGAAAATTTGGTCTTACCTGTGGTCCTGAGGCTCAAGTTCGCTCGCGGGGTGCTGCCCAGGGGCTCTCTGCAGCGGCAGCAACCAGGAAGACCTGTGCCGCCCCTTCTGGGAGCTTCAGTGCACCAGGGTTCCAGATGGTCTTTGGCTTTTTCCTCTGGCGTCCGAAATGTGTGTGCAGGGAGCAGTCTCTTCTGGTTTCCCAGGCTTCTAGATTTTGTTTTTTTACAAACCTTCTTTCTTACTGAAAGTATAATAAAAATTATAATCTTAATTATATTTGTGACTAACATTTTGCTTGTTACTTTTAAGATATATGTTTTAGAACTAAAATTCTTCATGTTGGATGTGCTTTTGAGCACATGTGTTCATGTGTGTACGTGCGTGTGTGTGTGTGTGTGTGTGTGTGTGGGTGTGTGTGTGTGTGTGTGTGTGTGTGTGTGTCAGCTCTCATACGAATGGAAGGAATTAGACAGCCTCAGGTGGTATTCCTCAGAACTGTTACCTATCTTATAGTTTGAGACACGATCTCTCTGAATTAGGATTTACTAAGAAGGCTCAGCTGGCTGGCCAGAGAGCCTCAGGGATCTTTCTATTTCATTTTTCCCCACTAGTAGGATTATAAATACATACTATCATATTCATTTTAAAATATGGGCTGTGGGAATTGAACTCAAGTCCTTGTCTTTGCATGGCAATCTCTTTACCCACTGTGCCCTCACCTTAGTCCCGGAATTGAAGCTCTTAATCTAGCACTCCGTGTTTTGGTTCTTGCTATATTGCTGTGAACAGACACCAAGACTAGGGAACATTATGATTGCAAGAAAAAAGAATTTAATTTTAATGGAGCTTATTTAGAGTTACAGAGTGTTAATCCATAAAATTGTTATGTCAAGTAGCATGGCATTTAAACTGAGAGCTTACATCTAATCCACAAAGATGGAGGAAGGGAAGGGTGGGGACAGAACCAGAGCCAGACAAAATGAAGGGACAGGGACAGACAGATGTGGGGGGGGGGAGGCACTAGTGTGTGCTTTTAAAACATCAAAGCCCCCTGCCAGTGACACAGAATCCCCAACAAGGTTACACTTCCTAATCCTTTCTAAAACAATGCCACCAACTGAAGACCATGTATTCAAAAATAAAAATGGGTTTATAGGTCCTATTCTCATTCAAACCAACAAGCTCACAGCTATAGTTTCCATTCACACTGTGGAATTCAAGGTAATGTTTTGTGTACTTGTACATAATTTGGGAGACCAATTCTGTTTTAATTATGGTTCTTTATAGGAACAGAGTAATAGAAGAAATATCTATCTATATCGATGTATCTGTCTCCCAGATTTATTAAGAGTGACTTTGAGGCTATGGGCCAGCTAGTCCAACAATGGCCATCTGTCAAGGAAAGTCCAAGAACAGGGTAATTTCTTCAATCTATAAAGCTAGATGTCTTATCTGATCTTCAATATATATTGGAGTCCAAAGGAAGTAGGCCTGAATGCCAGTGATAGAATGAATTTTCCAGCAATAGTAAGGAGAAAAAGGCAAATAGAGACACTGGGCTTGGCATGGGGTTTTGAACCTGAAATCTTACCCCTACTAACACACCTCCTCCAATAGGGGTACTCCTACTCTAATAAAGCAACACCTAATACCCCAATCCTTCTCAAACAATTCCACTCTTTGGTGACTAAGCATTAAAATATATGAGCCTATGGTGGCCATTCTTATTTAAACCTCCAGAGTTCATACTTTTATTAGAGTTTAGAACAACTGATAACTCCACAAAGCTTAAAGAGTTGCTTTGCTATATGCCTGCATTTAATAATTTAAGATTGCATCCTGCCCTATAAAGTTCTAACAAGTAACATAATAGTTCCGGGTAAATTTTAACAAAATGCACTTACTGAGAAGTCACACAGCAGATCCATCAATTTACTATGAACTTCTTAGTATATCTATTTCCTACTTAAAGCAGACTGCTTGTATATTTTATTGACTCCTTCAGTATTTTAATAAATGGTGGTTTTCTTTTCTGTCCTCTTCTGGGAAATCAGTGCCAACACAGAGCCACACTGCGTATCTATTGTGCAGTGGAATCAGTCTATACACTATGTCCTATAGGTATTAAAACAGGAACTGATCATTTATACAGATGTCCAGCAGGTCACATGTAGTGAGTAGCATTGCAAGACAAATGTGTAGGTGTCCAAAGGTGAGAGTGTATAATATTTAATAGAGGAGGATAATTCTTTAGTCATTGTGATAGGCAGATTCTTGAGTTCTAGTGCCATAATATTTGATGATGCTTGATGACACAAGGAGTACAGTGCATGATGATTCAGGCTCTCAGGTTATTCTTGAGAACTATGTCAAGGTCTTTTCTTCTCTCCTCTTATGTGTGATCATTTTCTTCTTTTAAATTACGATAATCCTACTGTGATCTAGCAATCCACAGTCACTAAAAGAGCTATTGACACAGAAACTCCAGTGGTAGATTGTCTTTGGATGAGGAATATTGGCAATTCTTAAAGTAGTCAGCTCTCAGGAATTGCTCATCATCTTATCTATTTTTCTGAGTTTATGTTTTTAAGAGAGTTTAGTTCTACCTCTCAGTTTCTGTAGGTCATGTCCTCCACTTTGTCTTCTCTGTTGAGGGTTCTTGTGGGTTCCAGATACTGAGGGTAAAGTTAAACCTTATTGATGGATAAGATTCCTTTAGGCTTACCTACAGTGATACATATTATCAAATTGCATACAGCTGCCTTTTCTCTAGCACTGGTAAATTAAACGTACAAACAATAAAATGTTTTATTATTTATGTCTCTGTGACTCTTTTAAGCATAGTACAGAGTTCTTTGGAAAATTCTAGAAGAAAGTATTAAATAAAATTAAACATATGACATGTGACCTCAGAAATAGATAATGGATGTCTAACATTGGAAATATTTGGGGGAAAAACAACAAAGGCTTGATCTTCACCATTTGAGTAGCTTTTCTTTCAATGTTCACTGAAATGTGTCCATCACCCCTTTCCTCTTTAAATATAATAAGGAAGCCTGGGCTTATGTCCTGCCTGTTGATAGTCTGTCCTATTGCAAGTTAAGGCAGTGGATTTTGAAGCATTGAAGTGTATTCTAAGCACTAGCCGATTTTTAGTACATTAATATTAATAAGGAAATCAATTTATTGCTGATATGTAGTTGAGTGGTATAGTGCCTTGACATTTCTATTTGATCCCCAGAATTCCTAGCACCCATCCCCCAAAAGCAAACTAATATTTGTCAAAACAATAGTATATCAGAATATTTCAAAAAATTAAAACTCAATATTATATGTAATTTCTTACCTGTAAGAAAGACTCACTGAGTCTTTGAACTTGGTACTGATTTCATGTTTAAAGTAGTGTAATGCAAATTGCTAAGAGATAGTTAGAAAACAAAAATATTTTTAAAAAGGCTAAGCAATATCTTTTGAAATATAAAGATAACAGTTGACTATTCTTTCCTTTAGTCTGATGAAATTCATCAGAATCTTCTGAAAATCCTCATAAACGTGCCTCCTCTATAAGGAACTGACATGTCAAACAATGTCAAATACTTGAATACTGGAATTCTGGTGGAATTTTTGGCTCATGGGATACTTGAGGGGATTTCCAGCAACTAAATGTTTTATACAAGCCATGTCAAGCATCAAAAAGACATAGAAAATTATCTTTGTCTGCCCTACTGTTGTTTAAACATACCTACACAGTGTGGTCCTCTATGTTTTAGTATCAGCTCCTCTCCTACTGTTTCTCTCACTTTCTTATCTTCTGCTCATCCCCAGAGTCTTTATTAAGGGATCTAAAATGTCTGCTAATCTATGAATCATTTTGTGAGCATCTCATGTTAGTTTAAAATAACACGTGCTTTCAGAATTGAAGGGGAAATCTGGTTTACTACAAGTCATTCTTACCCTTGAGAATGCGTTGGTCATTTTGTGTCTGTCCATCTGCAATGTCAACCTTTGACTGGATTTTTTAAGGCATCTGAGTTAGTGAAAAAGCACTCTAAATACTTTTCCAAGTACAATCTCCCTGCTACCCCCCATCAAAACAACACAGAAAGGCAAAGACCCCCAACCATATTCCAGAGGACAATTTGAATAAGCATTTTGGTTTTTTGCTGGAAAAGTAATTTATGAAGAGATGAGTTTAAAACATTCATCCATACACACTACATAGTTAGAAACAAAAGAGAAAAAAATATTTCTAGCCACCAGAAGAAGAAACAGGACAGAATTTGGTTCCTTGAACAAAAGAACATGCTTTTCTCTTCTATCATTTCCAACTGTATGATCTGCTTTCATGGGATCAGAAATGCATAGCCTATGACATCTGGTTATCTATACAGACTACATATACATCTGAAGTCTTCAGTAAGATTAACAAGGCTGATGGTTGAAAGTGAAGAGTGAGTCCCCAAATTCCACTTCTGAGGAGAAATTGTTCTGCCTACTGAGTCTGGGGAAGTGACTCAATTCAGAATTCCATCCCACTCCCTACACAGATGCTGAGTACAACACCACTGATGATAGAACTGGTTTGGGCCAGAAAATAAGAAAGGAACCCTTGCAAGGGGAGATAAAAAATTTTTTGGGAGTTGGTCTGCTGTTGTGTATTCAAGTGCTAAATACTGGCCCCCAAGATCTGGTGCAGATTTTCATATACACCATGTGATGTTGTATAAATTTTGCTTGCCAATATTCTCTGACTGGTTAAATAAAAGTGACGGACGCTCAATTACTGGGGAGAATACAGGTGAGAAGGGCTTTGGTTACTGGGCAATGGTAGGGACCATGAGGAGAAAGACAATGAAAGAGGAAGAAAAAGAAGATGGACAAAACAGGAAATCTTCACAGATAAGACAGACCAGGCTCACATGGCTGAGACCCATATGGACCCTGAGGACAGACTGACAGAGCAGGAACAGCCTGGGTGAGACTCGAACAAGTACTTGGGGAGCAGGAATGGGAAATACCCCCATGTAGCATAGAAAAATAGTTTTGAGGTAATCATCCAGTAATTGTGCTAAAGCTGATTAAATAAATCTATATGGCTCTGTCTTGATTATCAGGGCACAGCAAAGTCATATTAAGAACTAATAAAATTAATTGATAGCATTTACAACTATAAAAATAAAACAAAAAAGTCACAGATTAAACATATCAGAATGATGTTGGACCAAAATAGCCAGAAACAAAGAAATTCCAAAGGACTATCATTTTTGTCATAAACCTTACTAAATTTTAGTTCTAGGCTATGTATTTTCTTATACATAAGAAGGAAGCTTAGTGAATCTTCAAAGATCATTAGTTTCATGGCTTTTATAAAAGGGATGGGACTCTGGGTGTAAAAGAAAGTAAACAATAGGGAGCAAGATCATTTGTGTGGGATGGGAGCTTCTTAATTGTAAGTAGTCATTTGAGAGAAATACCAGCAATGTCATGGCAGACGAGAGGTTGAAAGTATGTGTGATCTATTAGTTCACTGCCAGAACATAGGTGTCACATATCCCTCAGAAATCTGTACATAGCAGTCTGTGGACCTGTAGGACCAGGAGTCCTATGGGTACTTAGTCCAAAGAAAGTTTCTTCTTAAAAGAGATTTGGGACCCTAGTCCCTTCCTCCTTCTTCCCTGCCTTTTGGCTGTTGGCATGAGTGAATTTCTCTGCCACAAGCTCCCATCAATATCCAAAACACCAAGTCCCCCTGATCTTGGACTAGAGCCTCTATCAATTGAGAGTCTAAATAACCTTTCTTCTTACAAATGTATCATCTCAGGTATTTCATCACGTTGGTGAAAAGTTTGCTAGTAGTAGGTAGGAAGGACTAACATGGGGAAAGAAAGAAGGGGTCACTCAGATTTCCCAGTGAAGCTAACTTACACAAAGGAATCAAGGACTCAAAATCAAAGACTTTCTGGATACAGTATGCTTAAGAGCCTGTTCTATGCTTCAGAGGACTTGAATTTGGTTCCCAGTACACTACCTGTAACTCCAGCTCGAGGGTATATACCCCATCTTCTGGGAGCTACAGGGTATTTACACTCACATGCATGTGTCCCCTTCTAAAACATATATGTATCTAAAATAAAATAAGCCTTAAAAATCAAATAGAAAAGACACTTTGAAGTAACAGACTCTGTTCTTTCTGTCAAGACAAAGATATCATCCTTATTACTTCTAATGAAGGCAAGTTTTAAGTGTTAAAAGAAAAGTCTTATTTGCTCCCTTGCAAACAGTTTGTTATCTGCTGGTGCTTTGAGATAGCAGAGGCAGTCTTGGTTATGGGAGCCACTGAGAAGGGTCTATATCACCATCTCAGACTATGGGTCGTGACTCCTTTGTGCATTTCATACAGAATCTGGCCTAGGCTTTTAAAATGTTGATACTATGCTAAGGCTGGATGAACCACAGTAGGCTAAAGCCAGAAAAATCAGATAGATCACATGGTTCATTAAGCCATGACAGTAGAAACGGAGCTCATGTAGGGGCTGGACAAGGTTCTGGCAGGGACGTGCGTGGGACATAGAGGAGTAAGACTACCTTGGAAAGCACCTAGAATTTCCCCAGTATTCTCTAATTTTTCACTGACTGCCTTGGTAGCCTTAGGTCTGCTGCTGCTCTTGACAATAGAGCAGTCACAGGCTGGGAAAGTGTCCTCTTCTGCAATGGGTTATGGCTCTTAGTCACCATGCTTCCAGGAATGGTGCCTCAGAACTCTACATTGTTATCCATGAGGTTTCTGGAAAGATAGGAATGGTAAATTGTTCTGTATGCTGTTTTTGAAAACAGGTCTTATGTTATTGCCCAAGCTGGCAGTCAAACTTGCAGCAGTCCTCTTGCTTCAACCACCTAAGTGCTGGAGATATAGGAATGAGTCACCTCTTCTCATTTCCAAGCTTCTTAATGCTTCCAGAGAGGAAGTAAGAAAGCCTCCTAGGCATGAACTCCATCATACTTCCTGGTATTACCTGCTAGCCATGTAATGCCAGATGAGTAGGTAGCTTGGGATCTAGGTATGCTTAATGACTAGTTTTCATGGTCAAGCAGACTAAATTATTTTTCTTTTCTATTATTGGATATTTTATTTATTTGCATTTTAAATGTTATCCTTTCTCCCAGTTTCCCCTTTGGAAAGCCCCTATCCCATCTTCCTACTTCCATGAGAGTGCTTCCTCACCCACCCATGGACTCCCTCTCACCACCTTCTCACCCTGGCATTCCCCTACACTGGGGAATTTTCTGCTACATATGCAGATGGGGCCATGGGTTGCTCCATGTGTACTCTTTGGTGGATGGTTTAGTCCCTGGGAACTCTGGGGCTGGGGGATCTGGTTGGTTGATATTGTTGTCCTTATGAGGTTCCAAGCCCCAGGAACTCCTTCCGTTCTTTCTCTGACTGCTCCACTGGGGACCCTATTCTAAGTCCAATGGTTGGCTGCAAGCATCTGCCTCCGTATTTGCCAGACTCTGGCAGAGCCTCTCAGAAGACAATTATATCAGGCTCCTGTCAGAATGTACTTCTTGGCATCCACAATAGTGTCTGGGTTTGGTATCTTTATGTAGGATGGATCCCCTAGTGGGGGCAGTCTCTGAATGGCCTTTCATTCAGTCTCTGCTCCACACTTTGTCTCTGTATTTCCTCCTGTGTATAATGGCTTTACTCAGCCTGAGAGTTAAACTGTCCTCAATAATCACAACCAAAAAACCCAAGATAGGGAAAACCATTTTCAACAATAAAAGAACTTCTGGGGGAATCATCAGCCCTAACCTCAAATTGTATTTCAGAGCAATCTGAAATAAATCTGTATAAATGGTATTTATACAGAGACAAACATGTAGATCAATGGAATAGAATTGAAGACCCAGAAATGAACCCACACAGCTAGGGTCACTTGATCTTTGACAAAGGACCTAAAACCATCCAATGGAAGAAAGATAGCATTTTCACCAAATGGTGCTGGTTCAACTGGCGGTCAGCATGTAAAAGAATGCAAATGGATCCATTTTTATTATTTTGTATAAAGCTCAAGTCCAAATAGATAAAGGACCTTCACATAAGACCAGAAATACTGAAATTAATAGAAGTGGAGAAGAGCCTCAAACACATGGGAACATGGGCACAGGAGAAATTTTCCTGAACAAAACACAAATGGCTTATGCTCTAAGATCAACAATAGGCAAATGGAACGTCATAAAATTGCAAAGCTTATGTAAGGGAAAGGACACTGTCAATAGGATAAAATGGCAACTAACAGATTGAGAAAAGATCTTTACCAATCCTACATCCAATAGAGGGCTAATATCTAATATATACAAAGAACTCAAGAAGATAGACTCCAGAGAATCAAATAACCCTATTAAAAATGGGGTACAAAGGAAAGGAGAAAGAGACAGGAGGGAGAGTGAGAGAAGCCATGGCAGGACAATATGGCAGATTTTCTGATTTCATGAAAGCTAAATTAATGAAAGTTTGACAGCTAAAAAACAGAATACTAAACAGTTCTCTGCACCCAAATCCCGTGGGTGGGAGAGCTAAACCTTCAGAGAGGCAGACACGCCTGGGAAACCAGAAGAGACTGCACTCTGCACACACATCTCCGACACCAGAGGAAAACACCAAATGCCATCTGGAATCCTGGTGCACTGAAGCTCCCGGAAACGGCGGCACAGATCTTCCTGGTTGCTGCCGCTGCGGAAAGCTCGTGGGCAGCACCCCGCGAGCAAACTTGAGCCTCGGGACCACAGGTAAGACCAACTTTTTTGCTGCAAGAGACCTGCCTGGTGAACTCGGGACACACAGAGGCAGAATTCCTCTAGGACTGGGCACCTCCTGTGTTTACCAGGAGTCCCACACCCGAGGATCCCGGCCCACAGCAGCTCTCTGCGCCCAGACCCCGTGGGAGAGAGACCCTACCGCCTGGTCAGGTGGGCACTCCTGAGGCTCCAGAGCGGAAGAGACCAACAACACTGCCCACCCCTGCCCACATCCCTGGCCCAAGAGGAAAATGTATAAGGCCTCTGGGTTCCCGTAGGGGAGGGCCCAGGAGCAGCAGGACCACTGCATCTGAGACACCGCCAGAACCTGAAGGAAACAGACCAGATAAACAGTTCTCTGCACCCAAATCCCATGGGAGAGAGAGCTAAACCTTCAGAGAGGCAGTCACGCCTAGGAATCCAGAAGAGACTGCACTTTGCACACACATCTCGGACGCGAGAGGAAAACACCAAACGCCATCTGGAACCCTGGTACACTGAAGCTCCCGGAAACGGCGGCGCAGATCTTCCTGGTTGCTGCCGCCACAGAGAGCTAGTGGGCAGCTCAACGCGAGCAAACTTGAGCCTCGGGACCACAGGTAAGACCAACTTTTCTGCTGCAAAAGACCTGCCTGGTGAACTCAAGACACAGGCCCACAGGAACAGCTGAAGACCTGTAGAGAGGAAAAACTACACGCCCGAAAGCAGAACACTCTGTCCCCATAACAGGCTGAAAGAAAACAGGAAAACAGGTCTACAGCACTCCTGACACACAGGCTTATAGGGCAGTCTAGCCACTGTCAGAAATAGCAGAACAAAGTAACACTAGAGATAATCTGATGGCGAGAGGCAAGCGCAGGAACCCAAGCAACAGAAACCAAGACTACATGGCAACATCGGAGCCCAATTCTCCCATCAAAACAAACATAGAATATCCAAACACACCAGAAAAGCAAGATCTACTTTCAAAATCATATTTGATCATGATGCTGGAGGACTTCAAGAAAGACGTGAAGAACTCCCTTAGAGAAACACAGAAAAGCATTAGTAAACAAGTAGAAGCCGACAGAGAAGAATCGCAAAAATGCCTGAAAGAATTCCAGGAAAACATAAATAAACAAGTAGAAGCCCATAGAGAAGAGACACAAAAATCCCTGAAAGAATTCCAGGAAAACACAATCAAACAGTTGAAGGAATTAAAAATGGAAATAGAAGCAATCAAGAAAGAACACATGGAAACAACCCTGGATATAGAAAACCAAAAGAAGAAACAAGGAACTGTAGATACAAGCTTCACCAACAGAATACAAGAGATGGAAGAGAGAATCTCAGGAGCAGAAGATTCCATAGAAATCATTGACTCAACTGTCAAAGATAATGTAAAGCGGAAAAAGCTACTGGTCCAAAACATACAGGAAATCCAGGACTCAATGAGAAGATCAAACCTAAGGACAATAGGTATAGAAGAGAGTGAAGACTCCCAGCTCAAAGGACCAGTAAATATCTTCAACAAAATCATAGAAGAAAACTTCCCTAACATAAAAAAAGAGATACCCATAGGCATACAAGAAGCCTACAGAACTCCAAATAGATTGGACCAGAAAAGAAACACCTCCCGTCACATAATTGTCAAAACACCAAACGCACAAAATAAAGAAAGAATATTAAAAGCAGTAAGGGAAAAAGGTCAAGTAACATATAAAGGCAGACCTATCAGAATCACACCACACTTTTCACCAGAGACTATGAAAGTCAGAAGATCCTGGACAGATGTCATACAGACCCTAAGAGAACACAAATGCCAGCCCAGGTTACTGTATCCTGCAAAACTCTCAATTAACATTGATGGAGAAACCAAGATATTCCATGACAAAACCAAATTTACACAATATCTTTCTACAAATCCAGCACTACAAAGGATAATAAATGGTAAAGCCCAACATAAGGAGGCAAGCTATACCCTAGAAGAAGCAAGAAACTAATCATCTTGGCAACAAAACAAAGAGAAGAAAAGCACTAAAACATAACCTCACATCCAAATATGAATATAACAGGAAGCAATAATCACTATTCCTTAATATCTCTCAACATCAATGGCCTCACCTCCCCAATAAAAAGACATAGATTAACAAACTGGATACGCAACGAGGACTCTTCATTCTGCTGCCTACAGGTAACATACCTCAGAGACAAAGACAGACACTACGTCAGAGTGAAAGGCTGGAAAACAACTTTCCAAGCAAATGGTCAGAAGGAGCAAGCTGGAGTAGCCATTCTAATATCAGATAAAATCAATTTTCAACTAAAAGTCATCAAAAAAGATAAGGAAGGACACTTCATATTCATCAAAGGAAAAAATCCACCAAGATGAACTCTCAATCCTAAATATCTATGCCCCAAATACAGGGTACCTACATACGTAAAAGAAACCTTACTAAAGCTCAAAACACACATTGCACTTCACAGAATAATAGTAGGAGATTTCAACACCCCACTCTGATCAATGGACAGATCATGGAAACAGACTAAGAGAAGTCATGAGCCAAATGAACTTAACGGATATTTATAGAACATTCTATCCTAAAGCAAAAGGATATACCTTCTTCTCAGCTCCTCATGGTACTTTCTCCAAAATTGACCATATAATTGGTCAAAAAACGGGCCTCAACAGGTACAGAAAGATAGAAATAATCCCATGTGTGCTATCGGACCACCACGGCCTAAAACTGGTCTTCAATAAAAATAAGGGAAGAATGCCCACATATACGTGGAAATGGTACAATGCTCTACATTATGATAACCTGGTCAAGGAAGAAATAAAGAAAGAAATTAAAGACTTTTTAGAATTTAATGAAAATGAAGGTACAACATACCCAAACTTATGGGACACGATGAAAGCTGTGCTAAGAGGAAAATTCATAGCGCTGAGTGCCTGCAGAAAGAAACAGGAAAGAGCATATGTCAGCAGCTTGACAGCACACCTAAAAGCTCTAGAACAAAAAGAAGCAAATACACCCAGGAGGAGTAGAAGGCAGCAAATAATCAAACTCAGAGCTGAAATCAACCAAGTAGAAACAAAAAGGACCATAGAAGGAATCAACAGAACCAAAAGTTGGTTCTTTGAGAAAATCAACAAGATAGATAAACCCTTAGCCAGACTAAGAAGAGGACACAGAAAGTGTGTCCAAATTAACAAAATCAGAAATGAAAAGGGAGACATAACTACAGATTCAGAGGAAATTCAAAAAATCATCAGATCTTACTATCAAAGCCTATATTCAACAAAACTTGAAAATCTGCAGGAAATGGACAATTTCCTAGACAGATACCAGGTACCGAAGTTAAATCAGGAACAGATAAACCAGTTAAACAACCCCATGACTCTAAGGAAATAGAAGCAGTCATTAAAGGTCTCCCAACCAAAAAGAGCCCAGGTCCAGATGGGTTTAGTGCAGAATTCTATCAGACCTTCATAGAAGACCTCATACCAATATTATCCAAACTATTCCACAAAATTGAAACAGATGGAGCACTTCCGAATTCCTTCTATGAAGCCACAATTACTCTTATACCTAAACCACACAAAGACCGAACAAAGAAAGAGAACTTCAGACCAATTTCCCTTATGAATATCGACGCAAAAAAATACTCAATAAAATTCTGGCAAACTGAATCCAAGAGCACATCAAAACAATCATCCACCAAGATCAAGTAGGCTTCATCCCAGGCATGCAGGGATGGTTTAATATATGGAAAACCATCAATGTGATCCATTATATAAACAAAGTGAAAGAACAAAACTACATGATCATTTCATTGGATGCTGAGAAAGCATTTGACAAAACTCAACACCCCTTCATGATAAAAGTCCTGGAAAGAATAAGAATTCAAGGCCCATACCTAAACATAGTGAAAGCCATATACAGCAAACCAGTTGCTAACTTTAAACTAAATGGAGAGAAACTTGAAGCAATCCCACTAAAATCAGGGACTAGACAAGGCTGCCCACTCTCTCCCTACTTATTCAATATAGTTCTTGAAGTTCTAGCCAGAGCAATCAGACAACAAAAGGAGATCAAGGGGATACAGATCGGAAAAGAAGAAGTCAAAATATCACTATTTGCAGATGATATGATAGTATATTTAAGTGATCCCAAAAGTTCCACCAGAGAACTACTAAAGCTGGTAAACAACTTCAGCAAAGTGGCTGGGTATAAAATTAACTCAAATAAATCAGTAGCCTTCCTCTACACAAAAGAGAAACAAGCCGAGAAAGAAATTAGTGAACGACACCCTTCATAATAGACCCAAATAATATAAAGTACCTCGGTGTGACTTTAACCAAGCAAGTAAAAGATCTGTACAATAAGAACTTCAAGACTCTGAAGAAAGAAATTGAAGAAGACCTCAAAAGATGGAAAGATCTCCCATGCTCATGGATCGGCAGGATTAATATAGTAAAAATGGCCATTTTACCAAAAGTGATCTACAGATTCAATGCAATCCCCATCAAAATACCAATCCAATTCTTCAAAGAGTTAGACAGAACAATTTGCAAATTCATCTGGAATAACAAAAAACCCAGGATAGCTAAAACTATCCTCAACAATAAAAGGACTTCAGGGGGAATCACTATCCCTGAACTCAAGCAGTATTACAGAGCAATAGTGATAAAAACTGCATGGTATTGGTACAGAGACAGACAGATAGACCAATGGAATAGAATTGAAGACCCAGAAATGAACCCACACACCTATGGTCATTTGATTTTTGACAAAGGAGCCAAAACCATCCAATGGAAAAAAGATAGCATTTTCAGCAAATGGTGCTGGTTCAACTGGAGGTCAATATGTAGAAGAATGCAGATCGATTCATGCTTATCACCCTGTACAAAGCTTAAGTCCAAGTGGATCAAGGACCTCCACATCAAACCAGACACACTCAAACTAATAGAAGAAAAACTAGGGAAGCATCTGGAACACATGGGCACTGGAAAAAATCTCCTGAACAAAACACCAATGGCTTATGCTCTAAAATCAAGAAGTGACAAATGGGATCTCATAAAACTGCAAAGCTTCTGTAAGGCAAAGGACACTGTGGTTAGGACAAAACGGCAACCAACAGATTGGGAAAAGATCTTTACCAATCCTACAACAGATAGAGGCCTTATATCCAAAATATACAAAGAACTCAATAAGTTAGACCGCAGGGAGACAAATAACCCTATTAAAAAATGGGGTTCAGAGCTAAACAAAGAATTCACAGCTGAGGAATGCTGAATGGCTGAGAAACACCTAAAGAAATGTTCAACATCTTTAGTCATAAGGGAAATGCAAATCAAAACAACCCTGAGATTTGACCTCACACCAGTGAGAATGGCTAAGATCAAAAACTCAGGTGAAGGCAGTTGCTGGTGATGATGCGGAGAAAGAGGAACACTCCTCCATTGTTGGTGGGATTGCAGACTGGTACAACCATTCTGGAAATCAGTCTGGAGGTTCCTCAGAAAATTGGACATTGAACTGCCTTAGGATCCAGCTATACCTCTCTTGGGCATATACCCAAAAATGCCCCAACATATAAAAAAGACACGTGCTCCACTATGTTCATTGCAGCCTTATTTATAATAGCCAGAAGCTGGAAAGAACCCAGATGCCCTTCAACAGAGGAATGGATACAGAAAATGTGGTACATCTACACAATGGAATATTACTCAGCTATCAAAAACAACGAGTTTATGAAATTCGTAGGAAATGGTTGGACCTGGAAAATATCACCCTGAGTGAGCTAACCCAATCACAGAAAGACATACATGGTATGCACTCATTGATAAGTGGCTATTAGTCCAAATGCTTGAATTACCCTAGATGCCTAGAACAAATGAAACTCAAGACAGATGATCAAAATGTGAATGCTTCACTCCTTCTTTAAAAGGGGAACAAGAATACCCTTGACAGGGAAGAGAGAGGCAAAGATTAAAACAGAGACTGAAGGAACACCCATTCAGAGCCTCCCCCACATGTGGTCCATACATATACAGCCTCCCAATTAGACAAGATGGATGAAGCAAAGAAGTGCAGACGGACAGGAGCCGGATATAGATCGCTCCTGAGAGAGACAGCCAGAATACAGCAAATACAGAGGCGAATTCCAGCAGCAAACCACTGAATTGAGAATAGGATCCCCGTTGAAGGAATCAGAGAAAGAATTGGAAGAGCTTGAAGGGGCTCGAGACCCCATATGTACAACAATGTTAAGCAACCAGAGCTTCCAGGGACCAAGCCACTACCTAAAGACTATATATGGACTGACCCTGGACTCTGACCTCATAGGTAGCAATGAATATCCTAGTAAGAGCAGCAGTGGAAGGGGAAGCCCTGGGTCCTCCTAAGACTGAACCCCCAGTGAACTAGACTGTTGGGGGGAGGGCGGCAATGGGAGGAGGGTTGGGAGGGGAACACCCATAAGGAAGGGGAGGTGGGAGGGTGATGTTTGCCCGGAAACCGGGAAAGGGAATAACACTCGAAATGTATATAAGAAATACTCAAGTTAATAAAAAAATGTAAATTAAAAAATCCAGTAAAAGCAAAAAGAAAAGAAAAGAAAAAAAAGGGTGTACAGAGCCAAGCAAAAAAAAATTCTCAACTGAGGAATATTGAATGATCTAGAAGCCAACTAAATTCAAATTCACCTAAAAGACTCCTCTGTGGGTGTGTCTGTGAGGAAGAAAGATCCACAATAAGTCTTGGTGCCACTACCTCATGTGCTAGGGTCACAGACAGAAGAAAATAACAAAACTACTAGGATAGAGAAAGGAAGATACCAGTTGGCCACCACTCCTCATCCCTGTCCTCTTCCTGATCTGTCCAGGTATGAGGTGGCAGCCCTGTGATCCCACCACAGCTGTGAGCCATTTTTACTGTCATGCTTGCCTACAGTGATGGGCTGTACTCTCACACTGCGAGCCCCCCAAAAACTCTGCCTTCTTTAAACTGAGCCTTTTAAAGAAGAAAGTTATGAACTGATCACTGCACCAGCTCTTATGTGTGGTTGTGTGTGTGTGTGTGTGTGTGTGTGTGTGTGTGTGTGTGTGTAGAGTGGGGAGGACAGAATGATATAAGATGTCCCTGCTCTAGTCCTTCATGGGACAAAGGAACTCTCAAAACGGGACTGAATGAAGAACTTGGTAGGGGAAATGTCTTTGGATGATAGGAGTGGACACTTAATGTCATCTGTAGGGCCTTGGGAGAACAAGGCAAGATAGAGAGAGTCAAAGTGACCCATGCTCATTGTCAACTCTGAAGCTGAAGGAGGTTAGGACAGACCTCTAGGCTCTGGGAGAGCCAGGCTGTTAACTCAGGTGTGGCAGATGCAGGAAAAGTGTATGTTACTGTAGACACCAAGCCTGGAATTCCACCAAAGCAATGGGAGTCAAACAATGGTTCCCAGAGGGTCTACAGTTAGGAATCCAGCGACCTCCAGATCAGGGTTCTCTTGTGCTTGCACTGATCATTCAAGCCCTTCAGGAAGCTGGGTCACTTAAACCAGGAGTTCAAGACTAGTCCAGGCAACATGTGAGACACCCTCTCAAAAGGTTTCTTTTTCCCCCAAATAATAAAATCTATAAAAGAAAAGTTATGGATGTACATGAGTTTCCAGAATGTCTCCTTAGTCACCTAGCCAGCTGTCCCCACCACAGCCTCTGATATAGAGTGTGGACTATGCCCACCACAGCCTCTGGTGCAGAGTTGGGAATATAAAACTATTTTATGCTACTTTGTATGCTGTAATGTTGCCAGTAAGATGAGCTGGGACATTCCAATCTCATCATGGCTTCACATCAGGAACCATCAAACATAGGAGGGTCTGTGATACAACTAATCATTAATAGGAACCAATTTCAACTCTACCCAATCTGTGGAAGGAGTAGTTTCCTCTGGTCTTCTATGACCCATGACTGGAAATGAAAATGAGGACCAAACCAAAACAAAAGCAAAAACAAAATAAAACCAACCAAATAAACAAACAAAAACAACAAACAACAAATAAAAGAAAACAAAAACCTTCCAGTATTTAAGTGTTTTGTTGAATCTAGACTTTAATCAGTATGGCCGTATACTTTTTCCTTGAAACATTGCAAACAAATATATTGACAGTATACCCCTCTAAGCTTTACTAGTTATTGATATATTGTCATGTAAGTTAATAAACATATTTGTAAATACATAGTTTACATGGAAAAATTCTGAATTCCACCTCCAAAGAAACTGCTAAGTTTATTTTGTGAGCACAACTCAACACAGAATCAAGATGAAAGGACTACAAAACTAACTTCATACTTTCTCACCTCCTCATTGCAATGAAATCTTTAAAGCTGGGAACACCTGATACTCTTTCTTTGTCCTCCACATTTCATTGATTGCCACCTTGGAATATGTTAATAGCGTTGAGATTATAGATAATAGAATAAAAAAAGAATTTTAGATAAAAGAAGTAAGTAGAAAAATAATTTCCGATAATCATCAGCCCTCAGGTACTGTCACTGATATTAAAAATAAGATGGAATTGTTAAGGATTGTTATAATACAATTTTACTGCTAAAAGAAAAAAGGGAAACAGCTATAAAGAGCCTGGAATGGAGGAATCATAATTGCATGAGGTCAAGGTTGAGGATAGATGGCCTTGGGCATGTGGTGAGGTAGAATGGTCATGGTATCCTACTAGCTGTTCTACCAGTCTTTGTGTAGCAGAATATGCACATGCACATTCATAGACAGACACAGATGCACACAGACACACACACAGGAGCACAGGAGCACAAAGATGTATACAGGAGTATATACATGCGCATATAATTTATACATACACATGCATGGACACAAGCACAAATGTACACACATGAACAGAGTGGTTTGTTCTTATTTCCAAGTTTAGCTTCAGGCTCTGGTTGGGCTTTGATTCCTAGATATGTTTTTTTTTTTAATTGTCCAGAAATAGTTCCTGGAGAACAAAAAGACAG
Source organism: Rattus norvegicus (assembly GCF_021556685.1). Taxonomy (NCBI): domain Eukaryota; kingdom Metazoa; phylum Chordata; class Mammalia; order Rodentia; family Muridae; genus Rattus; species Rattus norvegicus. Next base: position 23,324,218 of record NC_141538.1, on the reverse strand, counting down.
GTCTCAAACTGGCCGGCATGATAGTTTCTCTAAAGAGGCAGTTCATGATTTTATAGCTTCTTGAAAGGTTTATGTTCTTAAAATGTTGTGGATGCTGTGTTAGAATGCTCCCTTCTGCAATGTTCAAAGAACAGACTAGAGAATTTACTAAGAAAGTTAAAGAGAGCAGCAGTCAAACCATCAGGACATTACCTTCTTCATGAAGCAGCCGGGAGCCCTACATGTTTAACTGCTGCAAAGAGATTACGTGGGCTATTTAGAAGCAAGGGAAAGGTCCAAAGCAGAAATAGGTTTTAGCCTAAGCAAAAGAAGTAGGAATAAAACTTCATCAGATTATGTAGTGTCAAAGTAAAAATTTTATACTGATACAGCTCTCAAAAGCAGGCTAATTTCACCATGGTTCAAAGCAACCCTTAACTGACAACCTTTAATTCCCTTACACAAAATCTCAGCTAAAGCTAGGAATGGTGGCTCACACCTTTAATCCTAGCACTAGGGAAGCAGAGGCAGAGGCAGAGGCAGAGGCAGAGGCAGAGGCAGAGGCAGAGGCAGAGGCAGAGGCAGAGGCAGAGGCAGAGGCAGAGGCAGAGGCAGAGGAGGCAGAGGCAGAGGCAGAGGCAGAGGCAGAGGCAGAGGCAGAGGCAGAGGCAGAGGCAGAGGAGGCAGAGGCAGAGGCAGAGGCAGAGGCAGAGGCAGAGGCAGAGGAGGCAGAGGCAGAGGCAGAGGCAGAGGCAGAGGAGGCAGAGGCAGAGGAAGAGGCAGAGGCAGAGGCAGAGGCAGAGGCAGAGGCAGAGGCAGAGGAGGCAGAGGCAGAGGCAGAGGCAGAGGCAGAGGCAGAGGCAGAGGCAGAGGCAGAGGCAGAGGCAGAGGCAGAGGCAGAGGCAGAGGCAGAGGCAGAGGCAGAGGCAGAGGCAGAGGCAGAGGCAGAGGCAGAGGCAGAGGCATCTCTTTGAGACTCTATCCCTTGCCCCCAAAAGGTATAGCATTTAAAAACAGATTTTTTTCATTTTAAATGTGTATTGTTTTGCCTACACATGTGTATGCACTCCACATTCATACCACCATGTCCTCACAGATTTCAGAAGAGAGAGTCAGATTCCCTTGAACTAAATTGCAGTTGGTCATGAGCCAACACGTGGGTGCTGGGAGTAGAACTCTGGGTAGTTATCTGCCTGAGCAGCTAGTGTTTTTAACCATTGAGTCATCTCTCCTGCCCCTAAAAATGTAACTTTCTATAAATGACCAGAAAGAGAGAGGGAGAGACAGAGAGACAGAGAGAGACAAAGACAAAGATGGATTTGTTTTAACCAATAAGACTAGAAAAACTTTGCTACAGTAAAAAACAAATGTGTTTACTCCTAAACGTATGCCTTAAGGAACTTAAACAAACAAAATTATTTTAAAAATTAGAGACAATCTACTTCTTATTTATGGAAGACTGCCATATTTTAAAGTCTCAGAAACTCCATATATCCAGAAACGTGCTTAAGAACTGCAGAGCCATTTCTAGCCATTAGATAAAAGTCAACATTCCTCAGGAACTTGTGAAGACAATTTCCATCTGCTAGAGAGACTCATTTCTCTTACCTCTGGCAGAAGGGACATAAGGCTGTTTGTGGTGCTTAAAAACATCCAAAATCCATGCAGGCCTCCAGGCTCCCTCAGGATCATAAATACCAGTTATACATTGCAAAGCGCCTCCTAGCATCCTGGCCCTTCCCTCCCCAGCTACTCATCCTCCTTATAATACACATAAGTTTTGACCACACTACCACTCTCCCACTCTCTAAAGGGCATAACTGACATTCCTTAACAGCTATAACAGTTCTCAGCTGCTAAGGCAGGAGAATGGCCAGGCCCCGCCCTACAGAAAAAAAAAACGCACCAATCCCTGAGCTTGTCCCTAGATTAGCCCATGTAATCCTGGGCCATCCTGGAGAATCCCCCCACCCCTGGAAATTTCATGTAAATAAACCTTGTCTTCCACTCATTTTTCTGCTGTTTATCGTTCAGCAAGGCAGTCACCTTCCTGCGCTCTTCCCTCGCAATAAATCTTTTGTGTGAAGTTTGGAGAGTAAAAGACCTAGGGAAAGAACATACTGAGTGGGTTTTGGGTGAAGGGGAAGGTAAGTGCCCAACAGAGTGGGTTGTTTGGGGTGCCAAGGGTTGAGGACTAAGCAATTGCCAGACTTCCTTTTAGGACTCCCACCTTCAGTGGGCTCCTTGATTTTGAGGAACAGAGGGAAGAAGACTGGAGCTAAAAGGCCCTAAAGAGAATCCATAGCCACCACAGTCTAGCTCAGTTTATCCAGTTTGTCCTCCAAGGGTCAGAAAGTATGTAGTCCCCTTTCTAGATAGCCCCACACTCCTGACCACTATGCCCAGAAGCGCATGGGATGGGTACCCTTTGCCTCATCTGATAGGGACCACTGATGCACTGGGGAAAGGAAGTCAGACTTCTGACTCTTGTTTCCCACTAACCCATTTCCCCCCACAGCATCATATAACTCTTTCTGGGACTGTGAATGCAAAAAGTGCCCTGGGATGTTTGAGAGTCTCCAGATCTGGTCAGCCTGAACCAGCTGATGAAGTAACTGAGGCTCCGTGTGCCCTTATGGAACCTAGTAATGAATGCACAGGATCTTTGTATCACTGCTGGAGAAGCAGGAGTCCAAGAAATCAACGCTTGAAAAAGATCAGGAGGCCTGGGATTGTGGGCTCCTCAGAGCAACAGCTCCTGAACTCCCAACGGAGAATGCCCAAGACTCTGAGACCAACTTCTATGGCAGAGCAACAGGAAGATGTGACATATGTGACATGCCAAATGGATCCTGTTGTAATGAAACCTGTGGATATTGAGCCAAGTGTGCCAGAAGCCAGGCCACTGCAGTTTCTGACTGTTAGGTGCTTAGATCAGGCTCTATACACACCAGCTGCTACACGGTCACGGCTAGATGCAGCTGCAGATGATCCGGATGCCAGGCAGGTATTTCTACCTGCCGTTGTGCTATTAGGTACACCAGAGCCCATGTCCCCTCTGCCTGAGGTTGACATATAGTTAAGTAGTAGAATTACCTGCTGAGTTCCACCCAGCACCAGATCCATGGCTGTACTGTCTGGATATAAGCTAGAGTCATCAGAGTGGAAGGAGAAGTTGAGAAAATATCTCCATAAGGTCAGGCTGTAAGGCATTTTCTTAACCAGTGATCAATGGTGGAGGGTCCAGCAGATTATGGGAGATGCCATCCCTGCGTTGAAGGTCACGAGTTTTGTAAAAAAGCAGGATGAGTAAGCCATTTGAAGCAAGCTAAATCAGTTCTTGCCTGCAAGTTCCTCCCTGCTTGAGTTCTTGTCCTCACTTCCTTTGGTAATGAATAGTGATATGGAAATGTAAGCTGAATTACCTCCCCTTGCTAAACAGAAAACAAAATAAACAAACCTATGTCTCTCTTCTATTGTCAGAGTAGGGGTACAGCCTTGCCAGTCCCACCAAGCTCCACCACTTAGCTGTATCTTCAGGTGAATCCCCTTACCTATTCCTTCCTACCAACTCCTAAGCTTTTCCCAAGATCAGAATCCCCAGATGCCAACAATCCCAAAGCCACTCTGGGAAGCTAGGCCCCCAAGTAAGCTTGTATAAACTCTGTTTTCTGTTCAGCTGACTGCTTCCCACCCAAACAGAGATATGCACCTTCCTGGGTTTCTCCCTCTCAATAAACCTTGTGTGTGAGGTTTGTTGTGTAGTATGACTTTGTGGTATTCTTTGACTTCCAACTGTCATGATACATTTCCATTTAGAACTGCCACACTCACACTGGGGAACATTTTCCCTCAGACTGTAACACCTCTGGTACAACGACTTGGGTAGAGTCTCATGGTGCCTGTGCTCTACCTCGGGTTCTGAAATAAACTCAGACCCATTCCTCATCTCTAGTCCACCTACAGCAGGACTACAATACCTTCTGCCTCACCAATCACTCAACACTCCATCCACCAATGCCAATTAGGTAAGCTTGCCCTTTGGTCAGTGGAGTCACTTCTCAGAGTCCAAGGAAGTGATTGTTGAATGTCTGGCACCCCTTGGATACTCTTGTATATGGAGGAACCCCAAACTACTATCTTTAAGGCTAGGATTGACCCTCTTCTCCTGACCCTATCCTCCAATCCTTGGAACTTCAATTTTGTGGTTTCCTTAGGCCCAATGGGGCTATTGGCCCTCTTCTCCCACCTTCCCTTTGGAGTTGCTCAGAATCCCACAGCTCTTGTGGTTTTTGTAAACCTGTTCTTTGACACACTTCTGTGGATGCAATCTCTACCTTAGAGCTGGGGCTTTATTCTCCTCTTCTAGAGTCTATGAAATCTCTGGTAACAGACGTTCATTCTCTCTTCTGGTTTAACCAGGTTAAGCCTGGACACATGTTGAATGTAGTGATAAGCCACCGAATGACTTGGTCCTCATTCAGTCCTCCCTGAGTCCTGGGGATTTGCATAGCTACAGCATGAAATGACATTTTTCTCCCCCTTTCTTATCCATGAGAATGGTATCTTCGAACTGGAGGAGCAGATAGGGATTGCAACTACATTAGAAGAACAATATAGGCTGGCCTGACCACCCAGCTCTCTCGTAGTCTAGACCACCAATCAAGGAGTGTACCTGGAGGGATCCATGGCTCCGGATACATATGTAGCAGAGGATGGTCTTGCCTGACAGCAACAGGAAGGAGGGAAGGCCCTTGGTCACTGGCTTGATGCCCCAGCATGGGGGAATATTGGAGCAGTGGGTTGAGAGAGTATGTGTGGGTGGGGGAGCACTCTCATACAAACAAAGGGAAGGGAGGAGGGCAGATGGGGGGTTGGTAGAGGGGTAACCAGAAAGTAGGATATCATGGGATGGGGGGTTGGGTGGTAGAGGGAGTAACAACAAAATGGTATATCATTTGAGATGTAAATGAATGGAATGATTAATTTAAAAAAATTAGATTTGAGCTGCCCAACAAGACCATTAGTAGCCACATACAACTATTGTAATTTTTACTTTAAGCTAATAACATTCAGTTCCTCATTTTCACTAGCAAGAATCCAAAACACTCAACACCACACATCTGCCTGTGATGGCCTGCAGATTACAGAGTACATACCTCAGCACAAGAAGTCCCTGTGAAACACAACTACAGAGACAGTAGTCACCATACATTCAAGTTGTAGAAATATAGAACTCCATCCTTTAATCCTAGTACCTGAAGGAGAGGCAATCAGAATTCTGTGAGTTTGAGGCCAGACTAATCTCTATGCTGCAAGCTCCAGACCAGGTTGACTGACACAGTGAGATCCTCTCTCAAAACAAAACTACACTGAACAAATTGACTGCATTCCTGTTGAACACTTCAAGAATATACACGTTAACCAACAGTAAATAGAGCAAGAAAAAAAATTCCACGTATTTTCTAGAGTAGAAGTTGTAGAAACTGTACCCATTGTTCACATGCAATTAAGTTAAACTTTGGAAGGCTGATTGGATAGTTGCATTCCTAATGAAGATTATCCTTGTCACCACAACTGACAACCCGAGATAACCCCTGGAATGGCAGAGGGAGAGAATCAAAATCCTCACACATATACATACATTAAATTCATTTTCTTAAAAATTAATTATTAAAGAATAAACAGCAATGTTGCAGTAAATATTATAGAATGGATCTACCATCCCATGCTAGTGCTGGCTGTGGTGGGCCACATGGCATCTGCAGATATTTTCATCTTAAAGAGCAAAGCATCTCAACCAGACTTGCCATCTCATGCTGCTGCAGGCTAATCCCTGAGCCTGGAAGTAGCCACCCTCTTTTAACTCTCTTGCTTGGGACTCTGCTCACATTCGCCACATCTGCCCCCTGTGGTAGCAGTCACAACTCCCAGTAACCCATCAAAATCAAAACTCAATAAGCTTGTAATTTAGCAATCAGATTTATAATTCTCATTACACAAAATGTCCATACAAGAAAGTCACAACCAATTGATAATGATATAAACTGCCCACCTAGATAAGATAAATTGTCCTATAAAATTCCATCCCTTATGAAATACACATTTAAGGTCACACTGCCTGGGTTGTCCTTCTCTGCCTCCATCTTGGTTCTTCTCCTTTCTTTTCCTCTCTCCCACATTTCCAAACTCTGTCCCCACCTTACTTTTTCACTGCCCAATCTCAGGCCTTCCCTGGCCTTGTGCCAGCCCTCACCTGCAAACAGAAATCAACTACACAGCAGTGCACTCATACGAACAACTCAGCTAAATTATTTTTTTTTTCGTTTTCTTGTTTTGTTTTTTGTTTATGAGACAGTGTCTCACTATGTAACTCTGGCTATCCTGAGACTGATTTCTACTCTGACTCATAACCTTTATGTTTCCTCTTCTACAAAATCCCTGAGCTCTAAGGAGAGGGATTTGACAAATAACTTCCATTTAGCATCTCTATCCTTGTAATATTTAACTGTGAGTCTCTGCATCTTTTCCTATCTACTTTTGGAGGAAGTCTCTCTGATAATGACCAGGTAAGGTACTGATCTATGAGTATAGAAGAATATCATTAATAGTCAATTTATTGAAAAAAGTTTTAGACCAGTAATGTTTACTTTTATTCTAGGTCTCTGACCTACCTAGTCTCTGATTCCTCATTACTCAAGCAGTGCCACATATTGGTTCCCTCTTGTGGACTGTGCCTTAGGTCTAATAAGACAATGGTGGGCTACTCTCACAAGTTCTGTGCTTCCATTGCCCTAGCATATTTTGCAGGCCAGACCAATGTTTTATAACTGGGTTGGTGTCCATATGTCTCATTTGGTAGCCTGCAGAGTACATTTCCTCACCACAGAGATCAGAACGTAGGGATGAGGCACCACGTAGAAAGCAGCCACCTTCTTCATGATCAATGAGTTGTTAGGACATTGTCCTCAGCGATGGAACACTGCTATCATTTTGTGATAAGCAGTCTTTTGTCTTAACAATAGCTTGGCTTGTTTGGGGATATTCATGGGACCCCCATGGCCAACAGCTCAACTGAATGTAATCATATCCTACCTTGCTACAAATTATGGCCAGTTAATACTCCATATTTACCATTACTAGAAGTTCTCATTAGGATCACCTTTATAGATTTTAGGAAGTTTCCACTCCACTAGTTCCGTCATAAGTCTTAAATGTCCCCATAATTCCAGCTGTCTCTTCTATTCTTTCCCTCCACTCATACCCCTACTCCCATCCACATTTACCCTCAGTCCACCCATAAAATCTAGGTTCTTCCCTTTTAGGGAGTTCACTGCATCAACCTGAGAATCCTCCATTTTACCTAGCCTCTATGGATCTACAGATTGAGCCTTACTTAATAGTTATCACTTACTTAATAGCTAATATTGATTTATAAGTGAATACTATCATATTTGTCTTCCTGGATCTGGATTACCTCACTCGGGACTTTTTTTCTAGTTCCATCAATTTGCCTGCAAATTTCAAGATGTCAGTGTGTGTGTGTGTGTGTGTGTGTGTGTGTGTGTGTGTGTGTGTACATGCTTCTTCAAACTGCTTGCTGTCTGCTGTCTGCCTCATCTTTTTTTGGACTTTTAAAAAATTATTTGTATTTCAAGTGTTATCCCATTTCCCAGCTTCCTGTCCATAAGCCCCTATCCCATTGCCCTCCCCCTTCTATGAGGGTATTCCCCACCCACCTACTCAGCCCTTCTTGCCTCTCTGCCCTGACATTCCCAGTGTTCCTGGGAGCTCTGGTTGGTTGGCATTGTTGTTCTTATGGGGTTGCAAACCCCTTCAGCTCCTTCAATCTTTTCTCTAACTCCTCCAATGGGGACCCTGTTCTCAGGTCAATGGTTGGCTGTAAGCATTTCCCTCTGTATTTATCATGCTTTGGCAGAGCCTCGCAGGAAATAGTTATATCAGGTTCCTGTCGGCATGCTCTTCTTGCCATCAACAATATTGTTTGGGTTTGGTGGCTGTGTGTATATGGGGTGGATCGTCAGTTGGAGCAGTCTCTGAATGGCCTTTCCTTCAGTCCCTGCTCCAAATTTTGTCTCCATATCTCCTCCTATGAATATTTTGTTCCCCCTTCAAAGAAGGACTGAAGCATCCATACTTTAGTCGTTCTTCTTCCTGAACTTCATGTGGTCTGTGGATTGTATCTTGGATAACCCAAGCTTTTGGGCTAAGCTGAGTGCTTAAGAGCACTGACTGTTTTTTCCAAAGATCTTGAGATCAATTCTCAGCAAGCACATGGTGGCTCACAGCCATTTATAATAGGATCTGATGACTTCACCTGGTGTGTACGATGTCATTTTTTAAACAGTTGAGTAATATTCCATTGTGTATGTACCACATTTTCATTAGTGATTTTTCTGTTGAGGGACATTAGGTTGTTTCCAGGTTTTCAGTTACTATGAATAAAAATTCAATGAATAAGAGTATGCAAGTTAACATGTGGTAGAACAACATACCCTTTGATCCAAGAGTATACCTATGATCCAGGTGTATCAGAGACCTCAACATAAAACTGAATACACTAAAACTGATAGAAGAAAAAATGAGGAATAGCCTTGAATGCAATGACACAGGAGACTTTCTGAACAGAACACTTGTACCAGAGGCACCAAGATCAAGAATTAATAGTTGGGACCTTATGAAATTGAAAAACTTATGTAAGGCAAAAGACAAAGTGGGACAAAGAGGCAGCCTATGAAGTGGGAAAAGTTTTTTCCAACTCCACATTTGAAGCAGACTAATATCCAAAATATATAAAGAACTCAAGAAGTTAGATATCAAAAAACCAAATAATTTTAAAAATCAGGTATGGATTCAAACAAAAAATTCTCAATAGAGAAAGCTCAAATGGTTAAGAAATACTTAAATGGATCTTCAACATGCTTTCCCATCAGAAATACACATCAAACTACTGTGATGCTCCGTCTTACATCCGTCAATACGGCTAAAATCAATAGCACACGTGACAGTTTATGCTGGTGATGATATGAAACAAGAGGAATAGTTTCCATTACTGCTGGGAGTACACACTTGTAAAGTCACTATGGAAATCAATATGGCAGTTCCTCAGAAAGTTAGGAAATAGGCTGCCTGGAGCTTCAGCAACACCACTCTTGAGTTTTGTTCAGGGTGATAAATATGGGTCTATTTGCATTTTCCCACATGCACACACCAGGTTTTACCAGCACCATTTGTCTAAGATGCTCTCTCTTTTCCAATGTATATTTCTTTTTTCATTTTTTTATTATCTATATTTCTTTACTTACATTTCAAATGTTGTTCCCTTTCCCGGTTTTCTCTCCATAAGCCCCCATCCCCAATCCCTACCCTATACGGGTGTTCCCCCCATCCATCCCGCTTACTGCTCCTCCTATATTCCCCTGCACTGGGGGTCCAAACTTGGCAGGAACAAGGGCTTCCCCTCCCCTGGTGCCCCAACAAGGCTATTCTCTGCTACATATGCAGTTGGAGCCCTGGGTCAGTCCATGTATAGTCTTTCAGTGGTGGTTTAGTTCCTGAAAGCTCTGGTTGGTTGACATTGTTGTTCTTATGGGGTTGCAAGCTGCTTCAACTCTTTCAGTCCTTCCTCTAATTCCCCTAAATGGGGTCCTGTTCTCAATTCAGTAATTTGCTGCTAGCATTGATGCCTGTATTAGACATGCTCTGGATGTGTCTCTCAGGAGAGATCTATATCTGGTCCCTTTCAGCATGCATTTTTCAGATTCATCAATCTTATCTAGTTTTGGTGGCCATATATATATGGGCCACATGTGGGGCAGGATCGGAATGGCCTTTCCTTGAGTCTATGCTCTAAACTTTGCTTCCAAATCCCCTCCTATGCATAATTTTCCTCTTTTTAAGAAGGAGTGGGAGCATCCTCATTTTGTTCATCCTTCTTCTTGAACTTCCTGTGGTATATGGATTGCATCTTGGGTAATTGGAGCCTTTTGGGCTAATATCCATTTATCAGTGAGTGCATACCAAGTGTGTTTTTCTGTGATTGGGTTACCTCACTCAGGATGATATTTTCTAGTTCATTCCATTTGCTTATGAATTACATGAAGTCATTGTTTTTGATAGCTGAGTAGTACTCCAATGTGTAGATGTCCCACAATTTTTTTAATCCATTCCTCTGTTGAAGGGCATCTGGGTCCTTTCCAGCTTCTGGCTATTATTAATAAGGCTGCTATGGACATAGTGGAGCATGTGTCTTTGTTGTATGTTGGAGCATCCTGGTATATGCCCAGTAGAGATATGGCTGGGTCCTCAGGTAGAGGAATGTCCTATTTTCTGAGGGACCTCCAGACTGATTTCCAGAGTGGTTGTACCAGTTTGCAATCCCACTAACAATGGAGGAGTGTTCCTCTTTCTCAACATCCTCGCCAGCATCTGCTGTCAGTTGAGTTTTTTATCGTAGCCATTCTGAATGGTTTGAGGTGGAATCTCAGGGTTGTTTTGATTTGCATTTCCCTGATGACTAAGGATGTTGAACATTTCTTTAGGTGCTTTTTGGCTATTATATAATCCTGAGAATGTTTTGTTTGGCTCTGTACCCAATTTTTTAATACGGTTATTTGGCTCTCTGGAGTCTGACTTCTTGAGTTCTTTTTATATTTTGAATATTAGCCCTGTACCAGATGTAGGATTGGTAAAGATCTTTTCCCAATCTGTTGGTTACCATTTTGTCCTAATGACAATGTTTTTTGCCTTACAGAAGCTTTGCAGTTTTATGAGGACCAATTTGTTGATTATTGATCTTAGAGCATAAGCCATTGGTGTTTTGTTCAGGAAATTTTCCCCAGGGCCCATGTGCTCAAAAATCTTCTCCGCTTTGTCTTCTACTAGGTTGAATGCATCTTGTTTGATGTGGAGGTCCTTGGTCCACTTGGACTTAAGCTTTGTACATGGTGATAAGAATGGATCCATTTGCATTCTTCTATGTTCGGACCTCCAGTTGAACCAGCACTTTCAGCATTTGGTGAAAATGCTATCTTTCTTTCATTGGATGGTTTTAGCTCCTTTGTCAAAGATCAAGTGACCACAGGTGTGTGGGCTCATTTCTGGGTCTTCAATTCTGTTCCTCTGATCTATCTGCCTGTATCTGTACCAATACCATACAGTTTTTATGACTATTGCTCTGTAATACTGCTTGAGTTCAGGGATAGTGATTCCCCCAGAAGTTCTTTTATTGTTGAGGATAGTTTTCACTATCCTGGGTTTTTTTGTTATTCCAAATGAATTTACAAATTGCTCTTTCTATCTCTATAAAGAATTGAGTAGGAACATTGATGAGGATTGCATTGAATCTGTAGATTGCTCTTGGCAAAATGGCCATATTTTCTACATTAATCCTGCCAATCCATGAGCATGGGAGATCTTTCCATCTTCTGAGATCTTCCTCACTTTCTTTCTCCAGTTACTTGAAGTTCTTGTCATATAGATCTTTCACTTGCTTGGTTAAAGTCACACCAAGATATTTTATATTATTTGGGACTATTGTGAAGGGTGTCATTTCCCTAATTTTATTCTCAGCCTGTTTATCCTGTTTGAGTAGAGGAAGGCTTCTGATTTGTTTGAGTTAATTTTATACCCCGACACATTGCTGAAATTGTTTATCAGGTTAAATAGTTCTCTGGTGAAACTTTTGGGGTCACTTAAGTACACTATCATGTCATCTGTAAATAGTGATATTTTAATTTCTTCCTTTCCAATTTGTATCCATTTAACCTCCTTTCATTGTCTGATTGTTCTGGCTAGGACTTTGAATACTTTACTGTATAAGTAGGGAGAGAGTGGACAGCCTTGCCTAGTTCCTGATTTTAGTGGGATTGTTTAAAATTTCGCTCCATTTAGTTTGATGTTAGCTACTGGTTTGCTGTATATTGCTTTCACTATGTTTAGATATGAGCCTTGAATTCCTGATCTTTCCAGGACTTTTATCATGAAGGGGTGTTGAATTTTGTCACATGCTTTTTCAACATCTAATGAAATGCTAGGCAGCAAATGAGGAAGACAGAAAAGTTAATGAAATTCCAAGGACATGAATAATTCGATGCTCTGTAGATGGTTCTGAGATGTGGGGTCATATAGAAGGACCAGAGAGACCTAGTAAGAATCTGTCTATGACCAGGTGGCCAGCAAAGGAATAGTGACCTCAGTACCATATGCCAGGACTGGAATATAAGAAAGTGAATTTTTTCCCAGGTTCCTAAGCAAGGAATGTAGTCCTACAAGAGTCTCTGTAGGCTGAATATTGTCAGGCATGGTATGTTAGACTTCTGACCAACAACACTGGAGTTAAGAAAAGAATGGGGCTTGAAAATGCTTTGCTTAGATGGTAGTTTTCTTTGGTCTCAATGAAAAGCTAAGGTATAATATAATGCATATGTCTTCCTTCATGGCTTATCTATACTGATCACAGAATTCATATTGCATTCACATAACTGGAGAAACAAGTGTCTTCTCGTGAATGTTTGGTGTTATCACCAGGGCTGAACACGCTTTCCCTCTGGTTTTAAGACAGGTACTCTAGTGTACACCTCTTACCCTGTTACCTCAATTAGGGTGTCACATCCAGACTTAAGTATCCTCTGCCCTAGCACTCCCTACCCCTGACACTGCAGCCTGCAGTTCTTGGTTTGTCAACCCTGAAGGCATTGGCAGCACCGACATCTTACTCACCTTCAGTGTGAATTTGGCATGAGAAGGTAATCAGTAAAAGTGCAGATCTCATGAGTTCAACTAAATATAACTATTTCACAGCTCACACCACAGGACTGAACTTTAAAGAGAGAAGTTGGCTGAGCAGGGAAATCTCATGGTATTTGGTGTTATAGGTGTCCCTGGAAGTTTGTTTCACTTCTGTATCCCTGCTCAGCTATTGGCCACTGGCAACTTTATTTATCAATCAAAATCAACTGGAGCAGAGTCCCTCAGCATTTTAAGTGCAGATTTTCAGACTCCTGTGCAATTTGGAGGACTAAATTAATATGAGTACCATTAGAACAAATCGACAATATATAAACAATGTTTTTTAAATACATTGAAACAATACTTTGCAAAGTATTTTTGAACCCCTGTAAATTGGCTATCCCAAGGTTGCCATCTCATTAAAGGAAAAACATTCATTTCTCTAGAAGATAAATACCCCGAAAAACAAAATAGCCCCTTTAGGCTCTTAATTTCTTATTAGGCATTCTGTCTATGTCTATGGAGATGAAAGCTTAAAATACCAGTTCTGTAATGACAAAGAATTTCTAAGCTTATGATATTGAGAATTTTACTATAAGTCTGAATATAGATGTAACATAAGACACAGGGTAGTATCATAGAGACGTTTTAGCAGTGTGTCCAATACAGTGAATTAAAAGAAGCCCATTCAATCTAGAAAGACTTCCAGACCATTCACAGCATAAATCTTGGGAAGGGATTCATCTTCCATTATCACATGATAAGAGAGAGAGAGAGAGAGAGAGAGAGAGAGAGAGAGAGAGAGAGAGCCTCCTGACTTGAGTGACATAGAAGAAATTTAAATATGAGCAGGAGGCTATTTAAACAAATTTTTAAGTAAGCCTTCCAGGTATGATAAATATATTGGTTTAAAAAACATTAATTTACCATGTTATAACTTCATCATATTTAAATTCAAAATTAACTTTAAGTTTAGTTTGAATAATTAAATCAGCCATTTAACCAAGAGAGAAAAAATGCACAAATTAATGGAATGAAATCAGCCATAATTCAGTTCAAAGCCACAAATGATTGTGATATTATTGTTCTCCTAGTATATTAAATAAGCTTTGCTCATGGAAAGGTGATGTGCATTGGGATCCTATGCCCTTACATACATAAATTCAATATATGTTCATGAGGAAAAATAGTCATGGTTAACATGGAAAGATCAAGGTGAAAGTGTGTGTGAGCACACTCTTGGCTCTGTTTAGGGTTATCTTGTTATGGAGTACCAGTAGAAAGCATGACAATACATGTACACATGTCTGCTTTCAACAGTTACTTAATTGGACTATAATATTTCAGAATCGTAGGCAAAGAGTGAGAAGTGGAAGAACCAGTTATAGATACAGTCACACCTCAGTATCCAGAAGATGTTGATCTCAAGACTGCAGAAGCCAGACCGCTGCATCAAGTGTTAAAGTTTTTGTGTATAATCTATACATGGTGAGCCATATCAGTTATTTATATCTACACTAGTTATAATACTAATGCTTTCTGAAAAACAGTTCTCTCTCTCTCCCTCTCTCTCTTTCTCTCTCTCTCTCTCTCTGTGTGTGTGTGTGTGTGTGTCTGTCTGTCTGTCTCTTCCTCTCCCTCCTCCCCTTTGTCTTCTTTCTCAGCCACACAAACATAATGTGTGTATGTTTTTGTGTACATTTATATAGATAAACACAAACATTCCAGTAAAATTTAGATATGATTTTAGCCATAAGTCACTGATATTCAAATTCTATAAAATAAAATATTCATCTTCATTTTACACAATTAGTTCAATATCAGAAGCTGAAGTCCCTTGACCTATACAGCTTCCACCTCTGTTAGAGCATGTCTCTGGTCTCTCCCAGAGTTGACTCCAGAGAAAGGTCAAATGTTCATTCCTCTTTCGAAAAACCATATGAGGGGCCTTGGAGAGGTTCAGGAATCCTAATGGAGTGTGATCTCATCTTCCTAAAACCCTACTGCAGGAGTTTGGTAGTACATAGGAAGCAGTGTCTTTGGAGACTAAACCCAAAGCATTCTGGAAAGGTACAACGTTTGACACAAGCTGCCAGGAAACTGAGGCATATGTGTGGGTTCTGCTGCTAACTGGGGACCTTGGTAAGGAGTCTTCCTCCGAGTGAGCAGGATGAGGACTGGCTGCAAACTGTCAGCAGTAGAGAGGGCACTAAGACAGCGTTCTGAGGACATTGGCTTGGTACAGTGAGGGCTTCTCCTGATTGCTCTGCTCTTTCAACCACAGCACAGAGGGCACTCGGATGCAGATGGAACAACCTGGAGAAATAAAGGAGAACTAGGAAAAGGCAGTAAAGCGGGAGAGCTCGGTAGGAGCAGTGGGTACTTACAGGAAGCAATGTTCACAGTCCCTGCTGGAGAAGGCTGGAAGAGTGAATTGAAGCAGGCAGAAACCTGCCAAGGAGAAACAGCATGGAGAGCACGGACTTCATCCTGCCAGAAAGTCACCAGTGAAGACCTTATGATTAGAATCTTAATTATTCATTCCCTCACTGTAGGTCTTAGAATTTTTTAATTAATTTACTTATTCACTTTATATCCAACTGAAGTTTCCACTCAATTCACTCCTCGAAGTCCTTCTCCCAACTCCCCCACCACAAATATTCCTCCTCCATTTCTCTTTAGAAGAAGGGAGTCCTTCCATGGATATCAATGAGCCTTGGCATATCAAGTTTCAGTAACACTAGGAGCACTTTATCCTATTGGGGTTAGACAAGGGAGCTTGGTAGGGGAAAGGATTTAAAAGTTAAGCATCAGAGTCAGAGACAGTTCCTGATTTCACTGTTGAGTCCCACATGAAGACCAGGCTACACAATATGTTACATATGTGCAGAGGGCCTAGGTCGGTAACATGCTTGCTCTCTGATTGCCATACAACCTTAATTATCATTAGTAACATGGAGTCCTTTCAAAGAAAGTACAGCACAGAAAGTGCACAAAGGAATCAAAGGTTCATGGAACTTTTTGTGTCCTAAAACACACAGGTGCTTTCTTATGTGGCCTGTTATTCTTCTGGTCTGTATTTCCACTCCATAAAAATACTTGTCAGTACAGCACAGGCAAGGGCCACCTCAGCAGTGCTTTCCTTTGTAGTGACTGAAATTGCTTAGAGCTGCTTTCTTCCTCTTCTCTGATTTATCTCAGAGAAGACTGACAGAGTTTGCTTCACTGGGACATAGCAAAGCATTCATAGTGGTTATCTGTTGAGATTACCTGACAGCAGACAGAGCAAAATGAAATGGGATTTTCCAGCATACCAGAGATTCATCCTGTCAGGTCCATGACCACTGGTGGTATGGAGACCACATGTTTGTCTCAGCAGCCCAACTGTAAGTTGTATTTGTGAATCCACTTCAGAGTTTGCAAATGAAACTAACAACACATCCTTGAACTGTCAGAACATAGCTCTTCTCCCCTTCCCCGAGGCATCTTCCTCTATTCTCATGCAAGTCTTAAAACTATGTCAAACAAGAGAATTCAAAACATACTTCAAGGATGATCATGTTGGATTTCACATCCTTGTGGTAGGAAGGAATGCTAGAGGAAGAACTTGAAGGTATGGGTAGGAACAGTAGCAGGGAGATAAAGAGGCAGGGACGCTTTAGGGCCTGCTGAAGCAGAACACTGAGCAACAGCCAAAGCCTACAGTGGCCAGCCTTGCTGTTGGCATCCTACTCCCTGCCCTCTCTCCTGAGAAATGCTTCCTAAGTTGTTTACTTCCCATTATGCTAAGTCAGTATCTGAGAGGAGATGAAGCTGAACCTACCAAAAGGTAGCATGTCTCATCTCCAAATGGATGCTTAGGAAAACACCACTGAGGTCACAGGCCCTCCCTTGGCATTCCTCTTCCCATGACCCCATTCCCTCACTGGCAGCTCTCATTGGTCCTCATCCCAGAAACCTGAACTGAGCCCTGTACAGGTTGGAATCTGTGCTAAGGAACTGAAGCACCTTGGAACCTAATGAGCTCAAGCATGTTCCCTTTCTTCTCTTCTATTAGATGCAGGCTTTATAGTCTTAGGTTTCCATCCTTGATGCATTTGAAGTTGAACGTCATACATGGTAAGAGAGGTGCATCTAATTTTATTCTTCTTGTATGGATATCCAGTTTTACTAGTACCATTTAATTTATTTATTTATTTATTTATTTTGGCTATACATTGTCATTAAAATTTCTCTCTCATTCTAAGAGACTGGAACCTTACAGTCAAACATAATAATGTACCTTGAGCTCATCTAAGATTAAGACTGCTGACCTACTGTGTACTCAGCCTGTTAGTTTAACATACCTTTAAGAGAAAAATGTAACAATCAATAGTATTTACCTTGGATTTCCCATGCAATCAAATCTTACAACACAAGCTAATGCATTGGTTCAATCTTAAATTATATATTATTCCATACCCTTCACCCAAAGAACAATACATGTATGTTAGGATAATAAATTCTGAAAACAATGAATAGGTTAAAAACAACCATGTAAATTAAATATCCACATAAATGTTGAAAACAATTATGTATATTGTTTTATAGAATTTTTTATCAGGGTGAGTTGGAATTAGTCAATAATATTTGGTCTCTTGAAAAACTCGAACATTTTTGTAAAGTATTCCTCATTTCTTTCCAGTGTGATGCTTTCTATGCTGTCCAATAAATACAAAACAAAGGCCTTCGGGGGGCCAGACACATAGTGACAGATGAGATGGCTAGAGAATTGAAAGACATAGGGACACAAAGTCACAATCATAAAAAAATACATTATGGATAACCCAGAAGCCATAAATTATACACAGAGAAAAAAGGAGAATCCAAATCTGGGCTTGTTCTTGGTCAAACTACACCAAGGGGAAGCTTTTGGGTTTCTTTCCTTAATCTGACACCAACAGATTTTAGTTTATCACTGTTTGTTAAAGAAACTGTGTTTTTGTTTTTGTCTTTGTTTTTTTTGCCAATGTGTAACTTTTGACTTCTTTTTTAAGAATGAGGAGGCTGATGTGTGAGTTTTCAATGATACACCATTGCTCAATATGTCTTATAACAACGCCATACTGTTTTATTACTGTAACTATGAAATGACTTAAAGGAAAAACTGTGATGCTTTGTACTACTGCACTGTTTTGCATTAATTTGGGGGCTTTGTGTTTCTTTGTGAAATTTTTAAGGTTTTAATATTTTCTGTGAATAATTTGGTTCGAATTTTGGCAGGGACTGTGTTGAATCTGGAGACTGAGTTTGATAGTATGGCCGTGGTCACAAGGCTATTACTACTAATCCCTGGGCATGAAGGCCTTTCTACTTTTTAGTGTCTTCAATCAGATTCTAGGGCATCTAGGGTTTTCACCATACAAGGATTTCACCTCCTTGGTTACATTTTCCACAGAAAAAATATCGAGGGTATTGTGAATGACATTTTCCCTGGATTTCTTTCTCATTAAGTCTGTCATTTATATTTGGGAAGCCTGCTGATGAGTAGCGAAGGGGGTGATGACCTGAGAGAGAGTGGGAATGGGGTTGAATCAGATCATTGACACATCGTACAAAACTCAAAGAATTGAAGAAGTGAGAGCAACAGAAGTTCTGATGTCAAAAGGAAATCCAAATGAATTAGAATTATCTCTTAAAGAGTTTAAAATCCTTAGCAGTTAGCAAAATGAAAATTAAACTAATTTGATATTTAATTTTACACAGTCAAGATGCATAACAACATGGGGAATCACAAATGCTGGTGAGGATGAGCAAACCAAGGCTGTTGGTGGAATTGCGAACTGCCTTAGCCACTCTGGACATCAGTGTGGATAATCCAAATATACCTAACAATATACCCACCACATGACCCAACCTTCCTGCTCCTCAGCATATATCCAAAGACTTCTAGAGCCTACACAGCAGGCACTTACCAGCTAAGCCATGCTCGCTGTTGCTCTGCTCACAGTCACTAGAATATGGAAACTACCAAAAAGTTCTCTAACAGATGACTCGATCATAGAAAGTCTGCATGTAATTCTATTTAGCTCTTAAATAAATCTCATAAAACATGGCAGCAAATAGATGAAAAGCTAGAAAAATGTTATACTGAGTGAGGCGATCCTGATCCAGAAAGACAAACACCATATGTTCTCTGTTATTTGCAAACTCTTGCTCCAAATGTTTATATGTTAGTACACAACGTAGTGTAACTGTACACAAATAGTAAAGAGAGACCATAAACAGAAGGAAAAACAAGCTTCAGATGAAGGGCTACAGTCAATGGCTGCTAAAGAATGAAGAATCAGT
This sequence comes from Rattus norvegicus, assembly GCF_021556685.1. Classification (NCBI taxonomy): domain Eukaryota; kingdom Metazoa; phylum Chordata; class Mammalia; order Rodentia; family Muridae; genus Rattus; species Rattus norvegicus. The sequence continues at coordinate 23,305,159 of NC_141538.1, read as the reverse complement.
ATTTCTCTGAGACAAGCCCATCTCTAGTAAGAGAAACAAAGTATTATCTGTTTTAGACTTTAGATTTTTTTCCCTTCTGCATTTTTGTTCAGAATTGGAACAGAAGCCACATATTTCAAAATTCCCTCTATATCAAACTGATATTTGTCTTATACATATTATTTGTACACATCTCAATACAAATCTTTCTCTAAATAGAAAAGAAATGAAATTCCTCAAGCTCGTGATACATGCTGAGACTTATCATAGCTCCCTTCCTGATTGCTTTCCTTGTGTCCATGGAAGATCATTCCAACTACTTTCTACTACGAAGAAAAGGCCCAGGTAGAAAGATCTAGTTTTGGAGGAAGACATTTCAAAACAATGTTCACCTTTTCAAGAATTATTGTTTTAGAGTCAATTGTGGCAGTCATGGTAAAAGTCTTAGATTTTGTATTTCTGTTACAAAACACTGAAGACTGTTTGTTTCATAAATAAAATAGTTTTCATTCATTATTCCAGACAGACAAAAAGTCTAAAAAAGTTCCTGTCTGTCATAGAATAGTAGGTGGCCTCGCATGGTTGTAAAAAATGAAAAATGGCTCACATGAAAATGAAAATGACTGACATGCCAACCTTTGAGAGACAAACATCATAAATGATGCCATAGACATCTGTGTTTCCTGGACACATTTTAAAAATGTAAGAAGTTGTATTACGAGAAAAATACTCCATTGCGCGTACACAGTTTTCTGAGCATGTAAGAATTCTATGCATAATCATGACTGAGAGTCACCCACTTAACCTGATTATCCAAAGGTAATTATTTTACAGGCGTAGTACAGCAAAGTAAAAGCCATTTGCAAGTTATAAAAATGTGAATTGATTTGCTTTCCTGAAGTATTATGAAATACTCCTGAGGTTCGATGTAAAGTGTGAAGCAATGTAAAAACTTTTAATAATTAGACTCAGTCTGGAACCAGGTTTTAAAAAATGAATCTTATTTTTATAAAGTACAATTATCAAGTGGACTCATGACCATAATTACTCAGTATATTGACATATGTTCTTTTATGCACAAGCTCTCCCAGGAAGCATCATGTGGTACACTAGTAAAAATTTGTGAAATGATAAGAAGATTCAAGTTACTAAGTTATATTTGCCATAACATTGAAGAAAAATCATTACTAAGTACAGATGCATAAAACATATGGATTAGAATTGATTCATTTCATAATCCACTGTCTCAGTTATTGAGGTAATGGTCAATACAACTGATAGAACAATTTACATTTAATAGAAAACACAGGTAAAAGAGATGAAAAGAAAGGCACTCTCCAGAGGATGACAGAGAGATGAGAGGACAAATACAATACTCATGAGGACCAACACTCTCTAACTTGACTCAATGCGAAAGAATCGCCAGCTTCTAGAAAACAAACACCAAAGAGCTCCTCATCTCTGTGGTGTTTCTACTTCCTTGGGTTTCTTGACTTTTTTCTTTTGACAAGAAAATTTGTACTTTTACTGTCTTCTTGGCCAATGTTCTTGGTCTAGAGACCTCCATTTTTGAACTGATAGTGTTGCGAACTTTGGGATATTTCTGAGAAGCTGGTACCTAATTATCATGAAATTTGGTGAAAAGGATCCCTCTGCTGCTTTAACTATAGTGTGATTCATTTAGGGTTTTCCAGATGAAAGCATATAATTCCAAGTGGTAGAGTACCTCTGTTGTAAAAGCAAAACTCCTGTGAGATTACAGCTGACTTTTCTCAACCTTGCTTAGCCCAGAAAGAAGTGTTTACAGTGACAACCTATCCCTCAGGATAATTTGTCTTCCCTGAAGAGAGATCACAGGCCTAACTAACATAGCTCCCACAAATGAATCAACTTCCTCATTCAATAGCTTCTCCCTGACCTCTCTAAAGGATCCTAGCAGCCTTTTCCTCTTGCAGACCCCTTCATTGACACAGGAAAGATGCTGTGTGTACTTATAGGTCCACTTTCATCTGTTAAGGACAGACTCTCATCTCTTTCCGTCTGTCTCCTTATGCTTCTTCAGAAATATAACAACCAGATAAACTGAAACCACCATAATTCATTTCTTTTCCAAAATATGAAGGAAGAGTTTCCCTTTCTCTTTGTTTGTTTATCTGATAGCTGACTGGGGAGCTATCAGATGCTCCAAGATTCCTTTGTAATGAACTTGGGGCCAGAAGAGTATTTTACAAGCAGTTATGATAGGTGTCACTTTCTGGAACTTTGCACAAATGTATTGTAAATTCTTGATCTTGTAAGTAAGATTGTATGAGAATGGATGATACGTAAGAACTACTTCCAATTCTGGATTATTTCAAGTATCACAATGTTGATTTAGCTTTCTATCTACTGAGTCAACATTCTTGCACGAAGGAGGAAATTTCTGATGTCTCTGAGGTTCGTAACTTCTGCATAATGTATAAGGCTTGAAAAGAGCATTGGTGCCCTGTATCATGCCTTCAAATGTTGAAAAACATCGGGCATAGAGCAGAATCATTACTACAAAATATCAGAACTAACAGATTTAAGCAGATTATGTTAACTACTGTGTCTTATTTAACCTAAAAAGTAAGTTAATAACTGCTGCTGTCTACATATGCTGTATGAAGGTACTACATTATAATGGTTCAGCCAGAAACCAAACCAATCCAATGTCTACAACACCTACTTTAACTGTCACCTCATAAATCTATGGAAATTGACCTTAGTTCCTCCCTTCAATATCACTATATGAAGATGCCCAAGTCTCTCCTATAAAATAGTAATGTAAGTAGAACCTGCATACATATTCTTACATACTATAAATCATTTACAGATTATTTTCAGTATCTGACACAATTAAAATGCTAACTAGCTACATTTGTTTGGAGGACAATGATAAGCGAAATATACATGTTTAGTATTGATATGATTGGCTAGATCACAGTGTGACCTCGGTGGATACAGAAGAGTTGATGTCTACATAATTATTAAGAGAGAACTATGAAGAATTGATGGTTGGAGGTTAAAGAAAACACTAAAATTCTCCACACATGGAGTAATCACAACTCCAAGGACCAACCCAGATGAGATCCTATCTACAGAGGGGGCACAAGGGTAATTCACTGTCAAAAGAGACATTGCTTAGAGATCTCACTTTGGGTACCCAATAGAAATGTATTTTCTTGGATGCTAGGTGTAACAGTTCTTCAGAAAGAGGCAGAATCCCTGAGATTGGTGAGCACTGGAGAAGCTGATAGAACTTGAATGTAACTAGGAGATTCTAGAACCATTCTCTGAATGTGTCAGTTCAGCATGTCCCAGACCAACTGTGTAGGATGAAGGTCAGATATTTGCATGTAATGCACGTCTAGTAGATGCTGTCTACTTTACCATAGACACCACAATTACTACTGCTGTTAGACTGATATACTCAGGCTCACACCTCTTTTGCCATTCATTTTCTAGGGAAGATTGGCCAAGTGACTTAATCATTTTAATACTTTGTTTCATCATCTGTAAAATAGAGTAATAATAGTATTCATCTCCCAGAACTGCAGACAGCAGTAAATAGGAACATAGAAGCAAATTGCCTTACACCGTAGCTAGCATATAGTAATGGGTTTTATAAGTAGAGTTTTACATTAATAAAATAAATATTAAATAGTTTTTCTTCTACTGACTGTTCATTGGAAACAAGTATAAAGGGATGTATGTGTGTGTGCCTATGTGTGTACATATGTGTGTGTGTTCATACATTTGTGTGTATCTACAGTTTGACATTTTGAGAAGTAACTCTTTAGTTGTGTAGGTGACTAGCAAACATATTCTTACTTCTATCTGAGTAATTATATTTAAATTTCTGTTATTCCCTCTAGGAGAATTGAACTTACTTACAGTCATTATTCTCTAGAAGAGAACTGATAGAATTAATTAGTATTAGAAAGGGATTTATAGAGTGGGTCCCACTAGCCCAACAGTGTCTGTCTCTTGACAGGAAGGGCAATAATTAAGTGATCATGTAATGAGGCTGAATATCACAGCTAGTTTTGCTTTATGTTGTAGGCTACAATAAGTAGGTTTTAGATATACTTGCCCATGAGAGTGAGGACAAGCAGGCATAAAGCAAAAACTTCCTTCTTTGTGTCCTTTTATGTTCACTGTCATTTACAGTGGTTGTTTCCACCTCAAAAAAATACAAATATGCAGTGAGTCTTCCCACCTAAATAGTATATAATGAATGGATGTTTGTCCTTTGTATACATTTGTTCATTAGTACTCTTTGTTGCATCTTTGAAAATGAAAATTTATCTTCTTATAAGTCTTAAGTTTTAAATTTTTAACCAGATACATATTCTGTCCTACTGTGAAATTTGAGGACTGAAAATCCTGGTGAATTCCCTTTGGATACTAGCCAGATTTATAATGGTAAATCTCCAACCCCAAAATGCCTGTTCAAAAAACACACAACTCAATAATATAATTATATGCTACACACTTAGATTTGACAAATGTACCACTATACTACCCTATTGCCCATCTATGAAATCCGTAACAACTTGTGGCTCTTCCAGGCCATGCAGGTTTACTCTATCTTCAACCTCTTTTTCTTCGATCTTCTTCTCTCTCTGTCCTCTGTCTCCCTCCTTTTTGTCTTCCCTTCTCTCCCTTCTCTAAAACTTTCAGCTCTGCCCTATCCTTCCACTGCCCAATCACAGGATCTAGCCTTATTTGACAAATTAAGATTTTACCTGACATTACCTGAGTACACGATCTATTCCTCATCAGGACATCCCTCTTGAGGGAACAGAAAATATAAACAACAATGCACAGCAGTAGGGAACTAACTGTGTCCATTTTGAGGAGCCACCAAGGAGCTGCAATTCCAGCTCCACTCAGCATAATACAAGAATATGACTCAGATGACACACAGGGCACTAATCAAAACCACCTTTCTAGAGGATGAGCACCAACAGTACCACTCAGTTTCCATTCTCTGGCTTAGTGGCAAGGTCAATGCTTATCAGAATGGTAGTATGTTACCATCCAGAGGCAGTTTTCTTTTAATCTCTCATTCATGGCGCTTTTACTTTATTCTGCATGTGTAGTATCCATTAATGACATTGCATCTGACTTTTCAGAATATCCATCAAACATTCTGATAAGGAACATGAGGCTCTGCTCCCTCAGGGATTGCTGTTGTCTTCCTTTTATTGCACATTACAGGTAATTTACACGCAAATGGAGACATCCACACTTCTAAATACTTACCTTTCCAAACAAGATTTAGTACTATTGGCAGGATCTGCCTGGTAAGACAACTTCTAAAATGAAATTACAAAGAGAAATAAAAGAACCATAATGCCTTTTAATAACTTATACAAATCAAAACACTGTCCACAACTTTTACAATGGCATAACAGTATCAAAAGAAAATAAGGTTTTTAAAAAAAGAATTGTCATTCCCATAGGGACAATATTGGTACTTGGTATTGGATATTATGCTATTAACCAATATTAAGGAACCATATATAATACCCAGGAAGAAGACAAATCAGAAATACTTTTGAGACCAGTAATTTGAATAGAATGAAGTGAAGATTAAAACATTCAAATATATAAATAAGAGAAAGCTGAAGCAAGATTACATAGGATTTTTTCCTAGCTGTAAGAAGCTAGGTGACCGAGTAAGCCATATTAGTGATGTTCAAAGCTGAATCTCATCAAAAAGTGCCATGGAAGACTCAAGCACCTAGCATAGCCAGAATCATGGAGAGACAGCTTCACTACTAGAAACCAAAATCTGAGGTTGGACTCAGTCTATGAAAAGAAAATTGAACTCCAACAAACTTCAGGCAAGCATTAGATGAAAGGTATAGAAAACTGAAACAGAGGTCCCATTTCCAACAGTTATGATCTTACTGTAGCAGTTGTATAAGAGCACGCAACCTGATACCAAGATCTGATCTGACTTATTGGACTCCAAGAGGAGCTCAAAGTTTGGCAGGAACTGAGCTCAGCTCCTGAGAACCCCATCAAAGGAGAGGAACTCAGCAATCAATGACCACCACTCCAGACTATTCAACTATGCGAAGTCCCTACCAGTCAAACTACTGCCCTGCATATCAAGAGATTCTTCTGAACTCTGGCAATGATGCAGGCAGAATGAAATGAGTGTAAAATCTGAACCGGCTCTAAGCTGCACATTGTATAAATAAGAGGAGTATAATAAGGGAATCTAATGCTGGGAGATTCTCAATACCTCACATATCCACCCATCGAAAGAAGACATTACATGTATCATTGGATAGAACTTGGTGCAGTATGGCATTGGTTATACCTAAGATTAACAGAAGAAACAGGGTTTTGCAACCCAGTAAGAAGCAATGGCTGAAAACATATCTCTATACCTAGTATCCTGAACTACAAAGCTTATAAGGTACATAGATAGGCTAACAACATAGTATCCTCTGGTACAGCTAATACAGGAGTCTGTCAATTCATCATAATTGCTATAGCAGTTGACTTTCTCCTTGATAATAAAGCAAATGATGATCCCTTATTGAGAGGACTTGAATATAACAAACAATTAAAAAACAGGAAGCAAGAGGGAAAATTACAAATCAAAGGATATACAAGCCCAGAAGATACACAAAATACAACAAAGAAAAACCTTAAACATGAAAGAACATGTCAGTACAAAGCCTCCACAAGCTGACAAGTTCTCAATATAGGAAAACTAAGGCAGACATATAGTTGAAATGTCAGAAGACTTCTGAGTCATACTTTCAAAAAGGATCAATGATCTAAGAGATTACATCAATAATGAGATAAATAATTTAATTCAAGACATTGACTAGTATGTCATTATGAAATCAATTCAAAACAGAAATGAAATTAACCATAGTGTATAAAAAAATCAGAGACTTGAAGGAAAGATTTAAGAGGTAAAAAAATCAGCAAAGAAATTGATATGCTAAAAAAAATTCTGGAAATGAAAGAATCAGTCAATCAAATGAAATATACTATAAAGCACCATCAACAGGTCAAGTGGAAAGATTGATGTCTAGAATGGAAGTCAAAATCGAGAGAATATAGACATAAATAAACAACACTTATATAATCAATGAATAGGACCCAAACTCCCAAAAGATTAGGATGTGTTCAATAGGCTAGATCTAAATATTCATTGGGTTCATTAGCTGAGACAAGAACAACCTATTTAGTGAGGTTAGGGTCAGAAAATTTTCAAAGTTAGAGAAATGAATAGATATCCAAACACGGGAGGCAGTTATAAACTTGGGCACCAACAGGAAGCAGTTATCACCTCAGAAACCAACAGAAAAGACTTTTGCTTGACATGTAATATCCAATATGTCAAAATATGAAACAAAAGGAGATGTCTGGATAAGTACTGCTGTCTACTTTAGTCAGAACAGCTTATTTTTGGAGAAGGTAGCAGTTCTGCAGAGACCCAAAACTGATCAACCAGCTGAGAATAACTGATTGTTGAAAGTTGATTCCTAAACCAGACAGTTGTGTCTCCTCATCCAACATTTATGAGTCAGCACAAAAGAAGATAGAAAGAAGGCAAGGGCAAAAGGGTGGAGCTGTATGACACCATTGCTGAAGAGACAGAGAAATGTCTATTCACTCTAGATGGGAAAATAATGACAGACCAAAATGTGGCTATTAGAAGAGTCCAACTTGCTGAAACAAATGGTGAAAATAACTTTTCACTGTGGTTACAGGAGTATGGATGTGGGCTTATTTACAGAACATAAATGACCAAGAGTCACCCAGCTGTATCACCTGAATTTGAACGATCATGGAGGCAGGCTATTTGAGGCTGACTGTGTGGTTTGCATGAAGCTTTACAGTTTGGAGAGTCTCCAGTTTTCCCAATGGGTCAGAGTCTCCTTCTGGGAGCTTGGCTTGTATAAGAGTGTATGGGAACAGGCCTTAGTAATTACATTAGCATTAGGAGGGTAAAAAGGAGGTCTAGTGACTATTGTCATTTTCAGAGACTTCTTAAGGTTCTGAGTTGCTTACTTTCTGAGTCTTGATAATCTTTGAAAAAATGGAAAGTTTCATACCATTATTTATTTACTTTTCGAATTTTATCTACTTTCTCGGTTGCCCCTGCAGAAACACCCTGTCCCATTCCCCCTCCCTGGCTTCTATGAGGGTGCTCCCCAACCCACACACAAACTCCCTCCCCATTTCTGCCCTGACATTCTCCTACACTGGAGCATCAAGGCTTCATAGTACCATGGACCTCTCCTCCCATTGATGCCTGACAAGGTCATCCTCTGCTACATATGAGACTGAAGATATTGGTTGCTCTATTTCCACTCTCTGGTTGGTGGTTTTACTCCCTGGGAGTGCTGGGCAGACAGGTTGATGTTGTTCCTACTATGTGGTCGAAAACCCCTTCTACTCCTTCAGTCCATTCTCTAACTCCTCCATTGGGGACCCTATTCTCAGCCCAATGGTTGGCTGCAAGCATCTGCTTCTGTATTTGTCAGGCCTTGCAGAGCCTCTCAGGAGACAGCTATATCAGGCTCCTATCAGCATTCACTTCTAAGCATCTGCAATAGTGTCTGGGTTTAGTGAGTGTATGTGGGACAGATCCCCAGGTGTGGCAGTCCTTGGGTGGCCTTTCCATCAGTTTCGGCTCCACATTTTGTCTCCGTATTTCCTCCTATGAGTATTTTTCCCTTCTAAAAAGAACTGAAGTATCCATTCTTTGGTCTTCCTACTTCTTGAGCTTCATGTGATCTATAATTGTATCTTGGGTACTTCAAGCTTTTGGGTTAATATTCACTTATTCGTGAGTGCATACCATGTGTGTTCTTTTGTGACTAGGTTACCTCACTCAGGATGATATGTCCTAGTTCCATCTATTTGCCTAAGATTTCATGAAATTGCTGTTTTCAATAGCTGAGTAATTACATTTATTGTGGAAATGTACCACATTTTGTGTATCCATTCCTATGTTGAAGAATATCTGGGTTCTTTCCAGATTCTGGCTATTATAAATAAGGCTGCTATGAACATAGTGGAACTTGTGTCCTTTTTATATGTTGGAGCATACTTCATGTATATGTCGAGGAGTGGTATAGCTGGGTTCTCAGGTAGTACTATGTCCAACTTTCTGAGGAACCTCCAGACTGATTTCTAGAGTGGTTGTACCAGTTCGCAATCCCACCAAAAATGGAGGAGTGTTCCTCTTTCTCCACATACTCACCAGCATCTGGTGTCACATCTGAGCCATTCTGACTGGTGTGAGGTGGAACCTCAAAGTTGTTTTGATTTCCATTTCCCTGATGGCTAAGGATGTTGACCATTTCTTTAGGTGCTTCTTGGTCATTCCATATTCCTCAGTTTAGAATTCTTGTTTAGCACTTACATAAATGTTAAACATCTTTAGTCATAAGGGAAGTGCAAATCAAAACAACCCTGAGATTTCAACTCACAACAGTGAGAATGGCTAAGATCAAAAACTCAGGTGACAGCAGATGCTGGTGAGGATGTGGAGAAAGAGGAACACTCCTCCATTGTTGGTGGGATTGCAGACTGGTACAACCATTCTGGAAATCAGTCTGGAGGTTCCTCAGAAAATTGGACATTGAACTGCCTGAGGATCCAGCTATACCTCTCTTGGGCATATACCCACAAGATGCCCCAACATATTACAAAGACACATGCTCCACTATGTTCATAGCAGCCTTATTTATAATAGCCAGAAGCTGGAAAGAACCCAGATGCCTTTCAACAGAGGAATGGATACAGAAAATGTTGTACATCTGCACAATATAATATTACTCAGCTATCAAAAACAATGACTTTATGAAATTCACAGGCAAATGGATGGAACTGGAAAATATCATCCTGAGTGAGGTAACCCAATCACAGAAAAACACACATGGTATGCACTCATTGATAAAGTGGATATTAGCCCAAATGCTCGAATTACCCCAGATGCACAAAACACATGAAACTCAAGAAGAATGACCAAAATGCGAATACTTCACTCCTTCTTTAAAAGGGGAACAAGAATACCCTTGGGAGGGAATAAGGAGGCAAAGTTTAGAACAGAGGCAGAAGGAACACCCATTCAGAGCCTGCCCCACATGTGGCCCATACATATACAGCCACCAAACTAAATAAGATGGATGAAACAAAGAAGTGCAGGTGGACAGGAACTGGATGTAGATCTATCCTGAGAGACATAGCCAGATTACAACAAATACATAAGCGAATGCCATCATTAAACCACTGAACTGAGAATGGGACCCCCATTGAAGGAATCAGAGAAAGGACTGAAAGAGCTTGAATGGGCTTGAGACCCCATATGAACAACAATGCCAACCAACCAGAGCTTCCAGGGAATAAGCCACTACCCAGACTATACATGGACTGACCCTGGGCTCCAACCTCATAGGTAGCAATGAATAGCCTAGTAAGAGCACCAGTGGAAGGGGAAGCCTTTGGTCCTGCCAAGACTGAACCCCCAGTGAATGTGATTGTTGGGGGGAGGGCGGTAATGGGGGGGAGGATGGGGAAGGAAACACCCATAGAGAAAGGGAGGGGGAGGGGTTAGGGGATTTTGGCCCAGAAACCTGGAAAGGCAATAACAATCGAAATGTAAATAAGAAATACCCAAGTTAATAAAGATGAAAAAAAAAGAATTCTTGTTTAGGTCTATAACCCATTTTTAATAGGGTTATTTGATTCTCTGGAGTCTAACTTCTTGAGTTCTTTGTATATTGTGACTATTAGCCCTCTATCAAATGCAAGATTTGTAAATATCTTTTCCCAATCTGTTGGTTACCATTGTGTCCTAATGACAGTGTCCTTTGCCTTACAGAAGCTTAACAATTTTATGAGGTCCCATTTGTCAATTCTTGATCTTAGAGCATAAGTCCTTGGCATTCTACTCAGGAAATTTTCCCCTGTACCCATGTGTTCAAGGCTCTTCCCCACTTTTTCTTCTATTAGTTTGAGTGTATCTGGTTTTATGTGGAGGTCCTTGTTCCACTTGGACTTGACCTTTGTACAGGGTGATAAGAATGGAGCAATTAGCATTCTTCTACATGCTGACCTCCAGTTGAGGCATCATTTATTGAAAATGCAGTCTTTTCACCACTGGATGGTTTTAGCTCTTTTAGCAAAGATCAAGTGACCATAGATGTACGGGTTCATTCCTGGGGTTTCAATTCTATTTCATTGATCTACCTGCCTGTCTCTGTACTAATACAATATAATTTTTTATCACTATTGCTCTGTAATATAGCTTGTGGTTGGGAATGATGATTCCCGAAGAAGTACTGTTACTGTTGAGAATAGTTTTCACTATCCTGGGTTTTTGTTATTCCCAAATGAATTTGCAAAGTGTTCTTTCTAACTCTATGAAAAATTGAGTTAGAATTTTGATGGGGATTACATTGAATCTGTAGATTGCTTTTGGCAAGATGTCCATTTTTACTATATTAAACCTGCCAATCTGTGAGAATAGGAGATGTTTCCATTTTCTGAGATATTCTTTGATTTCTTTCTTCAGAGATCTGTCCTACAGAACTTTCACATGTTTGGTTAGAGTCACACCAAGTTATTTTATATTGTTTGTGACTATTATGAAGGGTCATTTCCCTAATTTCTTTCTCAGTCTTTTTATCCTTTGAGTAAATGATGACTACTGATTTGTGTGAGTTAATTTTATATCTAGCCACTTTGTTTAAGTGGTTTATCAGTTGAAGGAGTTCTCTGATGAAATTTTTGGTTACTTCAGTATATTATTATATCATCTGCAAATAGTGATATTTTGACTTCTTCCTTTCCAAATTGTATGCCTTTTAAGTACTTTTGTTGTCTAAAGTGTTCTATCTAAGACTTCAAGTACTATATTAAATAGGTAGGGAGAGACTGGACAACATTGTCTATTCCCTGCTTTTAGTGGGATTTCTTAAAGTTTCTCTCCATTTAGTTTGATGTTTGCTACTGGTTTGATGTATATTGCTTTTACTATGTTTAGGTATGGTCCTGAACTTTCAAAGACTTTTAACATGAAGGGGTGTTGAATTTTGTCAAATACTTTCTCAGAAATGTATATAATGAGATGATCATGTGGCTTTTTTTTATAGTGGATTACATTGAAGGATTTCCATATATTGAACCATCCCTGCATCCCTGAGATGAAGCCTACTTGATCATGATGGGTGATCATTTTGATGTGTTCTTAGATTCAGTTTTTGAGAATCATTGCCATCGATACTCCTAGGGGAAATTGGTCTGCAGTTCTCTCTCTTTGTAGGGTCTTTCTGTAGTTTAGCTATAAGCTCAATTGAGGCTTGAAAGAATAAATTGGGTAGTGTTACTTTTATTTAAATTTTGTGGAATCATTTTAGGAGTATTGCTACTGGGTCTTCTTTGAAGGTCTGATAAAATTTTTCACTAAACCCATCTAGTCCTGGGCTTGTTTTTGGTTGGGAGATTTTTAATGACTGCTTCTTTGTCTTTAGGGGTTATAGTAATGTTTAGATGGTTTATCTGATCCTGATTAATTTTAGTACCTGGAATCAGTCTTGAAAATTGTCCATTTCATCCAGATTTTTCAGTTTTGATGAGTATAGGCTATGGTAGCAGTATCTGATAATTTTTTTTAATTTCCTCAATTTCCTTTTCATTTTTGATTTTGTTAATTTGGAAACTGTCTCTGAGTCCTCTCCTTAGTCTGGCTAAGGGTTGATCAATCTTATTGATTTTCTCAAAGAACCAGCTCCTGGTTCATTGATTCTTTGTACAGTTCTTTTGTTTTTACATGGTTGATTTGAGCCCTGAGTTTGATTATTTCTTGCTGTCTACTCTTGGGTGTATTAGCTTCCTTTGTATGAGAACTTTCAGGTGTGATGTCAAGTTGCTGGTGTATGCTCTTTCCAGTTTCTTTTTGGAGGCGTTCAGAGCTATAAGTGTTCCTCTTAGCACTGCTTTCATTGTATCCCATAATTTTAGGTATGCTGTACCTTCATTTTCTACACTTGATCTTGGCAAAAAGGCCAAGAAGCAATGTGCCTTCATTTTTCATTAAATTACAAAAAGTTTTTAATTTCTTTCTTTTTATCTTCTTTGACCAATTTTGCATTGAGTAGAGTATTCAGTTTCCATGTGTATGTGGGCTGTTGTTCTTGTTGTTATTGAAGAGTGGCCTTAGTCCATTGTCATCTCATAGGATATATGTGATTATTTCAATCCCCTTGTATCTTTGGAGGCCTGTTTTGTTATATGGTCAACTTTGAAAAAGGTACCATGAGGTGCTGAGAAGATATATTCTTTTCTTTTAGTATGAAATGTTTTATAGATATCTGTTAAATCCATATGCTTCATAACTCCTTTTAGTTTCTCTATGTCTCTGTTTAGTTTTTGTTCTCCCACTATTATTGTGTGAGGTGCAATGTGTACTTTGAGCTTTAGTAAAGTTTCTTTTATGAATGTGGCTGCCCTTGCATTTGGAGCACAGATGTTCAGATTGAGAGTTCATCTTGATAGATTTATCCGTTGAGGAGTATGAAGTGTCCTTCCTTATTTTTTTTCTGATAACTTTAGGTTGAAAGTCGATTTTATTTGATGCAATAATGGCTACTCCAGCTTGATTCTTGGGATCATTTGCTTGGAAAATTGCTTCCAGCGATTTACTCTTAGGTAGTGTCTGTCATTGTCCCTTAGGTGTGTTTCCTTTATGCAGCAAATTGCTGGATGTGGTTTAAATATCCAGTTATTTAGAGTATGTCTTTTTATTGTGGAATTTAGTGCATTGATGTTAAGATATATTAAGGGAAAGTGATTGCTGCTTCCTGTTATTTTTATTGTTAGAGGTGGAATTACTTTTGTGTGGCTATCTTCTATTGGGTTTGTTGTAAAAAAAGATTACTTTCTTGCTTTTTCTCGGGTATAGTTTCCCTACTTATGCTGCAGTTTTCCATCTATTATCCTTTGACAACAGGTTTTGTGGAAAGATATTGTGTAAATTTGGTTTTGTCATGGAATATATTTGTCTCTCCATCTATGTTAAATAAGAATTTTGCTGGGTATAGTAGCCTGGACAGGCATTTGTGTTCTTTTAGGGACTGTATGACATCTTCCCAGGATCTTCTGGCTTTCATAGTCTTTGGGGAGAAGTCTGGAATAATTCTAATAGGTCTGCCTTCATATGCCCTTTTTCCTTTACTGCTTATAATATTCTTTCTTTTTTTGGTGTTTTGATAATTATGCGACAGAAAGTTTCTTTTCTGGTCCAGTCTATTGGGAGTTCTGTATGCTTCTTGTATGTTTACAGGCATCTCTTTCTTTAGACTGTGGAGTTTTCTTCTATAATTTTGTTGAAGATATTTACAGGTCCTTTAAGTTGGGAATGTTCGCTCACTTCTATACCTATTATCCTTAGATCTAGTCTTCTCATTGTGTCCTGGATATTTTGGGTTAGAAGTTGTTTGCATTTTGCATTTTCTTTGACTGTTGTGTCAATGTTTTCTATAGTATCTTCTGCACCTGAGATTCTTTATTCTCTCTTTTGCATTCTGTCGATGATGCTTGCATTGATTTCTTATCTTTTTTGATGGTTTCTATCTCCACGATTGTATGCCTTTGTGATTTCTTTATTGTTTCTATTTCCAGATCCTGGATGGTTTTGTTCAATTCCTTCACCTCTTTCTTTGTATTTTCCTGTATTTCTTTTTTTTTTTTTATTAACTTGAGTATTTCTTATATACATTTCGAGTGTTATTCCCTTTCCCGGTTTCCGGGCAAACATCCCCCTAATCCCTCCCCCTCCCCTTCTTTATGGGTGTTCCCCTCCCCACCCTCCCCCCATTGCCGCCCTCCCCCCAGCAATCTAGTTCACTGGGGATTCAGTCTTAGCAGGACCCAGGGCTTCCCCTTCCACTGGTGCTCTTACTAGGATATTCATTGCTACCTGTGAGGTCAGAGTCCAGGGTTACTCAATGTATAGTCTTTAGGTAGTGGCTTAGTCCCTGGAAGCTCTGGTTGCTTGACATTGTTGTACATATGGGGTCTCGAGCCCCTTCAAACTCTTCCAGTTCTTTCTCTGATTCCTTCAAGGGAGTACTATTCTCAGTTCAATGATTTGCTGCTGACATTCGCCTCTGTATTTGCGGTATTCTGGCTGTGTCTCTCAGGAGCGAACTACATCCGGCTCCTGTCTGCCTGCACTTCTTTGCTTCATCCATCTTGTCTAATTGGATGGCTGTATATGTATGGGCCACATGTGGGGCAGGCTCTGAATGGGTGTTCCTTCTGTGTCTGTTTTAATCTTTGCCTCTCTATTCTCTGCCAAGGGTATTCTTGTTTCCCTTTTAAAGAAGGAGTGAAGCATTCACATTTTGATCATCTGTCTTGAGTTTCATTTGTTCTATGCATCTAGGGTAATTCAAGAATTTGGGCTAATAGCAACTTATCAATGAGTGCATACCATGTGTGTTTTTCTGTGATTGGGTTACCTCACTCAGGATGATATTTTCCAGGTCCAACCATTTGCCTACGAATTTCATAAAGTCATTGTTTTTGATAGCCGAGTAATATTCCATTGTGTAGATGTACCAAATTTTCTGTATCCATTCCTCTGTTGAAGGGCATCTGGGTTCTTTCCATTTTCTGGCTATTATAAATAAGGCTGCAATGAACATAGTGGAGCACGTGTCTTTTTTATATGTTGGGACATCTTGTGGGTATATGCCCAAGAGAGGTATAGCTGGATCCTCAGGCAGTTCAATGTCCAATTTTCTGAGGAACTTCCAGACTGATTTCCAGAATGGTTTTACCAGTCTGCAATCCCACCAACAATGGAGGAGTGTTCTTCTTTCTCCGCATCCTTGCCAGCATCTGCTGTCACCTGAGTCTTTGATCTTGGCCATTCTCACTGGTGTGAGTTGAAATCTCAGGGTTGTTTTGATTTGCATTTCCCTTATGACTAAAGATGTTGAACATTTCTTTAGGTGTTTCTCAGCCATTCGACATTCCTCAGCTGTGAATTCTTTGTTTAGCTCTGAACCCCATTTTTAATAGGGTTATTTGTCTCCTGTGGTCTAACTTCTTGAGTTCTTTGTATATTTCGGTTATAAGGCCTCTATCTCTTGTAGGATTGGTAAAGATCTTTTCCCAATCTGTTGGTTGCCGTTTTGTCCTAACTACAGTGTCCTTTGCCTTACAGAAGCTTTGCAGTTTTATGAGATCCCATTTGTCGATTCTTGATCTTAGAGCATAAGCCATTGGTGTTTTTTTCAGGAAATTTTTTCCAGTGCCCATGTGTTCCAGATGGTTCCCTAGTTTTTCTTCTATTAGTTTGAGTGTATCTGGTTTGATGTGGAGGTCCTTGATCCACTTGGACTTAAACTTTGTACAGGGTGATAAGCATGAATCGATCTGCATTCTTCTACATGTTGACCTCCAGTTGGACCAGCACCATTTTCTGAAAATGCTATCTTTTTTCCATTTAATGATTTTGGCTCCTTTGTCAAATTCAAGTGCCCATAGGTGTGTGGGTTCATTTCTGGGTCTTCAATTCTGTTCCATTGGTCTATCTCTCTGTCTCTGTACCAATACCATGCAGTTTTTATCACTGTTGCTCTGTAATACTGCTTGAGTTCAGGGATAGTTATTCCCCCTGAAGTCCTTTTATTGTTGAGGATAGTTTTAGCTATCCTGGGTTTTTTGTTATTCCAGATGAATTTGCAAATTGTTCTGTCTAACTCTTTGAAGAATTGGATTGGTATTTTGATGTGGATTGCATTGAATCTGTAGATCGCTTTTGGTAAAATGGCCATTTTTACTATATTAATCCTGCCAATCGATGAACATGGGAGATCTTTCCATCTTCTGAGGTCTTCTTCAATTTCCTTCTTCAGAGTCTTGAAGTTCTTATTGTACAAATCTTTTACTTGCTTGGTTAGAGTCACACCGAGGTACTTTATATTATTTGGGTCTATTATGAAGGGTGTCATTTCCCTAATTTCTTTCTCGGCTTGTTTCTCTTTTTTGTGGAGGAAGGCTACTGATTTATTTGAGTTAATTTTATACCCAGCCACTTTGCTGAAGTTGTTTATCAGCTTTAGTAGTTCTCTGGTGGAACTTTTGGGATCACT
Organism: Rattus norvegicus; assembly: GCF_021556685.1. Classification (NCBI taxonomy): domain Eukaryota; kingdom Metazoa; phylum Chordata; class Mammalia; order Rodentia; family Muridae; genus Rattus; species Rattus norvegicus. The sequence goes on along the minus strand of NC_141538.1, from coordinate 23,288,006 downwards.
TAAATATACTATCATATCATCTGCAAATAGTGATATTTTGACTTCTTCTTTTCCGATCTGTATCCCCTTGACCTCCTTTTGTTGTCTGATTGCTCTGGCTAGAACTTCAAGAACTATATTGAATAAGTAGGGAGAGAGTGGGCAGCCTTGTCTAGTCCCTGATTTTAGTGGGATTGCTTCAAGTTTCTCTCCATTTAGTTTAATGTTAGCAACTGGTTTGCTGTATATGGCTTTTACTATGTTAAGTATGGGCCTTGAATTCCTATTCTTTCCAGGACTTTTATCATGAAGGGGTGTTGAATTTTGTCAAATGCTTTCTAAGCATCTAATGAAATGATCATGTGGTTCTGTTCTTTCAGTTTGTTTATATAATGGATCACATTGATGGTTTTCCATATATTAAACCATCCCTGCATGCCTGGGATGAAGCCTTCTTGATCATGGTGGATGATTGTTTTGATGTGCTCTTGGATTCGGTTTGCCAGAATTTTATTGAGTATTTTTGCATCGATATTCATAAGGGAAATTGGTCTGAAGTTCTCTTTCTTTGTTGGGTCTTTATGTGGTTTAGGTATAAGAGTAATTGTGACTTCATAGAAGGAATTCGGGAGTGATCCATCTGTTTCAATTTTGTGGAATAGTTTGGATAATATTGGTATGAGGTCTTCTATGAAGGTTTGATAGAATTCTGCACTCAACCCGTCTGGACCTGGGCTCTTTTTGGTTGGGAGACCTTTAATGACTGCTTCTATTTCCTTAGGAGTTATGGGGTTGTTTAGCTGGTTTATCTGTTCCTGATTTAACTTCGGTACCTGGTATCTGTCTAGGAAATTGTCCATTTCCTGCAGATTTTCAAGTTTTATTTCTTTAAGGGACTTTTGTGTTCTTTTTTAAAGGCTTCCGTTTACCTGTATTTTCCTGTATTTTTTCAGGGAAGTTATTTATGCCCTTCCTAAAATCCTTTATCATGAACATGAGATGCAATTTTAAATCTCTATCTAGCTTTTCCAGTGTGATGGGGTATCCAGTATTTGCTGTAGTGGGAGAACTGTGGTCTGATGATACCAAGTAACCTTCATTTCCATTGCTTATGATCTTATCCTTGCCTCTCACCATCTGTTTATCTCTACTGCCACTTGCCCTTGCTGTTTCTGACTGGAGCCTCTCCCTCCTATGATTCTGCTTATGTAAGAACTCTTCAGAGTCCAGCTGTTTCTGTGATCCCGTGATTCTGCGATCCTATGATCCTGAGATCCTTGGTTTATCAGAGCTCCTGGGAGTCAAGCTGCCTCTGTGATCCTGACATCATGGTGTGACCAAGCTTCTGAGATCCTATTGTTTCAGAGCTCCCGAGAGTCAAGTTTTCTCAGGGTGTTGCAGGAGTTGATGGGGAACTAGATTCCTAAGTTTGCTCCAGACATAGGTGCAAGTTGGAAGAAAACCGAGTCTCTGGCTAGGCAGAACTTGGGCTTCCCTAGTTGCCTTGGGGGGTCCCAGTAATGCTGGGTATTGGGAAAGTTGTTATGGCCTCAACTCTCATCTTGAGTGTGTCAGAGCTCCAGTATTCCTATTTGTATCTGATCTCTCGGGAGTCTAACTTTCAGAGCACCAGGGAGTCAGGCTCCCTTTAGGTGTTCTATGAGTAGATGCAGAGCCAGCATCCCAGGTCTGTTCCTGGTCCAGGTTCAGAAGAAGTAATCCATGCTGCTGGCTAGGCAGGGCTTTCTGTTTCCCTGGATCCTGTGGGACCCAGTTACTCCAGGTGTTGAGGTAGATGTTGTGGCCTCTCCTGTGATCTTGGGCATTTTGGAGAGTCGGGCTTCCCCTCAGAGTTGTGAGACTGGGTGCAGAGGCAGCACCCATGGTCCTTTCACATTTCATTAGAACATTCTGAGTCTTAAAAAGCTTTCTTGTGAGTGGAATATATCAACTCAGAGAAAGTTTCTGTGGAACAGAACAAATAAATATTTGGCAATGCTTTCTTTAAAAGTTCACATAGCTGTTTCCCTCTTGAAATGTCAGCAAACCTAATTATCAGCACAAAATATACACAACATTGAGTACATCAATATTCTTTCATGGAGTGGAGCAGGGGTCATTAGGCCCCATCCCTCCTTGATGATACAAATGTAGTTAAATGTTTCTAGAAAAGACAGAGACATACTCTTTAGGGATTATAGACACTGACTGGTAAGGTACCCGTGTTCTTATAAATAACCACTTCCAGTGTTTCTGTAAGAGATCCTGACTAAACTCAATGGGTCACTAGAGAGAGAGAGAGAGAGAGAGAGAGAGGCAGAGGAAGAAGGAGGCAGAAGAAGAGGGAGAGGGAGAGGGAGAAAAGGAAAAAAGGAAGTGAGAAAATCAGAGGAACTGGTTGGGGAAAAGAAGGTAATGAATGAGAATGGAGGACAAGAAAGCTTATGAGAGTAAAATTATCAAAATGCATTATATATGCATGAAAATGTCATAATGGACCATTATTGTTTATAGTTAATATGCTAATAAAATACAAAATAAACAGGACTGCTAAAAGTTGTAAATAAAAAATAGCAACTAACCATGCAGGAGCAGAAATGTCATAATCACATCAGATCTATTATCAACAACTTTAAAAGCTAGAATAGCATGAAATGATATATTTCAAATCTTGAAAATAAACAGCTAACAATTAAGATTATCCTGCAAAGTTACCTGCTAAAGTAGATGGACAAATAGTTCAAGGTAGGCTAAAATTAAGGTAACTCATGAAAATTAGATAACATTTTTAAAATTCTTAAATAAGTACTCTTCAGAGAAAAAGCACTTCACACATAAAAGTACCCAAAATAGATTCATGAAAGCATCAGATAAAAAGGGGGAAAGAATCACTAACAGAACAAACCAACAAACATCCATCACTACACGAGAAGAAAGAAACTACCAATAAACCAATCAACCGGAACAACAAACAACAAAGATGATAAAAGGTAGCAAATCCTTATTACTTGCAATAATGAATGTGAATGGCTTTAATTTGCCAATTAATAGACATAGATGACTGTTCTGGAGATAAAATTATCTCCTGTCTCTAAGAAATTCAGACACACAGTCCTGAAGCAAGAGTCAGAGAATGGGAATCAGAATACCGAGCAAATGCAAACAATGACACCTGACATTAGCCTCTGGACCCTACACCATACATATGTACACACATGTTCTTCACACACACACACACACACACACACACACACACACACACACGCACATCCACATATATGCCCACATAAGGATATTATTTCAATGGTTATCACAAAAGAACATTTATAAAGTGTAACTTACTGTAGATTGAGCAGCCCAAATGCAAAAATAGGAAGACAAAATGCTCAAAAAATCTAAAGCATCCAGTACAAGCATGGTGATACAAGTGGGAAATGCCATGTGAGTTAATATCCAATAGATCAGTCAAAATTCAGATTCACAAGAATTCCTGCAGAATATTGCCTTTCGACTATCAGTATAAGGTATATAAAAAAGAATATCTCAGCTGGTAAGCAGATATTACAAAATCTAGAATCATAATCAAAAATTGAAACCCTAAAACCCAAAATAACACCCAGTTTTAAGCATTCCTGACACCAACCTGTCAGTATTTTTGAAATATTGTTTGTTGTTTTTATGGTTCAGTTTGGCTTTTACTAGGCAATTCTGCACATGGTTCACTATGAAGAATATATTCATAGCAACATGTTTCACTTCAGAAAAATTAATAATAGTTATCTGACAAATTGAACTGCACATAAATAATAGCTTTTCCATTGTTGAATAGTTTGTGGACTGGGTAAGTTTTTGCTAGAGCAATCACTACATTGAAGACAGGACATAGACATTCTACCCCTTCCTGTATCCTCCTCGGTGAGAAACATTGCTTTCAAGTTCTGTGGAAACTCATTGACATTGTGTTGAAGGTGAGATGTGTTGCCCCAGGTTGGAATTCAGAAGGGACAGAGGAACAAGCTCTGTTGAGAATCAGAATCACCTAGGTCCTGACTCAAAGATTTTATCTGTCCAATTCAAGTGGCAACACTGCCCTTGAGGATGCACCCACTTCCAAATAACCCTCTGCTCCTAGAGGTCCCCACTTGTCAAATTAAGTCAGAAGTGAAAAGGAAAAAAAATGAGAGTGTACACCTAGAAAAAAATCTCTTTAGGTGCTTTGGGAACAAGTCAACAAGGGGAATATGTCTACCCTAGTACCAGGTTGTTTTCTTTAAATCTTGCGAAGGAGCTATTTGGATTTTTAAAGATTTATTATTTTATGTATATTTTATGTATATGTGCACACTGTAGCTGTCTTCAGACACACCAGAAGAGGGCATCAGCCCCATTACAGATGGTTGTGAGCCACCATGTGGTTGCTGGGAATTGAACTCAGAACCTCTGGAAGAGCAGTCAGTGTTCTTAACCACTGAGCCATCTCTCCAGCCCCCTATTTGGATTTTTAGAACCAAGGTTTTATCATCAGCTTCTGGAGGACAATGATGAGTGCTGACAAAAGTGTGTATTGTTTGAAGAGGCTCCATGACCTGAGGGCAATTGACAAATGTACCCCACATCCAAAATTGGATATTGTGTTTAGTAACACTTATAACATGTAACTTAGTGTAGATAGAGCATCCCAAATGCAAAAATAGGAAGAAATTTTAATGATTTCATTTTTCTAAGTGGATAAATAAATTTTTTGTGTATATATACCAGTACAACATATTCATTACCCATGAATCTGTTGATTCTATTTTCCATATCCTCATCTTAATACTATTGCAGGTTTCCATTCTGATGTCAACACATCCTTACAGTATATTGGTTGGCCTAATTTCTCACTTTTTTTTCAATAACGCAGTGTCTAACCAACGCTTAGTGCCCATCTCCCAGTCTGCAGAGTCATATGTATACTCCTCCATCAAGCGTTCTTTTACATCTTTGCTATATTAAAACATCCTTTCACCTGTGCCTGCTTCAGGAAAACATTTTTTCATGTGTTTCCTTTAGCAAGACATGTTTTCATTTGTGTGACTCAGCAAAACTTCATTTGACATAACTAACATTCCAGAGAAACTGCAAGTTTTCACATCATATGTATCTCTTGATGATTCTATTTTCTAGCTACTGTAAATGGAGGAGCGGTGGCCATGGATAAGACAAGTAACTGCAGTATGATGTTAAATCATTTTCTCAAGTGTTTAGAAGTGGTATAGTTGGGTCAGATTTTCAGAAGCTTCCACATTCATTCCCAAAGTGGCTGCACAACCTTACACCAAGTGTCTAAGAGTTTCTCTTACCCTCCAATCACATTAGTATATATTGGCATGTGAAATGGAATAGTCAAGTAGTTTAATTTAATTGCCCTGATAACTAAGGGTATTGGACACCCTTTTAATTATAAGTAGGAATACCTTGGCTTCTTTTCTTCCTTTTGCCATCCCCATTGTTTTTCCTTGACTAGCTGCTTTAGCTAAGACTGTAAGTGCTATATTGAATAGGAGTGGAAATAATGGGAATTATTTTCTTATTCCTGATCTATGTTGGGATGCTTTGAGGTTTTCTTCATTATCATCATTAGAATGATAAGAGCTGTAGATTTTTTGTATATAACCTTTGGGTTTTTGGGGGGTTTTTTGGGTTTTTTTTTTTTTGTTTTTGTTTTTGGAAGTATGCTTCCACCATCCCTAGCCACTCCATGACTTTGATCATAAGTAGATTTTTGGATTTTATCAAGTAGTTTCTGTATCTATTGAAATGATTATGTAATTTCTGTCTCTGAGCTCATTTATGTGGGGTGTTACATTTATTTATTCATAAATGTAAAAGCATTCCTGCTTCTATAAAGAAAAGCTAATTGGATTATGTTGAATGATCTTTGTGATGTGAACCTTAATTTGTTTGCCAGTGTTTTGTTGAGACTTTTCTCATTTATGATTGTCAGTGAGGTTGTTTCAGAATTTTTGAGTATATGTGTATATTTATCTGGTTTTGATATCTAGGTAATACTGCTTCACAAAAAACTTTGAAAGCATTACTTTTTTGTTATTTTATGGAATAATTTGTGTAGTATTGACACTAATTCCTCTTTGAAGATTCGGTACAATTCTTCAGGGAATCAATTTTGTACTGGGCTTTTGGCAGACATTTTATTACTCCTTCAGTCTAATATGTATATATACATACACACAAACATACACACACATACACACAGACACATACACACATTGACTGTTTTATTTGTGTAGATCATGTACATACTTAAATGCATCTTTCAAATAGGATTTGAGGTTTTCTAAATTTCACTGATGTCTGTTGTAATATCTCTTTTCAGGTCTAATTATTTCTACCTTTTATCTTTATCTCTAATTTTTATTGCTTTTGGTCTTCTCTTTTTTTCCTTAATCTGTCCAAGAAATTGTCAACATTGTTTCTTCTCAAGGAATCAACTATTGTTTCCACGATTATTTGTATTTTTGTTTCTCATATTTCAATTTATTTTATCCCTGTTTTTATCTTTTTATTAGTTGATATTCATGTCCTGAATTGCCCTCAGGTAATTTCTTGGTGTTTAGTTATTTTATTTTTGTCATCATTAATGTTATTCAAGTGTTTATTTGTGTTCTTTCTGAGAGCCTTGAAATCGTTGAACATGTTTACAACTGTTCTTTATAAACTCTAGGTTCTGTGTCTTGGGGAACATAACTTGGTGATTTGGAGGAAAGGGTACATCATACTTTGTTTCATCAATTATTTATTTGCAAAAGGAGTTAGGAATATAGAATTAGGGTGTTCATTGCTTTTTGATATAAAATTTTGGTTGATTGGACCATAATTCCAGAATTGGGTGGTGGGCAGGGAAGCTTGTAGAATTCTTGATTAAGCTTGGAGAGCTGAGGTAGAGATGTCTGGGGATTTTGAAAAAAGTGAAATTGCTTTCCAATTCTCCAGTGATCTTGTGAAATGGTTGTGACGTGCAGATATACAGGCAGTGTGGTGGAGGTGCAGGGTAGAAATATGTTCTTTAGTAGATCTTATCCACTGTGAACTTGTAAGGTGTCCATGGTTTGTGAGGTCTGCAGGTCGAGGGGCCGGAGTCTAATATCTCTACTGACTCTGCATCCCTATCTAGAGCAAGCACACAGAGTGTCTATGCTATCAGGTCTAGACCTGTAGGGAACCAAAGAAAGCATAGTAGACTGAGTCACTTATCAAGTCCAGGTTCTCAGCCCAATTTAATTTTTTTTCCATATTAAGATTGACTATGCTTAAGAAAATCATATTTCTTATCAGGTGGCTTAGTAAATGAAATCTTGTAATAGAAAAAGGAGTGACCTTATTGTTCCTTGGTAATCTAGTGATAGAAGATGGCATTATGTGATTCCCTCTTGGATCTAGACTGTGGGCAATGGGCAGAGGGTAGTCGCCAATGACTTTTAAGGAGTGTCCACACTTCTGAAGGTCCAGCTCTCTCCCCCACAGGATTTGGGTTCAGGGAGCTGTTTGGCTGGTTCAGTTCGGTCCTGGGTGCAGACCAGAACCATGGGTACTGACAGCTGTCTGTTCCTATATCCCTGTGCTCAGAGGCACTGTGCAGTTTCCCCTTTTACCAGGGATGTGGGCAGAGGTATGCAGAGGTGGCAGTCTGTCCTTTGGTCTCAGAATGTCTGCACTCCCTCCAATATATATTTCTAATTTTGTCAAAAGTCAAGTGTACAAAGTATGGACTTATTTCTGGGTTTTAATTCTATTCCATTTATTAACATGTCTCTTTTGATAGGAATAACATGTTTTTTTGTTTTTTTTTTTCATTTTTGCTGCCCTGTAATGCAATTTGAGTTTGGGGATGGTGATAATTCCAAAGTTATTTCATCATTTGGGAAGGTTTAACTATGCCCAGGCTTTTGTGTGTTTTAATGTGAAGCTGAAAACTGTCCTTTCAAGTTCTGTGAGAAAAAAGAACTGTTATAATTTCGCTGGGTATTCCACTGAATGCATAGATTGCTTTTGGTAAGTTGGTTAATTCTATTACATTAATTTTATCAATCCATGAGTAAGGGATTTTCTTTAATTTCTTTTTGCAAGTACTTAAATTTTTTAATCATACAAAATTTTCAAGTATTTGCTTAGAGTTACCAAAAGATATTTTATATTACTTGAGGATATTGTGAAAGGCCTTGCGTGTCCCTGATTTCTTTCTCAGTCTATTTGTCACTTTTGTCCAGCTACTTTGACGTAGCTGTTTATCGGCACTAGGAGTTGTCTGGTAGAAGTTTTAAAGTAACTTATGTATACAATCATATTATCTGCAAATAGTAAGACTTCCTTTCCAATTTGTATTGTCTTGATCTCTGTAAGTTTTCTTATCACTCTAGCTAAACCTTTAAAGACTATATTAAATATACATTACAGAGTGAACAGTCTTGTCTTGTTCCCTGATTTTAGGTAAGTTGCCTTGGATTTCTCTCCGTTTAATTTGATGTTTGCTATAGGCTTGTTATAACCTGTTCCTATTATATGTTTAGGTTTGTCCTATTTAGCCTTAATGTCTCCAGGACTTTTGTCATGATGGGGCATTGGATTTTGTCAATGCATTTTCTGCATCTAATGAGATGATCATATCGTTTTTTCTTCCAGTTTGTTTATATGGCATATGACATTTACTGATTTTCATATATTGAACCATCCCTACGTTATAAATAATCTTACTTGCTCATGGTATATAATCTTCTGGATGTGTTCTTGGTTTAGATTTGAAAATATTATACTAAATATTTTTGTATCTGTTTTGTTCATAAGGGAAATGTGTCTGTAATAGTTGTTCTTTGATGAATTTTTATGTGGTTTGGGTATCAGGGCAATTCTGGCCTCATAAAAAGCATCAGGCTTTGTTACTTCTATTTCTATTTTATGGACTATTTGAGGAGTATTGCCATAAACTCTTCCTAGAAATATTAGTAGAAATCCGTGATTAATTCATCTGGTCCTGGCCTCTTATTTTGGTTGGGAGACTTTTAATGAGTGCTTCTATATCACTAGGGATTTGGGTTTATTTAAATTGTTTCTCAAATCTTTATTAACTTTGGTAAGTAGTAACTCTTGAGAAAATTATCCCTTTCTTGTAGATTTTCCAAGTGATGAAATGCAGGCTTTTAAACTATGATTTTCTGGATTTCCTTGATGTTTGTTGTTACGTCTCTCTTTTCTGATTTTTCTCATTTGGATATACTCTTTCTTAATTTCAGTTAGTTTGGAAAAAGTTTGTCTGTCTTGTTGATTTTCTTAAAGAACCAACACTGTTTCATTGTTCTTTTTTCTATTTTATTAACTTCAGCTTTCACTTTGATTACTTGTTCTCTACTCTTGAATGTGATTATTTCTTCTTGTTGTAGAGCTTTCAGGTATGCGGTTAAGTTGCTGGCATGAGATCTCTCCAGTTTCTTGGTAGGGTGCCATCTGGCCCGTTCTCATCCCCACGGGTTCAGTTCTAATGGTGCTCAAGTTCTCCCAAGAGATCCCACAAAATGGAGTCTGCTCCTGCTGCAGCAGTGGAGGAGGTTGGGGGAGGGGCACCCTTCCTATGGGCCAGGCCAGCTCACCAATCGCCTTACAGCCGTGGTGGGGCTCACCACCTCGGTTTACCATAGGCACTGCTGGGTTCGCCAGTCGCTGGGGCCTTGGGCTCCAATTTCTTTATGAAGGCACTTTGTGCTATAAACTTTCCTCCTAGCACAGCCGTCATTGTGTCCCAGAAGTTTGGGTATGTTATATATTAACCTTAACTGAATTCTATAACATTTTCCTTCCTTTTTTTCCTTTATTTCTGTCTTGTCCCTTTTTTTTCTTTTCTTTTCTTTTTTCTTTTTTTGTTTCTTTTTAATTTTAGTACAGGATTATTCATTTGGGCTTTCTGTTGTTTCTGTTGTTATCAGTTTAATCAGTTGCATCTGATAGGATGCAGGGTCTTATTTCAATTTTCTTTTATCTGTTGAAACTTGCTTTGTGTGATAATGTGGTCAATTTTGAAAAATATTCCATGAGGTGTAACAGAATGTATATATTTTTGTGCTTGGGCGAACTATTCTGTAAATATTATTTAGGACCTTTTGGTTGTAGTATGTATTCCAGAATGTCTCTGTTTAGTTTTTGTCTAGCTGACCTGTCTATTGGTCATAGTTGGGTATTGAAGCCTCTCTCTCTCAGTGGGTGACTGTCATGATTTAATAATGCATTGGTGTTTCTTTTGAAAACTTGAGTTCCCTTGTGTTTGGGGCATAGATGTTAAGAATTGAAATGTCATCTTGGTGGATTTTTCTTTTGGAGAATATGTAGTGTCCTTCTCTGTCATTTTTGAGTAGCTTTGGTTTGAAGTGTGTTTTGTTACATATCAAAATGGCGACACCAGTTTGTTCCTTAAGTTTACTTGCTTGGAATGTCTGTTTCCAACCGTTTTCCCTGAGGTAATGTCTATCCTTGATATCGAGGTATATTTCCTGAATGCAGCAGAAGAATGGATTATGTTTTTCATCCATTCTGTTACTTTGTGCCTTTTTATTGGGGAATTGATACTATTAATATTGAGAGATAACAATGACCAAAGATTGCTGATTCCTGTTGTTTTGGTGGTGGTGGTGGTGGTGGTGGTGGTGGTGGTGGTGGTGTCTGTGCTTTTGTTTTTGTTTTTTTACTTGGCTGATGTGAGATTATTTATTTCTTATGTCTTCATGAGAATAGTTAATCTCCTTATGAGGGAGTCTTTCTTCTAGTATCTTCTGTAGGGATGGATTTGTACATAGATATGGTTTAAATTTGATTTTATAATGAAATATCTTACTTTCCCCATCTATGGTGATTGAAAGTTTTTCTGAGTATAGTAGTCTGGGATGACATCCGTGTTCTCTTTAGAGTCTGCAGAACATCTTCTTAGACCCTTTGGCTTTTAGAGTCCACACAGAGAAGTCAGGTGTTATTCTAATACATTTGCCTTTATATGTTGCCTGTTCTTTTCTCCTTGTGCTGTAATATTCTTTCTCTGTTCTGTTTAATGTTCTAATTGATATGTGGTGAGCAGATGTTCTTCTCTAATCTGATCTATTTGATGTTCTGCATGCTTGTATTTTTGTAGACATATCCTTTAGTTTATGAATTTTTTCTATGATTTTGTTGAAAACATTTTCTGGTCCCTTGAGTTGGATTTCTTCCCCTTCAGCTGTACTTATGATCCATAGCTTTGGTCATTTCATACTGTCCTAGATTTCCTGGATGTTTTGTGCCAGGAGTTGGGGTTTTGTTTGTTTGTTTTTCTTGGTTTTTGCTTTTGTTTCTTTGGGTTTGTTTTTATTTAGCGATTTTTGACCATATATGAATTTCTTTTCTTAAATGCCCAGATTCTCCTTTCCATCCATTGCATTCTGTTAGTGAAAATTGCCTTCGTACTTCCTCTTCACATTTCTAATTTTTTTTTTATTTCCAGAAATCCCTCAGTTTGTGTTTTCTTATTGCCTCTATTTTGATGTTTAGGTCTTAAACATTTTTATTTACTTCTTTCAACTGTTTGTGTTTTCCTGCCTTTCTTTGGGAGATTTATTCATGTTTTCCAATTGTTCTTTTGTGTTTTCCTCAATTTCTTTAAAGGATTTACTAATTTACCCTTTATCACTATTTCTTGATATAGTTGGTTTTAAGGTTCTTTTCTTTTACCTCGTCTATGTTGGAATATGCAGAACCTGCTATGGTAGGATAGAAAGACTCTAGTGAAGACAAACTGCCTTGGTTGTTGTGTTCTTATGCTGGTGGCACCCGGGCACCTGGATTTGAGATGATTATAGGCCAAGGTGCTCATTTCTGGATTTATCTTTGTTGGATGATTGTTGTGTTCTTATGCTGGTGGCACCCGGGCACCTGGATTTGAGATGATTATAGGCCAAGGTGCTCATTTTTATCTTTGTTGGATGATTGTTTCATTTCTTGGTTTCTGTTTCCTCTCTGGGTCCTCAGAGAGTGTGGTGGCTGTGTGTTGACTGTCTTCCCGGCATGTTCAGCTGGTGCATTTTTAAGGAACACCTGATGGTGTTGGCATCTGTGCTACTGGGATGAACTGGAGGAAGAAAGTTTGGAAGTGAAGATCTTTGTGGTACCTTGGGGATTTCATCAGAGAGGAAAGGGAGACTACAGTGGATTTCAGGAGCAATTTGAAGAGGTGTGGGTCCACCTTGAGCCCATTTGCTGTCCTGGGAAAAGGGGTCTTTGGGTTAGCAGTGAGTGCCTATTGGATTTGGGGCCTGGGACAAAGAAACAAGTAGGGGAAGAGAGGTAAAGAAGAAGTGTTTTGTGGAATATGAAGGATGTGGACAGGAAGGAGAGAAGGTTATAGCTTCTGTTCTGATGTAGTGCTAGGGAGGAGACTGAAAGATTGGGTCTGGAGGAACAGAAAAAGAAGAGAAGGCCTGCTGGCAGCCTACCTGGTTTTCTTATAGGCATAGCCTGTGGTTTAGCTCCATCTGGGGGCTGGGATACAGTAATGGGTGGTCAGAGGGAGGTTGGGAGGGGATCACATTTATAACCATGTTATCTCTATCTGCGTGTGCGTGTGTGTGTGTGTGTGTGTGTGTGTGTGTGTGTGTGTGTGTGTGTGCGTGTGTGTTGGCAGTCTGTATCACATGGGTAGAAGTTTAGAGGATGACTTTCAGCAGCAGTGGTTTCCACCTTCCATCCTGCTACATTGACTCTTCACATTCTTGTCTAATAGACCTGGAAGGTCCTGGCAGTTTTCCCATCTCTGCTTCTCATATCATCATAGGAATGCAGAGATTATAGGAGAGCATCACCACAAATGTTTTTGCTTGTTTCTTTTGTCTTTTTTTTAATGTAGATTTTAGGAATTGAACAGTCACCAGACTTGTACAGCAAGTCCTTTTACCTGCTGAACCATCTCACCAGCTAACTATTTGTAATATTTTTTCCTTAGGCTTCACTCACTAATAAAGTGTGAGAGATCAAAGAAAGGACATTAAACACTTTTAAATTGCAAAGCAAAAGCATGGCAAATCGGTGAAATGCTATAATGTCAAGTCATTTATTTACAAAGCAATGCCAACATTTTAAAAGCAGATAAAATTCAAGAAGCTTCTTTTACTGTACTATCATTTAAGGTATCCTGAGTTTTATTCATGTTTTAAATGTCAAACACTCGGAGCAGTGGGCTGTGGAATGTATCCTTGCTCCTAGTTTCAAGGCTTAAAACCCTGGTGACCCTAAGGGATAATAGGCATTTCCCTTAGCTCGAAGGAAACCAGCCCCCGCCCACCCCCCCACCCCAACCCCGTCAATTAGCTACAACTCCCCCACAACCCCCTATAGAGAGGTTTGTGACCATCAGTCACCTAGGAGCAGCACCCCAAGGCCTCCTATCCATCCTCAATCTCCCAGACCAAGCCAATAGGAAGTACGTACTGTCAGGCCCTGACCCACCTCAAAACTGTATGTAAGAATCCTTTCCAGTAGGAATAAAGGTATGTGCAGGAATTACTCCATCATCCGAGAGCTACTGTCATAAGAGCTGTAACACTGCTGGTTGGGGAAGAGATCTACTCTCCCAAAATCACTGCCGGAAGCTCCCCTGCACCCATTGCTAGCTAGTCAGCCTCCTGCTGGCTCATCTGCCCAGTGAGCAACTGAAGAGGCAGTGGCAGAGGTGGGGGTGGAGCAACGCCAGCAGTGGAGGCGGCAGAAGCAATTCCCCCTCCCTGCCCGAATTCTTTCCCCTTCACCGGATCCCTAGCACCTGGCCAGAGATCTCAGTGGAAAGCCTACAAAACACATCAGGAAAATTCCTTTAAAACAAATACAAATGCTCCTTTAACCCTGTAAGTACCAATTACATATTTATAGCATTCCTGAAGCACTGTTTATTACCCTTTCACTTGAACTTTGTGAGGAAGTTAATGGTCTATTGTGTCTATTGCACTTGAAAATAGCACCAATGAATGCAGACAAACTATGCCTATAGTCAAGAGTTTGTTGTTTGTTTTGTTTTGTTGTTGTTGTTGTTGTTGTTGTTGCTGTTTTTGTTGTTTCCTAAGAAAGTCTCCTATAGCTCAGATTAACATCAAGCTCAACTGCACTGGAGAGGATATCCCTGAGCTTTAATTCTCCTGAGCTACCTACCAAGTTCTGGCATTATAGGCAAGCTCTAGCATACTCCTTTGTGTGGTTCTAGGGTCAGAACCTAGGGCTTTGTGCAAACACTGTTCATCCCATCTCCGTTACACAGAGAGCTTTCTGGCCTTGTTTCCAAAACCAAACCGAGCAAAAATTTATGATGATTGTTTTTCAAAAGAATAATTGCTCATTTTTAGGGCATGAACACAAACCTAGAACAAGAAAATAAAACATTATTATCAAATATCCCTACCTTCCTTTTTAAAATGTCATTTGTAGTCCCCGACACAGTAAGCTTTGTGGGACCCTGGCTGCCATAGTTTCTGTGTTGTCCTTGAAACTGCCCTCTACTTTGTAAGACAAGCGATGCTTGCCACTGTCCCTGGAAAAGTCACCTTAAGCTTGCACCAACTTAGCTGACAGCTTCGTTCATCATGGCTCTACCATGGTGTTCTATAACCTTGTTCTCAATCACAATACACTCACTTCTTCCCTCATCTCACCTGCCTAAGACCTAAATTCCCAGTGAAGTTAAAAATCTAAGCAAGGCATGTTGTCTCACTAAAGGAGGCAAATGTTCCTTAGAGAAGACTATGCAATAAGCACGTGGATAAGTCAGAAACATTTATGCAAACATTTTCTTCAGCATATAATGTTTATTTAGATTAGAAACAAATGGGTATGTAATTTACAAAACAGCACACAAGTAGTTAAATGATACACTATCAACTTTTCTACTTCCATTATGTAGGCCACACTGGAGCAACAGAAATAGTAGCCAGAACATTAACATTGTTGTTTTAACAACTTTCTTAAAAATCATATGCTGAAAAAGAAGATAGAATTTGGAAATGTAGAACTAGCAGTCTACAGGCCCCAGGAAAATACAGTCAATTTATGAGGTCTTCCTCTCTTGTTATCAGTTGAAATTTGTTATCAATTAGATGACAAATGTCAGTTTATTCTATAGTAACGTCAATACTAGGGAGATATTCCAGCCTGCTGCAATATTGGAAGTGGAAAATTGTTGTTGTAAAAATATAAAAAATTTAAAAGGTAAGGCTGTCTTTTATCCCCACTAGTGCCCCAAGATATCTGCTAGATATCTTGCCAGAAGCACACATCCCAACTCCGTGGTGGCCCAGACCAGCCGAGTCACACTCCCTTACACTTAAATCGCTACATGAAAGAACACACAACACAACAACCTTTGGCCAAATTGATAAGATATGGTTCCCCACCTAAACATACAGAGCCCAGTACCATCCATCCCTTAAGAACATTAATAACAACCTGTAAATACACAGAGCAAAATCTTAATGTCAGATGCCATTTTCTCTCTGCCGTGACTGCCCTCTCTGTCCTTTCTGTCTCTCCCTCTTTCCGCTCCAGTCTCCTCCTCTTCCTTCAAACTTTTCTCCCATCCATCCTTCCTTCTTGTCCAATGACAGTCTTCCTTCTATCTTATACCTGCCTCACCTGTGACATCATTCCACAGAAAATGATCATAATGAAATTAACAAATTAATAAGGTTATTCACAACCTGCTAAATATTATTTGTTATCTGTACATTCTTTATATCTGAGAGAGAGAGAGATACAGAGACAGAGAGAGACAGAGAGACAGAGACAAAGAATGAGTAGCATGTCTTATACCAGTGTATTCTTCCAGGGTATCCCTGGTCTCATTAGAAACCTTTCCTATCACTCTCATAATGCCTGGATGTATCAATCCACAACATTATTATTACTGCTGTTATTTTTATTACTATCGTAACAAGTCTAATTGTTATAAATAAACTTGGGAGCAAGCATACTGGCAAAGAACCTAAGTTTCTACCTCCTAACTGTGACTATGATCAAAATTTTACTAATTTAATAAACAAGCAACAACTCTACATGACTGCTCCAGACAAGCAGCAGCGCCATCTATATGCTGCAAGTATTAAGCAGATCTGGGCTGGAGAGATGGCTCAGAGGTTAGGAGCACTGGCTGCTTTTGGAGAGGACCTTGTTTCAATTTCCAGCATATTCATGGTGGATTATGATGACCTAGATCTCCAGTTACAGAAGATCTGATGCCCTCTTTTGGCCTAAGCATAGGCATTAAGCATGCAAGTGGTACACATGTGTACATAAGGAAGAACACCCAGACAAATAAACTAAAAATAATTTTAAGAAAGAAAATCAGTGATGTCAATAACTAAAAAATTTGGTGAAATTTCAAAAAGTCCCCATACATATGTAACTAACATAAATAGTAATATAGTTGATTATACTGTCAGTGGTGAAAGATCCCCGAAGAGAGACCCTTACTCAAGTCTCGGGAAGTCACGAACCTCAGACACAGAGAGACCATTTTGGATGTAATATGCAAAGGCGAGGTTTATTACGGAGATCTATTATGGAGATCTCCAGGCCGACATGTATCCCACACAGGAGACAGAGGTGTCGACCCCAAGTGGCTGGGAGAAGGGCTTTTTAAAGGAAGAAGTCACAAGCTCCAGGAGTTGGGGGGATGTCAAAAGGAAATACCAAAAATGTCACAAGGGGAAACTCTCAAAGTCACAGGATTGTTCTTAAGACTCTAGGGTTTGAATGAAGGGAAAGGTCAAGCATTCTCCTGAGAACAGATCCTGATTGTCCTTTAAGGTAAATGTTTGTCAGAGTTGATGAGGCATCTGCATCTGAAACACGTCTGGTTAGGCTTGGCTGGAGTACTCCTGGAATACTCTCTGCAGGACACAATGGCTGGAGGGCACAAAGGGGACTTGAACAAACATCACAAGGGCAGAACAAAACCCATTACTCATTTACTCAGTCCGGTGATAAGTGGGAGGGTCAGTGTATCTGAACCAGTTCTCCTGCATTTTTAACAATCTGTCTTCCTGAGTAAGATCCTGTTGCTGAGTTTTGAGCTAATTTAAAACTCTATCTTTCATTCCCCTCTTCTTCTACTAAGTAATTCTAATCTTAGAATTTTGATATCAAGTCTCATATTTGGTCCCACCAGTTGCTCTAACTGACTGGTACTGTTGTCTCAGAACCATCAACTGCACAGCACCCACCCGATTTTTAACAAAAGCAATTAACCTGTTTGCCATGCAGGGGCCAAAAATTAAAACCAAGAAAATTATTAGTGATGTCCCAGCTACAGCAGAGAGTAGGGTAGTCATCACGGGAGACGGAGTGAACCAAGACTCAAAGCAACCTTGTTGAGCATCTCTATCTTTTTGTCTCTTGTCTAATCTTTTTCTAAGTTTACTCATAGAGTCTTTAATTACTCCTGAATGGTCTACATAGAAGCAACATTCTTTTTTTTAGTGTAGCACACAAACCTCCTTCTTTAAGGAATATCAGGTCTAATCTTCTTTTATTCTGGAGGACTACCTCAGAGGGAGGTTAGGGACTCTTGGGGGTCAGCTAAAAAGTCTTTTTAAAAAAATTTTTAAAAAAAGTCTTTTTTACTATTTTTATATCTAAGTCAATGAGAATCTAAGAATTCTCTATAAGCCTTGTGTTGCAGGGCCTGGCATACAGTGGTTGTGTTGTTGTTGTTGTTGTTGTTGTTGTTGTTGTTGTTATGAACTTTCCTAAAAATCTAATGGGCTAGTTGGCATTCACTAGTGTCATCTTAATTAGAATTTTAATTTATCACTATACGTTCAGAATTCAATTGCTATAATTATTTATATTCCAAAAAATCATAATTCTACTGTCCATTCTCCCCATGTCCTGATTTTTAAAAGATGTTATAAAGACCACAGGAACATTGACTGATATACTTTAGCCTCCATTACACACCACACATACATACTGTATTACTATAATATAGCCGACATAAAGATTTACCAATAGCTTGTCAAAATAAAAGTAAAAGTTAAGTGTAAAATTACAGAACACAGTTTTGCAATAGAAAAATGTCTACTAAAAGGTGATGACACAGTACAGAGTCATCAGGCTTACACTCATGGAGAGCACTATGGTTAGAGACAGAATGGAGTTGCAGGATGCATGGACATCTAAGGCAATCAGCTATGAGAAGAGAAAAGCATCCCTCCTTCAGGCCTTAGGGAAATGCTATGGAGGAGCAGACTGGAGAGTGAGGCATCAGCACAGAGGAGATAAAGGGGAAAGTGTTACAGACACTGGACATGCACAGGTCAAAGCACAAGAGTTACCTGCTCAAGACAAGACGCTGTGTGACTGTTGACATCTCAGGCAGGCCTGTCTGCTTTCACAGCTGGACCATCAAGCTGCTTACCAAAGAGAGCTAGCAAATTGGAAGTGGGATGGGAAGAAACACATTTCTGAAATTCCTTCACTCATCTCCTTTATTCTTGACAATTTCCAGGACATTAGGCTTGTTGCAGTGCATCATATGGGAAGATGTAGCTGAGAGAAAAAAATATTTGTGCACTACAGGCACTGCAGTTCTCTGGAGCCTCGAGTAGTTTAGCTGCTCAGCATGACTATGACACCCAGGTGAATCTGCAGAGCTGGTGCGGACCCTATGTGAATTGAGACTGTCATTCTGCGTTAGAGCTTATGAGATGTTTTACACATGGATGTTGCACTGAAAAGCCTCCTGGAAGAAGTTATTTGAAATGAAAACAAAAAATTAAGAAGGCAAAATCCCCATGAAAGGGGATCTTTTTTTCTGGCTGAAAATGTATGCTAAACATCTTGAAGTCACGAGGGCTGTGCTGACTGCAGTTTCTCTTTATCTTAAGTACTAAATATAATCCTTGAGGCACTTTCTGCTTTGGAACAGTCTTTAAAGCCCTTTAAGAGCATGATAATATTCCATGTCAAATATTCTGCCTAAATTTGTAGTTCTTCACTCTGCAGAATAATACAGAATAATATAGAATAATCAGGACATCTAAAAATGAAATGACAGCTATACTCAGTTGATTTTTTAAATATTAGACCACAGAATAATAAATAATAATGGAGGGATTATTCTTGCAACTTAAGTTCATTAAGTAGTTTCCAAGAACTATCAGCTACTGTAATTTTCTTATCCAATGTGTGTGTGTGTGTGTGTGTGTGTGTGTGTGTGTGTTAAGATTTTATTATTATTTTTAATTATGTGTTTTTATGGGACTGGGAGTGGTTCTGAGTGTGATGCCTACACAGACCAGAAAAGGGCATTAGATCCCCTGGAGCTAGAATTCTAGGCACTTGTAACTCTGTGCACTCCATAAAATAGTACAGGATCTTAATCACTGAGCAATCACTCCTGCCTCTCCCAATTTGATTTAGAAAAAAAGAACAGTCATAATTCTTTCTAATAGAATCTTGTTGCCTTCTGGTCAATACACTATTTTCTTTCTTAGCGATTCCTGTTGTCTTCAGTTCTCTAATGTAACAAACATGAAATAGAAATATTCTCTCCAGCATCCCAACTACAGTGACCATCCATATTTTATCTTTCTGTCACTCTCCTGGTTTTCCTTGAACCCCAATTACTCTTTTGTGCATAATCATATACAATGTGAAGCAGTTCAAAAGACCAACACCATGTGTCCCTGGAATCTTGATTGCCCAAGACCTGGACACCAGACCTGAATCAGAGCAATCAGTCTTCCAAGGAATGTCAGGAGTGCTTGAATGCTGAAACTACCTTGTTTCCCATCTCGAGGGACCAGAGAAGTACTGGAAGGTGACCTATAGAATGGGAAGGTGAATGGGTCAGGTCTGAATATGTTTCTGGTCATGTGACCAAAGAGATGAAAGCAGAAATGAAGGTAAGCCCATTCTCCCTAACACGCATTTGCGGTCCTATCACAGGATTTCTAAGAGATGGCCCAGCAGTGTCAAACTGTGCAGTAGACTGCCAGAGCTACTTAATCTGGGTTTTTTTTTCTCTCTCTCTGTGAAAGCAACAAAATATTATGTATTCAAGAACTATTGTAACTGTAATTCCTTTTGGGAATGTTTATAATTTATAATGCAGAAAGCATTTGCATTTTTATATAAGCAAACATTTTTTTTCAGAGTAGCTGTCTTGAATATAGTTCTTTGAATAGTAATAATAATGACAGTTAATGGGTATTTTGGGGCTATGTAATCCTAAGTGCTATGTTTCTATAAGCTACAGGCATAGTGTTGTAAATCTACATGCTTTACAGACATACTGCTGTCAAGCTATATGCCATGGTAGGAAGAAAACTGAAACTCTGAAAAGTTCATTGGGGGAGGACAAATACATACCATCAAAGAAACACACACACACACACACACACACACACACTCACTCACTCACAGAGAGAGGGGGGGGGGTGGACGACTTCCCTGGAGAAAACTTGTCAAGAAGCAATTTCAGCTGTCAGTCCCTTCAAGAATAGCCTTGGGTGGAGAGAGATTTTGTTGCTTGTGTTCAATGGTAAGTGACGACATAAAATTCTGCAAGCTACTCCAAGAATGGTTGATAAGACTTACAAGTGTACCTTGTGGTTCCACTCCCACCCTACACACTCTGCTTCCTATGACTCCCTTATACAGTTGTTTAGTACAGGGGTCCTCCCTAATAAGCACCTAAGCCCTAGCCTCTGTCTTGGCATCTGTACTCTAGGCAATCTAATCTGTGACATTAAGTTAACCTCTCCAAGTTCTAGCTGACTCAGGCAGAACAGAAAATTACATCCATCTCTTTACTCCTAATATGAGGTGTTTCTCCTCTGTTCTAGACATGGTATGCATACCTGCAGGGCACTCTACATAGTAATAGCTGTTTATTTTTGTGGGATGCTTCATTGGTCAATAGATAAGTCTTGAAATAGTACTCCAGAGGGAAACCAACTATCTTTTCCTTATTAGAAATACCTCTGTAAACTCATAAGTTCTTGAATTAGAAAGTGAAAGGCTTATTTAGCCAATATTCTCACTAAATGTAGGGACAGTTCAATGTTCAAACACAGGAGTGTCCTCTTGGCTCACTTTTGATGTAACAGGCACCGATGGGTGACATAATCCATGTTAATCTCAACCCCAAAGAAAACTCAATACTTCAAATTATTAATTCACTAATGCTGAAAAAAATCAGACTTTAAAATTAATTTAGGACAGATAGAAAATTAGATTAAAATGTCAGTGTTTCCCATTCAAAATCTCAATCCCTTTCCTAGTGAGAGTTTGGAGCTTTGAATAAAAATGGCCTCTTTAGGTGCATAGCTAATGTCATTGTTATGAGATGTGGCCTTGGTGGAGGAAGTGTGTCACTGAGGATGAGCTTTTGGGGTTTCCAGTGCTCAAGCCAGGTCCAGTGTCTCACTCTTTGCCTGCAGCCTCCAGGCCCAAATGTACTCTCAGCTCTTTCTGCAGTACCATGTATACCTGCTCACTGCCATGGTCCCTACAGTGATGACAAGGAACTAAACTTTTGAACCTGTAAACCAGCCTCAATTAGATGTTTCCCTTTATAACATTTGCTTTGGTCATGATGTCTCTTCCCAGCAATAAGCCCTAACTAAGACAGTTAGGGAGTTGATATTCTAGTTTTAGGAGCAAATAAATGCATAAAACACCCTTCTACAAATACTACAGAAATGTTCTCAAGAATCTGCTCAATTAGAAAATAAAATAAT
This sequence comes from Rattus norvegicus, assembly GCF_021556685.1. Taxonomy (NCBI): domain Eukaryota; kingdom Metazoa; phylum Chordata; class Mammalia; order Rodentia; family Muridae; genus Rattus; species Rattus norvegicus. Next base: position 23,266,233 of record NC_141538.1, on the reverse strand, counting down.
TTCAAAGATTCATTTGGGACTTTAATCATAGAGAGAGACTGGCATTCAAGAGCTAATGGTTAGTTAGCATTTAATGAGTCATGTTTCCTACTCCACTCCCGGTACCAGAAGGCAACTGAGAGCTGACCAAAGAACAAAGGCGCACAGAGGCTACTCTGAGAAATGGAGCCCACTGACTGTGGGGGAGGCCAGCTGGGCAGCTTTTATCCCTATTAAGAACATGCTTTTCTTCCTTAATGTGAATTGAACCATATTGCTACTGAGAAGCACTGCCTGGCCCAGGATGGTGCCCTGTGCTATTTAATTTGATCTTAAATTCTGGATGACCCTGAAGCGTGAGAAGACACATGTACTTCAAATGAACTGTAGTAAATTGCAGAAGCATGACCTGAACCCTGTGGACCCAAGCCCCAGGAGTTTCCAGCTGAACCAATGACTGCCCTACCTGCACCCCATGGAGCTTAAGTTAGGTCTTTTCTTCCTTTCTGTTCCAGCACTGATATCTGGGCAGCATCTATTTAGAAGAATTCATGGCTGGTTACCCTTTGCTTGCCAATAGATATGGTTTGTCCTACTTTCCTAATCAAATTCAATTACAAAGCACTTAGTTAGGTAAAAGAAACTTGGGAATAAAAGGCTTCATTTGACTCTCAATCAGAGGTTGTACTGCATCATTATGGGGAAATGAAGGTTTCAGGAATTTCAAGCAGATAGTCAAAGTGCATTCACAGAGCAGAGAAAGTCGGAAAGCTTGATTGATAATGCTCAGCTCCTTTCCCCACACCTCAGCTGACTGGTTAGCCTCTCTGCATAAAATGAAAATTAAATTTGAAATTCTAAGTGTATTACTTCCTATGGTGGTTTGAATGAGAAGGACCCCCATAGGTTCATGCATTGCATACTTGGTCCCCAGTTGATTAACTGCTTGGATGATTAGCAATGTGTCCTTGTTGGAGTAGGTGTGTCTTTGTTGAAGGAAGTACGGCACTGGGGATAGGCTTTAAGATTTCATAGTTCTTGCCAAGTTCTCTCTCTCTCTCTCTCTCTCTCTCTCTCTCTCTCTCTCTCTCTCTCTGTGCCTGCCTCACTACCTGCCTACCAAGTAGGGTGGACAGCTCTCTCAGTTATTGATCAAATGGCATGAATGAATGCTATCATTCTCCTTGCCATGATGACAATGGACTAAGCTTCTGAAGCTGTAAGCCAGCCCCAAATAAAAGGCTTCTCTTTTAAGAGTTGCCTTGGTCATGGTGTCTCTGCATAGCTACAAAACGGTGATTCAGGCAGTTCCACAAGTCCAAGGCAACTATATGCCATGGAACCCTAGGTCAAGACTATGTGGTGGGTCTAGGAAGGAAGATCCTCAGTGTCTCCCCTAGCCAAGGCCCAAGTATCGATTTCAGAATATCAGCAGCACCCTCCCCAGGAAGCTGACATCATGAGGTTTGAGGGTTGATACTGGTAAGAAGTGAATATACGGAAAGAAGAGAAATGCCAGAGAATAGAGTTCACATCTAAGATAGTTATTTGTTCACAAATAGGTTAGAAGCAGCCCCGCAGCCTGGGAAGGAACACCATTTCTTAGGGCCATTCATCAGCTGGGTGAGCAGAGCAAATGTTCCTCTCATGTTGGATTTGATTTGGTTGCTGTGCTATTATATTTTGTGTCTGTTTTGAATGTTTTACATTTTTAATTTTCAGCTAAAATTTGAAAATCAGGTTTCAACTTATAGCTTCCTTAAATCTACCAATACTAAGCCAAATTAAAGAATGCCATCACTCTGCTATGGCTGATACTATGCCTAGAGGAGTGTTACTTATAATACTACCTTACCCCTGTTGTATGAAGAACTGCCAAGTGAGGCAAGGGAGAGTGACATCTCCTGTCAACTGAGGGAGAAGCAAAATGGATCATGTGAGCCTTTATTCTTGTTGGTTGACTGTTTACTACTACTGTGCTTTAAAGAAAAGAACTCTGCCAAATGAGTAAAGGTAAATGACAACTGACTTGCCCCTAAAACTGCAGGTTTACAAGATTCATACAGAAAGAAGAAAAATATTCTGAACCCAAATAATGAACACTTTAAATCAGCACTTGGGAAGTAGAGGAGGCAGAGAAGGAGCTCAGAGCCACCCAGGTTTCACAGACAGTAGGTCTTGAAAGATGAAGAAAGGAAGGAAGGGAAGGAGGAAGAAAGGAAGAAAGAAAGGAAAGGAGGGAACAAGAGAGGAAAGGTAGATAGGAGGAAGAGAGGAAGCAAACAAACAAGTAACTTAAAACACAAGCTAGTACATTTTTAAGTTATAAAACTGGCAGAAGTTAGTAAGAATTTCGGAGGTGTGATGGATATTCCCAGTTGTCAACTTCACTATATCTTGAATGAACTACAATCCAGAAAGAAATAGCACACCTGTGATCCAGACCTTGAGGCTAGAAGTCATAAGCTCATAAGCTTTTGATCCATATCTTGAGGTGGGATGATACATGCTTTTGATTCATATTGACACATACCTTTAATCCAGATCTGAGGCACACCTTTAATATAGGCTATACTTTCTGCTAGAGGCCTATATAATGACAATGGAAGAAGAAAAGGGTTGTTTACTCTTTTCCTGCTTACACTCACTTTGCCAGCAGATTCATTGGTGCTTACTCCTTTGGGATTCCAGCTTATACAAAGGACCAGCTGAAATACGTATCCTCACAGGACTGAGCAACTATTAGATTCTTGGACTTTCCATTCACAGCTGGCCATTGTTGGGTTACTTGGGCTGCAGTCTGTAAGTCATTCCAATAAATTTGATAAATTCCAAAGATTATATATACTATTCCAAAGATTGTATATATTATATATGTACATTATATGTGTGTGTGTGTGTGTGTGTGTGTGTGTGTGTGTGTGTGTGTGTATTCATTCTTTGGAATTTAGATAAATAGATAGGTAGATAGATAGATAGATAGATAGATAGATAGATAGATAGATAGATAACAAACTTATGGAATGAATCTCTCTTATATGTATGAGGGAGGAAGGGGGGAGAGAAAGAGAGAGAGAGAGAGAGAGAGAGAGAGAGAGAGAGAGAGAGAGAGAGAGAGATTCTGAAGAAATAAAGTTTCATAGATGTGAAAAACAAAACTGTGAAAACAAGGTTCTGAGAAATTCATCTGATGTCAGGATGCCTAGTGATATGACAAAGTTTTGGTGATCAAGATGTTGAGTCGGAATAACCAGGCTCAGATCAGCCAAAATAATAATAATTGTTCTCGGAGAAACTCCATACCCCTCCCTGTGGTAAATTCCAAAAACAACCACAAGATGTCATCCTGACCCTGCCCAACCACCCAGTTTCTCCATCCTCTAAGGGACTTGCCAACTTAGCCCTTTCCCTGGGATTTTCCAAGGCCAGGTACAGGGCTCGATGAGGAAATTGACTGACTAAGCCAAGAACAGCCCCTTGAGCAGGCTAGCCAATACCTGAAAAGATCCTTTGTCCTGTGTTCCACCAATGAGAATAGGCCAGCTAGCCCTGTTGCTGAAGTCTGCCCTCTGTAAAGTATAAAAGATATGTGCTTTTTGAGTTTGGGGTTGCCTCTCCCTGTGTGGATGAGCAACCCCACGTATGTGGATCATTAAACCTTTGGCCATTGCATTAATCTCTTCGTCAAGCTGTGTTCTGTGGGTTGTGCACCTGAGCTAAGACCACTTTGGGGGTCTTACAACAATTCATTCCATAAGTTCTGTATCCTTGGGGGACTAATAAGGAGGAAAAGCAGTTTCCAAAACTCTGAAATAACAGTCTGAAGATTTTGAGACCAAACATTTCACAGGGCCGTATCTCAAATTCAAACATCCTTACTTATAAATATAGAGGGATAAAATTATCCCCTAAAATTATGCTCCCAGATATATATATATATATATATATATATATATATGTGTGTGTGTGTGTGTGTGTGTGTGTGTGTGTGTGTGTGTGTGTATGTGTGTGTGTGTGTGTATGTGTGTGTATGTGTATATATGTGTGTGTATGTATATATATATGTGTGTGTGTGTAATATATATATATTTGTTTTCAGCTAAAATTTGTATATATATCTGTTTGAGACAAGATATTCAATCTTAAGTTACAGTTCAGAGTTAGACATCCCATCACTGAATCACGCCTAGGTACATTTAGACTATCTGGTAAGATATTGAAACCAAGCTATATTTCAAACCTCTGTGGACTCGAGATTGAAAATCCACATCTAGAGTTAATTTTTGAATTCCTGGGACATATCTAAAAATAGGTTTTAACAAAATATCTTCAGAGAAGGTTAATCCTCTATTTGTTCTGAAGGGAACTTTTTCCCAGCTGACTTAGGGAACACGAGAAGCATGCTGAGTTTTACTGAAGTTGGTCACTCCCATGTGTCTCCCAAAGTTAGATTGCTCTCTGTCCACAGGAAAGAAAGTGTGTTTCAAGAATAACTTGTCTGAACACGGTTGAGCTGTCTGTATAATACAAGTGAGCAGATATGTTCTGACCTCAATGTTTAGCTGAAGCTGCAGCAGAGTTATAAAGCCTTCTTACAGCTTCTTCTCCACTGCTTGACCCTCAAACTCCACAAGCTCAAAAAACAGATTTAGAAAGGGTCCATTGGCAATGAGGACTGCAAACTAGCATATCCACCTATCTAAATGAGGATGTTGCCTGTACAGTGTACCATCAAAAAGCAACATGGCCACACTAGCCTCAAAAGACAGTGACTTGGATCACCCTTAAGAGGCACATGACAAAAATGCACTCCCTCCCCCTGAAATGCCTTCAGCCCTTCTTCTGGCCCAGAGCAACATATCATAGGAAACCAGGGGAAAAGTTGCTATAGCTGTTGATGATCACACTGAATATGGATTTCTCGAAATAAGAGAAGAAAGAAACAGCTGAATTAGAGCAAACTAAAAAACAAGCAAGCAAGCAAGCAAACAAACAAACAAACAGAAAAGATGCCAAAGGGCCTGATGAGGAACTGAGTTAATCTGTTGGTTATTAGCCAGGAGATGATAGCACCACTAACATTATAGACTATAATACAACCCAGGTTCTACAAAAACAGTAAAAGTATTAGCATTGTTTCAACTTTATTTTGAAACAATTTTCAGCTTTCACAGCTTAGAAAAAGTCACATCCCACCTCTCCTGAAGCTGGCACCTTCGAAATCATAATATAGTTATCAAAAACAGCTAGCTAATACTGGTGTAATTGTATTTACTAAACTTCAAGCCAGGCTTTATTCAAATGCTGCCAATCTTCCACTTAGTGACCATTCCTCATCCATAATCCCAGTCAGGATTTTATAAGAAATCAGCTTTACCATATTAGTCTACTGAGGAGTTTGCAGCTTTCTCTGGCCCTCCTTCCTTCGTTTTTATGCTTGACTGCGTTTGATAAGCATTGCTGCTGCCTGGTCGGATACTTCTCAGGCGATTGCCTGGTGCTTTCTCCAAGTCCAATTTGCATTTACATGAGTCTCCTCATATGCAATGCTACACCCTCTGTGCATCCTTCATTGGGTGGACTGAGATCTGATGTAAAAGTGGCTTGCTTGCTACTGGTGTGGTGAAAATAAGAATGTGTTACCTTAGTCACTTGTCTTGTCTACAGAGATCCTTTACTGCCATTTCCCTTCATTCCAGTTATAATACTAAGTATGCTGTGAGACCATACACAGCTATTCCCCTACAACACTACATTTTGTTTTCATTCATGGATCTTGCAAACTACACTGTTTTGCATTGTGTTGTTAAGGTCTAAGAATAGCAGCACACCAACCGCTCAGACATTAATGTCAGACAAGATGAAAGTTATTAAGCAATTCTTTCAATCTGATTGATCAGGGTCACAGAAAGGACTCCAAAGCCAAACTGTGATTTTGGTTTGCTCTTATGGCAGGCTTTTTACAGAAAAACCATGCATTGGAGACAAGGGACAAACCAGTACTACATTTTGGCTAAATAGACAAAGTATTATCAGCGTACCTTTAAGCTTGTTGGTCCTACGTGATGTAAGAGAGGTGGTGGTTAGGGATTTTCCAGAGTATTAAGATAACAAAACATGAGTAATACAACCATAGTGTTATGACCTTTTAGGAGAATTTTTCCAGTGTAAGCTACAAATAAAGTCCAAACTTAATATCACTTTAGGAGAAAATAAAAATTAAATATAAAATGGCTACAGTCATGTTAAAAGTAGCAGACCTTACCACACCGGCGGATCCCGGACCGCAGCAGCTCTCTGCTCCCAAACCCCGTGGGAGAGAGACCTCACCGCCTGATCAAGTGGGCACTCCTGAGGCTGCAGAGCGGAGGAGACCACCAACACTGCCCACCCCTGCCCACATCCCTGGCCCAAGAGGCAACTGTATAAGGCCTCTGGGTTCCCGTAGGGGAGGGCCCGGGAGCGGCAGGACCCCTGCGCCTGAGACACTGCCGGAACCTGAAGGAAACAGACCGGATAAACAGTTCTCTGCACCCAAATCCCGTGGGAGGGAGAGCTGAACCTTCAGAGAGGCGGACACGCCTGGGAAACCAGAAGAGACTGCACTCTGTGCACATCCAGGCGCCAGAGGAAAACACCAAACGCCATCTGGAACCCTGGTGCACGGAGGCTCCTGGAAAGAGCGGCGCAGATCTTCCCGGTTGCTGCCACAGCGGAGAGGACTTGGGCAGTACCCCACGAGCAAACTTGAGCCTTGGAACCACAGGTAGGACCAATTTTTCCCCTGCAAGAAACCTGCCTGGTGAACTCAGGACACACAGAGGCAAAATTCCTCTAAGGCCGGGCACTTCCTGTGTTTACTGGAAGTCCCACACCGGCGGATCCCGGACCGCAGCAGCTCTCTGCTCCCAAACCCCGTGGGAGAGAGACCTCACCGCCTGATCAAGTGGGCACTCCTGAGGCTGCAGAGCGGAGGAGACCACCAACACTGCCCACCCCTGCCCACATCCCTGGCCCAAGAGGCAACTGTATAAGGCCTCTGGGTTCCCATAGGGGAGGGCCCGGGAGCGGCAGGACCCCTGTGCCTGAGACACTGCCGGAACCTGAAGGAAACAGACCAGATAAACAGTTCTCTGCACCCAAATCCCGTGGGAGGGAGAGCTGAACCTTCAGACAGGCGGACACGCCTGGGAAACCAGAAGAGACTGCACTCTGTGCACATCCAGGCGCCAGAGGAAAACACCAAACGTCATCTGAAACCCTGGTGCACGGAGGCTCCCGGAAGGAGCGGCACAGATTTTCCCGGTTGCTGCCACAGCAGAGAGGACTTAGGCAGTACCCCACGAGCAAACTTGAGCCTTGGAACCACAGGTAGGACCAACTTTTCCCCTGCAAGAAACCTGCCTGGTGAACTCAAGACACAGGCCCACAGGAACAGCTGAAGACCTGTAGAGAGGAAAAACTACACGCCCGAAAGCAGAACACTCTGTCCCCATAACTGGCTGAAAGAAAACAGGAAAACAGGTCTACAGCACTCCTGACACACAGGTTATAGGACAGTCTAGCCACTGTCAGAAATAGCAGAACAAAGTAACACTAGAGATAATCTGATGGCGAGAGGCAAGCGCAGGAACCCAAGCAACAGAAACCAAGACTACATGGCATCATCGGAGCCCAATTCTCCCACCAAAGCAAACACGGAATATCCAAACACACCAGAAAAGCAAGACCCAGTTTCAAAATCATATTTGATCATGATGCTGGAGGACTTCAAGAAAGACATAAAGAACTCCCTTAGAGAACAAGTAGAAGCCTACAGAGAGGAATCGCAAAAATCCCTGAAAGAATTCCAGGAAAACACAATCAAACAGTTGAAGGAATTAAAAATGGAAATAGAAGCAATCAAGAAAGAACACATGGAAACAACCCTGGACATAGAAAATCAAAAGAAAAGACAAGGAGCTGTAGATACAAGCTTCACCAACAGAATTCAAGAGATGGAAGAGAGAATCTCAGGAGCAGAAGATTCCATAGAAATCATTGACTCAACTGTCAAAGATAATGTAAAGCAGAAAAAGCTACTGGTCCAAAACATACAGGAAATCCAGGACTCAATGAGAAGATCAAACCTAAGGATAATAGGTATAGAAGAGAGTGAAGACTCCCAGCTCAAAGGACCAGTAAATATCTTCAACAAAATCATAGAAGAAAACTTCCCTAACCTAAAAAAAGAGATACCCATAGGCATACAAGAAGCCTACAGAACTCCAAATAGATTGGACCAGAAAAGAAACACCTCCTGTCACATAATTGTCAAAACACCAAACGCACAAAATAAAGAAAGAATATTAAAAGCAGTAAGGGAAAAAGGTCAAGTAACATATAAAGGCAGACCTATCAGAATCACACCAGACTTTTCGCCAGAAACTATGAAGGCCAGAAGATCCTGGACAGATGTCATACAGACCCTAAGAGAACACAAATGCCAGCCCAGGTTACTGTATCCTGCAAAACTCTCAATTAACATAGATGGAGAAACCAAGATATTCCATGACAAAACCAAATTTACACAATATCTTTCTACAAGTCCAGCACTACAAAGGATAATAAAGGGTAAAGCCCAACATAAGGAGGCAAGCTATACCCTAGAAGCAAGAAACTAATCATCTTGGCAACAAAACAAAGAGAATGAAAGCACACAAACATAACCTCACTTCCAAATATGAATATAACGGGAAGCAATAATCACTATTCCTTAATATCTCTCAATATCAATGGCCTCAACTCCCCAATAAAAAGACATAGATTAACAAACTGGATACGCAACGAGGACCCTGCATTCTGCTGCCTACAGGAAACACACCTCAGAGACAAAGACAGACATTACCTCAGAGTGAAAGGCTGGAAAACAATTTTCCAAGCAAATGGTCAGAAGAAGCAAGCTGGAGTAGCCATTCTAATATCAAATAAAATCAATTTTCAACTAAAAGTCATCAAAAAAGATAAGGAAGGACACTTCATATTCATCAAAGGAAAAATCCACCAAGATGAACTCTCAATCCTAAATATCTATGCCCCAAATACAAGGGCACCTACATATGTAAAAGAAACCTTACTAAAGCTCAAAACACACATTGCACCTCACACAATAATAGTGGGAGATTTCAACACCCCACTCTCATCAATGGACAGATCATGGAAACAGAAATTAAACAGAGATGTAGACAGACTAAGAGAAGTCATGAGCCAAATGGACTTAACGGATATTTATAGAACATTCTATCCTAAAGCAAAAGGATATACCTTCTTCTCAGCTCCTCATGGTACTTTCTCCAAAATTGACCATATAATTGGTCAAAAAACGGGCCTCAACAGGTACAGAAAGATAGAAATAATCCCATGCGTGCTATCGGACCACCACGGCCTAAAACTGGTCTTCAATAACAATAAGGGAAGAATGCCCACATATACGTGGAAATTGAACAATGCTCTACTCAATGATAACCTGGTCAAGGAAGAAATAAAGAAAGAAATTAAAAACTTTTTAGAACTTAATGAAAATGAAGGTACAACATACCCAAACTTATGGGACACAATGAAAGCTGTGCTAAGAGGAAAACTCATAGCACTGAGTGCCTGCAGAAAGAAACAGGAAAGAGCATATGTCAGCAGCTTGACAGCACACCTAAAAGATCTAGAACAAAAAGAAGCAAATACACCCAGGAGGAGTAGAAGGCAGGAAATAATCAAACTCAGAGCTGAAATCAACCAAGTAGAAACAAAAAGGACCATAGAAAGAATCAACAGAACCAAAAGTTGGTTCTTTGAGAAAATCAACAAGATAGATAAACCCTTAGCCAGACTAACGAGAGGACACAGAGAGTGCGTCCAAATTAACAAAATCAGAAATGAAAAGGGAGACATAACTACAGATTCAGAGGAAATTCAAAAAATCATCAGATCTTACTATAAAAACCTATATTCAACAAAACTTGAAAATCTTCAGGAAATGGACAATTTCCTAGACAGATACCAGGTATCGAAGTTAAATCAGGAACAGATAAACCAGTTAAACAACCCCATAACTCCTAAGGAAATAGAAGCAGTCATTAAAGGTCTCCCAACCAAAAAGAGCCCAGGTCCAGACGGGTTTAGTGCAGAATTCTATCAAACCTTCACAGAAGACATTATACCAATATTATCCAAACTATTCCACAAAATTGAAACAGATGGAGCCCTACCGAATTCCTTCTATGAAGCCACAATTACTCTTATACCTAAACCACACAAAGACCCAACAAAGAAAGAGAACTTCAGACCAATTTCCCTTATGAATATCGACGCAAAAATACTCAATAAAATTCTGGCAAACCGAATTCAAGAGCACATCAAAACAATCATCCACCATGATCAAGTAGGCTTCATCCCAGGCATGCAGGGATGGTTTAATATAAGGAAAACCATCAACGTGATCCATCATATAAACAAACTGAAAGAACAGAACCACATGATCATTTCATTAGATGCTGAGAAAGCATTTGACAAAATTCAACACCCCTTCATGATAAAAGTCCTGGAAAGAATAGGTATTCAAGGCACATACCTAAACATAGTAAAAGACATATACAGCAAACCAGTTGCTAACATTAAACTAAATGGAGAGAAACTTGAAGCAATCCCACTAAAATCAGGGACTAGACAAGGCTGCCCACTCTCTCCCTACTTATTCAATATAGTTCTTGAAGTTCTAGCCAGAGCAATCAGAAAACAAAAGGAGATCAAGGGGATACAGATCGGAAAAGAAGAGGTCAAAATATCACTATTTGCAGACGACATGATAGTATATTTAACTGATCCCAAAAGTTCCACCAGAGAACTACTAAAGCTGATAAACAACTTCAGCAAAGTGGCTGGGTATAAAATTAACTCAAATAAATCAGTTGCCTTCCTCTATACAAAAGAGAAACAAGCCGAGAAAGAAATTAGGGAAACGACACCCTTCATAATAGACCCAAATAGTATAAAGTACCTCGGTGTGACTTTAACCAAGCAAGTAAAAGATCTGTACAATAAGAACTTCAAGACACTGAGCAAAGAAATTGAAGCAGACCTCAGAAGATGGAAAGATCTCCCATGCTCATGGATTGGCAGGATCAATATAGTAAAAATGGCCATTTTACCAAAAGCAATCTACAGATTCAATGCAATCCCCATCAAAATACCAATCCAATTCTTCAAAGAGTTAGACAGAACAATTTGCAAATTCATGTGGAATAACAAAAAACCCAGGATAGCTAAAGCTATCCTCAACAATAAGAGGACTTCAGGGGGAATCACTATCCCTGAACTCAAGCAGTATTACAGAGCAATAGTGATAAAAACTGCATGGTATTGGTACAGAGACAGACAGATAGACCAATGGAATAGAATTGAAGACCCAGAAATGAACCCACACACCTATGGTCACTTGATTTTTGACAAAGGAGCCAAAACCATCCAATGGAAAAAAGATAGCATTTTCAGCAAATGGTGCTGGTTCAACTGGAGGGCAACATGTAGAAGAATGCAGATCGATCCATGCTTATCACCCTGTACAAAGCTTAAGTCAAAGTGGATCAAGGACCTCCACATCAAACCAGACACACTCAAACTAATAGAAGAAAAACTAGGGACCATCTGGAACACATGGGCACTGGAAAAAATTTCCTGAACAAAACACCAATGGCTTATGCTCTAAGATCAAGAATCGACAAATGGGATCTCATAAAACTGCAAAGCTTCTGTAAGGCAAAGGACACTGTGGTTAGGACAAAACGACAACCAACAGATTGGGAAAAGATCTTTACCAATCCTATAACAGATAGAGGCCTTATATCCAAAATATACAAAGAACTCAAGAAGTTAGACCGCAGGGAAACAAATAACCCTATTAAAAATGGGGTTCAGAGCTGAACAAAGAATTCACAGCTGAGGAATGCCGAATGGCTGAGAAACACCTAAAGAAATGTTCAACATCTTTAGTCATAAGGGAAATGCAAATCAAAACAACCCTGAGATTTCACCTCACACCAGTGAGAATGGCTAAGATCAAAAACTCAGGTGACAGCAGATGCTGGCGAGGATGTGGAGAAAGAGGAACACTCCTCCATTGTTGGTGGGATTGCAGACTGGTAAAACCATTCTGGAAATCAGTCTGGAGGTTCCTCAGAAAATTGGACATTGAACTGCCTGAGGATCCAGCCATACCTCTCTTGGGCATATACCCAAAAGATGCCTCAACATATAAAAGAGACACGTGCTCCACTATGTTCATCGCAGCCTTATTTATAATAGCCAGAAACTGGAAAGAACCCAGATGCCCTTCAACAGAGGAATGGATACAGAAAATGTGGTACACCTATACAATGGAATATTACTCAGCTATCAAAAACAACGAGTTTATGAAATTCGTAGGCAAATGGTTGGAACTGGAAAATATCATCCTGAGTGAGCTAACCCAATCACAGAAAGACATACATGGTATGCACTCATTGATAAGTGGCTATTAGCCCAAATGCTTGAATTACCCTAGATCCCTAGAACAAAGGAAACTCAAGACGGATGATCAAAATGTGAATGCTTCACTCCTTCTTTAAATGAGGAAAAAGAATACCCTTGGCAGGGAAGGGAGAGGCAAAGATTAAAACAGAGACTGAAGGAACACCCATTCAGAGCCTGCCCCACAGGTGGCCCATACATATACAGCCACCCAATTAGACAAGATGGATGAAGCAAAGAAGTGCAGACCGACAGGAGCCGGATGTAGATCGCTCCTGAGAGACACAGCCAGAATACAGCAAATACAGAGGCGAATGCCAGCAGCAAACCACTGAACTGAGAATAGGTCCCCCGTTGAAGGAATCAGAGAAAGAACTGGAAGAGCTTGAAGGTGCTCGAGACCCCAAAAGTACAACAATGTCAAGCAACCAGAGCTTCCAGGGACTAAGCCACTACCTAAAGACTATACATGGACTGACCCTGGACTCTGTCCCCATAGGTAGCAATGAATATCCTAGTAAGAGCACCAGTGGAAGGGGAAGCCCTGGGTCCTGCTAAGACTGAACCCCCAGTGAACTAGACTATGCGGGGAGGGTGGCAATGGGGGGAGGTTTGGGAGGGGAACACCCACAAGGAAGGGGAGGGGGGAGGGTGATGTCTGTCCGGAAACCGGGAAAGGGAATAACACTTGAAATGTATATAAGAAATACTCAAGATAATAAAAAAAAAAAAAGAGGAAAAAAAAAAGTAGCAGACCTTGTTGCTTCAGTCTTCTTTTGTGTGAAAAAATGTTTCTGTAAACAAGAGAATTCTCCTTTTCCTACACATCACGTATGGCACGATGGCCTCATGGATCCTGTCCTAGGCCACAAGTCACAGTCCATCTACCATTATTTGTTCACTCATGTTGGTCCCATGTGAGTCATCAAGAATGTCCCACTGACCTCTTGAGTCCTTCCAGTAAGCTTTCCTGTCCGTTTATCTTTGGAATGCATTCTTACTTTACCATAACAGCAGCCTATGATTCCTTTTAATGACAGTGACTGAACTGGCAACTAGAACAGAAGACTGCATTCTTCAGAGTTGTAAGAACAGAGAGGAGTCTCACAATGTTCCCTTCACAATATACAGTATACATTAAACATTACTAGATTTGTGAAAAAGCAGAACAATGCCACCTGTAATCAAGACAGCAAAAAGAATAAATACTAGAATGAGCCCAACAGACAAACCAGGTATTGAAATTACTTGAAAAAGAATTCAAAAGTGGAAGTGGTGTTAGAGACAAGGCCATGATGTGTGACAAACTAGACTGAAATTCATGCTTGCCTAGCCTTAGCCTCCTGCAAATTGAGATTCGAGGTATGTGCCACCATGCCTCATACAAAGAGTCAGTAATTTAAAATTGGATAAACAGAGAAAAGCCCATAGAAAGGGAGATAGAACATTTCAGGAGTCTTTAGGAAATCAGAAATGAATCCGGAATTCTAGAACTGAAAAAATATGTCTAAATTTTTAAAGAGCCATGAACCCAAGTTTGACCACAGCTGGATAGATCCTGACAAGTCTTTCTGCCATACTTGTTTCATGCCACAATGCTCCTCTGATTTGCCTCTGATTCTATTATTTCTCTCAACCTTTGGAGCTTATCATCATCCCTGGTCGAAATTTACTTGTTGCCTAAGTGAAGTTTGCATTATTTTGAAATAGGCAAGATATTTCAAAATGAAATATGTTTTTGTATTTTTTGATATATATTATAAAGCTTTTTTAAAAAATGCAATGTCATGTATTTAGATTTCATTCATATTGGTATTTATACTTTATTACTTCTAGCACAGTAATTCATTTCTCAATGAATCTCTACTGATGTTTTGTGTTTTTGTTGTACAACTAACATAGAACAACAGTTAAGATTGAAATTAAAGCTACCATGAGTTGAGGCAAGGTAACCCATGTCTATAATCTTTTCTTGGGAGGTGGAGGCAAGAGGATCTGTAGTTCAAGATCAACTTTGGCCGTAATGAGCTTGAGCACACTCATAGTGTCGAGGATGTGAATCCATTTCACAGGATGAGAAACAAACTAAGTATAATGCTACAATAAACACTCGATGTCAGTCTGCTTGAGAACAGGAAAGAGAATCTAAGATACTCCACGTAATATATTTCCATACAAATAGCTTCTTGTTTTATTGTTTGAAACTTGATATCAAATTTCCTGACATCAAGCTTTTTTCCAACTTAATTGTGTGACTGTACCTTTCCAGTATTTGCCAAAATGTGCCATTATTCACCTTTGAACATATTACCATACGGTGACTGATTGAAATTGTTTTAATTTGATTTAACTTGATTCTTATGTGTATAGTATGCTCCTTTTCCATTTTTCTATCACTTGTTCAGCTCCTCTGTACATTTTCTGCTGGGTGATTCTTAATGTATAACCTCCATGTAAAATTCTTCAAGAGCTTTTAGTCTTATAAGCAACCATTATAAGTTAGTTCTAAGCAACCACTCTATATTATTAGCTTTCAATTATTTTCTGTTATGTTACTTATTCTAAATAAATTTTGATAAGTTAGGACATAATGGCACTTCCTACCATACATACTTGAGACCATACATAATATACCCATCACCTTTCAGTTTCCTTAGAGTGATCGTTTGATTGGCCTAAACACTCTTGGCTCTTCCTTTGTGAATTTTAGTATCAGCTTTATAATTTCCACAAAAGAAACTCCATATGTGTTTTCAAAATAGATTTGCATTGAACTGACAGGCTTATCTTGGGAACCTTGACTTTCTGTGATAGTCATTTTTTAGTCATGAGCATGTTAGAAGTCATCTTTTACTCAGATTTTTCTTTTACGTGTTCTTTGATGACTTGATTTTTCCATAGAGTGCTTGCAAACCTACCATATGTTCTTGTTGCTACTGCTTATTTGTTTCTTTATTATATTCTCTAATTGGTTCTTACTTGTCTGGAGCTATTGCTTTTGATGTGGTGTTTTAGGAACAGCTCAGCTCCCGGGGTCTGTTTTGACAGTGATTTGAAGTGTGTATGGGAATAAACAGGAGGCATGACGCAGTCTGACTCAGAATCAATGGACGCACAAAGCAGATGTTATTGCATTCACTTGGAAATTTGTATTCACAGTTTGAAAGTCTCTGTCTGCTGCCATTTTAAAAAGGCTTAAATGGAAAGTATTTGTGAACCACATAAGCTTCAACTAGATCCAAGCTATTGGCTTGACTGGCAAGTGCTTTCCTGTTGCCTCACTTCAGATTCAGAAAGTATGCATCTATCAGCTGACAGCTTTATGCCCATCCATGCTTGCCTTCCATGCTTGCCTTCACAGTGAATTCAGATCAGCAATGGTGATAGTGGTGTTGCACATCAAACTGAGCCAATTAAGCTGCAAGGCCTTATTCTATTTGTATGAAAGGCCCCTCAAGGATATATGCCCTGTGGCAAAAAGCAACTCAAGTTTTCTTTTCAGTTGTTTCATTAGAAAGGGAATTAAGGGTCAAATGGCATCCATTATCCCCCTGTTCTTATATTTCTCTTAGATGCATGGCACAATTTCTAGACAAAAGTTCATTTTTAAAATATGTTTAAATAACCTGCAAACAGAATGATTTGGATTCTGTGGGCTTAATTTCAATGCCAGTGGTTTTTATTCTATTTACTTCCTCCTTTTATAAAATATGTCTTTATCTCCATTATCTACAAAATGCAGAATAATAGAAAATATTTATTGAGGAAATAATTTGATGAAAACCACTTTAAAGTAATAACTTAAATAATCTGGAGAAAGGTTTCTCACTGGTTCACCTTTCCCCCACACCATCAAACTGCCACTTCATGATGTGCATTAATTAGTCTTGTCTAAAAGCCCTCAGTTTGGTGTGGTAGCCACACAGATTCCTAGCAATGTCACTGACTGGTGTGTTGAAGTCTGAGCCAATGGGCTTGGAGAAAACCCCAGTCAGGAATGCTGTCATTGTCCTCTGCACAAACAGCCGTTCCTTCTTTACATCTAGAATGGTCACTGTTTCATGGCCATGATTCTTCCCAGAGGTCAAAGGATGACTAATTCCCTGCTGAGTCCCAGTGGAAGTAGAGGGTAAAACACCGTGTCAACCTATAATAACAAAGTAAGGACTGCTGTCGTCTTTAGTGTTCTCCATGTGCTGAGCCCTGTGTCAAAATTATAACTCATTGGTTTTGTTCCATCATCACACACACTCATAATGATTGCCAGCATACCTCATAGTCACATGAGTCAGGTGTGTACCTCACGCAACTTTAGTCACCCCATTTTTCTTCCATACATCCCTCCGAGAAGGCACTGTTAAGAGTTCCCTCTTCAAAATGAAGGAAGCAAAGCAAGAAGAGAGCAACTAACTGCAGTAGATGGCCAGTAACTGAATGTCTTTGATCCCAAGCTTGTACCAGAGCCACACCCTCCTGTATGATGTCACCCACTTTTCTAACTCCATCTGCAGCTCACAGAGATGGCAGAAGACCAGAGAGAATGGACTGTGTCAGACCCTACTGTGGAAGTTCTGCAGTCTGAGTCATATAATGATTCAGCCAAAGCCGGTCTGTGTTCTTAGTTGCTCTTAGGGAAACATCTATTAACCACACAGTGCTCTCACTGGTGGTGGCCCTGCAGGGCATTCTGGTGTCTATAGCTTGTCACACAAACAGAAAAATCTGTTCTTCAGTAATGTACCACATATGGTGAAAGACCCCCATGATCTATGAGAGTAAAAAGACTGGGATGGAATGCATGATGGTGCTTCTCCTTCTGTTCAGAGTAGATGTAGAGGGGAAGGTGATGGCACAGCACACAACGGATGGAAGGATGCTGGCTGGTACCTGTGGGTCTGCAAACACACTGACAGGGAAGCTGGCTAGTCTTCTTTCCTGTTTCCTATAATTTAGCTCAATATGTGCAAATGTGACAGACATATTGGTTTGTTGAAGAATAATTCAGCTGCCCAAGCAAAAGGGAAAGAAATATCACTGTGGACATTTGTAATTCCACTCATTATGCCAAGCTACTCTGAATTTATTGCCCTATTATAGTCCAATGATATAATTAAAAGCTATGTTTGCCCCATGGTAATTATACGGTATCCACCATGCTACTTCTGGGCTTTAATATTTATTCATAATTTCTTCCAACTAAATCAAAGAAGAAATATTAGACAGCTATGTGGTAATTTGGGATTTTTTCCCTATAAGTAAACTTATTACATTGCAGCTGCCAGCTTATGTTTGTAGAAAGGATTCTCTATCATTCTCATTTTATAGCAAAACATAAAACAAGCATTCGAATTGCTGTAAATATCAAATATCTGAATCTATCAAGGCTTTTAAAGATAATGAAGCATTTTAAGTTAAAAAACAGATGGTTCAATGATGTTTCTCATATTCTTCATGAAGTCAAAATCAATGACTGAGTTAGGTCGGAGTTTTCTAGAATAAGTTGGGCAAAACAGAAGTTCAAACAACAACCACTTAGAAAGCAACTTTAAAGAACACGTTTTGGAGTGCAACAGTGGCAGTTATATCTTGGAGCTAACCAATAATCATGTAATTAAGGCTAGATCAATAAAAGGCAATTCATGCCTAGTATTGCAAATCTAGTCGAATACATGTGTATTCATGGCTAATGAAACCAGAAACCCTAGAACAGTGTCTATTATAGCCATTTTCCTAAATGAGTATAATTTCCAACTGTATTCTAAATACTTATATCCATATCTAAGTGAAACACTCACTACTTATCAAAGAAGTTTTCACCCGCGGATCCCGGCCTGCAGCAGTTCTCTGCTCCCGGACACCTTGGGAGAGAGACCCAACCGCCTGGTCAGGTGGGCAATCCTGAGGCTTCAGAGTGGAAGAGACCACCAACACTGCCCACCCCTGCCCACATCCCTGGCCCAAGAGGAAACTGTATAAGGCCTCTGGGTTCCCGTTGGGGAGGGCCCAGGAGCGGAAGGACCGCTGCCTCTGAGACACCGCCGGAACCTGAAGGAAACAGACCAGATAAACAGTTCTCTGCACCCAAATCCCATGGGAGGGAGAGCTAAACCCTCAGAGAGGCAGACACGCCTGGGAAACCAGAAGAGACTGCACTCTGCATACACATCTCGGACGCCAGAGGAAAACACGAAACGCCATCTGGAACCCTGGTGCACTGAAGCTCCCGGAAACGGCAGCACAGATCTTCCTGGTTGCTGGTGCCTCGGAGAGCTCTTGGGCAGCACCCCGCGAGCAAACTTGAGACTCGGGACCACAGGTAAGACCAACATTTCTGCTGCAAGTGACCTGTCTGGTGAACTCAAGACACAGGCCCACAGGAACAGCTGAAGACCTGTAGAGAGGGAAAACTACACGCCCGAAAGCAGAACACTCTGTCGCCATAACAGGCTGAAAGAAAACAGGAAAACAGGCCTACAGCACTCCTGACACACAGGCTTATAGGGCAGTCTGGCCACTGTCAGAAATAGCAGAACAAAGTAACACTAGAGATAATCTGATGGCGAGAGGCAAGCCCAGGAACCCAAGCAACAGAAACCAAGACTACATGGCACCATCGGAGCCCAATTCTCCCACCAAAACAAACATGGAATATCCAAACACACCAGAAAAGCAAGATCTACTTTCAAAATCATATTTGATCATGATGCTGGAGGACTTCAAGAAAGACGTGAAGAACTCCCTTAGAGAACAAGTAGAAGCCTACAGAGAGGAATCACAAAAATGCCTGAAAGAATTCCAGGAAAACATAATTAAACAAGTAGAAGCCCATAGAGAGGAGTCACAAAAATCCCTGAAAGAATTCCAGGAAATCATAAACAAACAAGTAGAAGCCCATAGAGAGGAGTCACAAAAATCCCTGAAAGAATTCCAGGAAAACACAATCAAACAGTTGAAGGAATTAAAAATGGAAATAGAAGCAATCAAGAAAGAACATATGGAAACAACCCTGGATATAGAAAACCAAAAGAAGAGACAAGGAGCTGTAGATACAAGCTTCACCAACAGAATACAGGAGATGTAAGAGAGAATCTCAGGAGCAGAAGATTCCATAGAAATCATTGACTCAACTGTCAAAGATAATGTAAAGCAGAAAAAGCTACTGGTCCAAAACATACAGGAAATCCAGGACTCAATGAGAAGATCAAACCTAAGGATAATAGGTATAGAAGAGAGTGAAGACTCCCAGCTCAAAGGACCAGTAAATATCTACAACAGAATCATAGAAGAAAACTTCCCTAACCTAAAAAAAGAGATACCCATAGGCATACAAAAAGCCTACAGAACTCCAAATAGATTGGACCAGAAAAGAAACACCTCCCGTCACATAATAATCAAAACACCAAACGCACAAAATAAAGAAAGAATATTAAAAGCAGTAAGGGAAAAAGGTCAAGTAACATATAAAGGCAGACCTATCAGAATCACACCAGATTTTCGCCAGAAACTATGAAGGCCAGAAGATCCTGGACAGATGTCATACAGACCCTAAGAGAACACAAATGCCAGCCCAGGTTACTGTATCCTGCAAAACTCTCAATTAACATAGATGGAGAAACCAAGATATTCCATGACAAAAACAAATTTACACAATATCTTTCTACAAATCCAGCACTACAAAGGATAATAAATGGTAAAGCCCAACATAAGGAGGCAAGCTATACCCTAGAAGAAGCAAGAAACTAATCGTCTTGGCAACAAAACAAAGAGAAGAAAAGCACACAAACATAACCTCACATCCAAATATGAATACGACAGGAAGCAATAATCACTATTCCTTAATATCTCTCAACATCAATGGCCTCAACTCCCCAATAAAGAGACATAGATTAACAAACTGGATACGCAACGAGGACCCTGCATTATGCTGCCTACAGGAAACACACCTCAGAGACAAAGACAGACACTACCTCAGAGTGAAAGGCTGGAAAACAACTTTCCAAGCAAATGGTCAGAAGAAGCAAGCTGGAGTTGCCATTCTAATATCAGATAAAATCAATTTTCAACTAAAAGTCATCAAAAAAGATAAGGAAGGACACTTCATATTCATCAAAGGAAAAATCCACCAAGATGAACTCTCAATCCTAAATATCTATGCCCCAAATACAAGGGCACCTACATAGATAAAAGAAACCTTACTAAAGCTCAAAACACACATTGCACATCATACAATAATAGTGGGAGATTTCAACACCCCACTCTCATCAATGGACAGATCATGGAAACAGAAATTAAACAGAGACGTAGACAGACTAAGAGAAGTCATGAGCCAAATGGACTTAACGGATATTTATAGAACATTCTATCCTAAAGCAAAAGGATATACCTTCTTCTCAGCTCCTCATGGTACTTTATCCAAAATTGACCATATAGTTGGTCAAAAAACGGGCCTCAACAGGTACAGAAAGATAGAAATAATCCCATGCGTGCTATCGGACCACCACGGCCTAAGACTGGTCTTCAATAACAATAAGGGAAGAATGCCCACATATACGTGGAAATTGAACAATGCTCTACTCAATGATAACCTGGTCAAGGAAGAAATAAAGAAAGAAATTAAAGACTTTTTAGAATTTAATGAAAATGAAGGTACAACATACCCAAACTTATGGGACACAATGAAAGCTGTGCTAAGAGGAAAATTCATAGCGCTGAGTGCCTGCAGAAAGAAACAGGAAAGAGCATATGTCAGCAGCTTGACAGCACACCTAAAAGCTCTAGAAGAAAAAGAAGCAAATACACCCAGGAGGAGTAGAAGGCAGGAAATAATCAAACTCAAAGCTGAAATCAACAAAGTAGAAACAAAAAGGATCATAGAAAGAATCAACAGAACCAAAAGTTGGTTCTTTGAGAAAATCAACAAGATAGATAAACCCTTAGCCAGACTAACAAGAGGACACAGAGAGTGTGTCCAAATTAATAAAATCAGAAATGAAAAGGGAGTCATAACTACAGATTCAGAGGAAATTCAAAAAATCATCAGATCTTACTATAAAAGCCTATATTCAACAAAATTTGAAAATCTTCAGGAAATGGACAATTTCCTAGACAGATACCAGGTACCAAAGTTAAATCAGGAACAGATAAACCAATTAAACAACCCCATAACTCCTAAGGAAATAGAAGCAGTCATTAAAGGTCTCCCAACCAAAAAGAGCCCAGGTCCAGACGGGTTTAGAGCAGAATTCTATCAGACCTTCATAGAAGACCTCATACCAATATTATCCAAACTATTCCACAAAATTGAAACAGATGGATCACTACCGAATTCCTTCTATGAAGCCACAATTACTCTTATACCTAAACCACACAAAGACCCAAAAAAGAAAGAGAACTTCAGACCAATTTCCCTTATGAATATTGACGCAAAAATACTCAATAAAATTCTGGCAAACCGAATCCAAGAGCACATCAAAACAATCATCCACCATGATCAATTAGGCTTCATCCCAGGCATGCAGGGATGGTTTAACATACGGAAAACCATTAACGTGATCCATTATATAAACAAACTGAAAGAACAAAACCAAATGATCATTTCATTAGATGCTGAGAAAGCATTTGACAAAATTCAACACCCCTTCATGATAAAAGTCCTGGAAAGAATAGGAATTCAAGGCCCATACCTAAACATAGTAAAAGCCATATACAGCAAACCAGTTGCTAACATTAAACTAAATGGAGAGAAACTTGAAGCAATCCCACTAAAATCAGGGACGAGACAAGGCTGCCCAATCTCTCCCTACTTATTCAATATAGTTCTTGAATTTCTAGCCAGAGCAATCAGACAACAAAAGGAGGTCAAGGGGATACAGATCGGAAAAGAAGTCAAAATATCACTATTTGCAGATGATATGATAGTATATTTAAGTGATCCCAAAAGTTCCACCAGAGAACTACTAAAGCTGATAAACAACTTCAGCAAAGTGGCTGGGTAAAATTTAACTCAAATAAATCAGTAGCCTTCCTCTACACAAAAGAAAAACAAGCCGAGAAAGAAATTAGGGAAACGACACCCTTCATAATAGACCCAAATAATATAAAGTACCTCGGTGTGACTTTAACCAAGCAAGTAAAAGATCTGTATGATAAGAACTTCAAGACACTGAAGAAAGAAATTGAAGAACACCTTAGAAGATGGAAAGATCTCCCATGCTCATGGATTGGCAGGATCAATATAGTAAAAATGGCCATTTTACCAAAAGCGATCTACAGATTCAATGCAATCCCCATCAAAATACCAATCCAATTCTTCAAAGAGTTAGACAGAACAATTTGCAAATTCATCTGGAATAACAAAAAACCCAGGATAGCTAAAACTATCCTCAACAATAAAAGGACTTCAGGGGGAATCACTATCCCTGAACTCAAGCAGTATTACAGAGCAATAGTGATAAAAACTGCATGGTGTTGGTACAGAGACAGACAGATAGACCCAGAAATGAACCGACACATCTATGGTCACTTGTTTTTTGACAAAGGAGCCAAAACCATCCAATGGAAAAAAGATAGCATTTTCAGCAAATGGTGCTGGTTCAACTGGAGGTCAATATGTAGAAGAATGCAGATCGATCCATGCTTATCATCCTGTACAAAGCTTAAGTCCAAGTGGATCAAGGACCTCCACATCAAACCAGACACACTCAAACTAATAGAAGAAAAACTAGGGAAGCATCTGGAACACATGGGCACTGGAAAAAATTTCCTGAACAAAACACCAATGGCTTATGCTCTAAGATCAAGAATCAACAAATGGGATCTCATAAAACTGCAAAGCTTCTGTAAGGCAAAGGACACTGTGGTTAGGACAAAACGGCAACCAACAGATTGGGAAAAGATCTTTACCAATCCTACAACAGATAGAGGCCTTATATCCAAAATATACAAAGAACTCAAGAAGTTAGACCACAGGGAGACAAATAACCCTATTAAAAAATGGGGTTCAGAGCTAAACAAACAATTCACAGCTGAGGAATGCCGAATGGCTGAGAAACACCTAAAGAAATGTTCAACATCTTTAGTCATAAGGGAAATGCAAATCAAAACAACCCTGAGATTTCACCTCACACCAGTGAGAATGGCTAAGATCAAAAACTCAGGTGACCAGCAGATGCTGGCGAGGATGCGGAGAAACAGGAACACTCCTCCATTGTTGGTGGGATTGCAGACTGGTACAACCATTCTGGAAATCAGTCTGGAGGTTCCTCAGAAAATTGGACATTGAACTGCCTGAGGATCCAGCTATACCTCTTTTGGGCACATACCCAAAAGATGCCCCAACATATAAAAATGTCACGTGTTCCACTATGTTCATCGCAGCCTTATTTCTAATAGCCAGAAACTGGAAAGAACCCATATGCCCTTCAACAGAGGAATGGATACAGAAAATGTGGTACATCTACACAATGGAATATTACTCAGCTATCAAAAACAACGGCTTTATGAAATTCGTAGGCAAATGGTTGGAACTGGAAAATATCATTCTGAGTGAGCTAACCCAATCACAGAAAGACATACATGGTATGCATTCATTGATAAGTGGCTATTAGCCCAATTGCTTGAATTACCCTAGATGCCTAGAACAAATGAAACTCGAGACGGATGATCAAAATGTGAATGTTTCATGCCTTCTTTAAAAGGGGAACAAGAATACCCTTGGCAGGGAAGAGAGAGGCAAAGATTAAAACAGAGACTGAAGGAACACCCATTCAGAGCCTGCCCCACATGTGGCCCATACATATACAGCCATCCAATTAGACAAGATGGATGAAGCAAAGAAGTGCAGACCGACAGGAGCCGGATGTAGATCGCTCCTGAGAGACACAGCCAGAATACAGCAAATACAGAGGCGAATGCCAGCAGCAAACCACTGAACTGAGAATAGGACCCCCGTTGAAGGAATCAGAGAAAGAACTGGAAGAGCTTGAAGTGGCTCGAGACCCCATATGTACAACAATGCCAAGCAACCAGAGCTTCCAGGGACTAAGCCACTACCTAAAGACTATACATGGACTGACCCTGGACTCTGTCCCCATAGGTAGCAATGAATATCCCAGTAAGAGCACCAGTGGAAGGGGAAGCCCTGGGTCCTGCTAAGACTGAACCCCCAGTGAACTAGACTGTTGGGGGGAGGGCGGCAATGGGGGGAGGGTTGGGAGGGGAACACCCATAAGGAGGGGAGGGGGAGGGGGGAGGGGGATTTTTGCCCGGAAACCAGGAAAGGAATAACACTCGAAATGTATATAAGAAATACTCAAGTTAATAAAAAAAAAGTTTTATTTTGCTGCAGACTAATCTCATTAAAGAAAGCCAGTACTGGTCAAAATGCAGAGAAAAATTGGCTATGAGTGCCCAGACCCAGTTTATACATCCATAATACAACGCCTATACCTAAAGTTCAGGAAACATCAAGGAACATAGAGAGGAAAAGATTTAAGTACCAGAGGACTAGAACATCAATTACTGAAGGCCAAGATACAGTGCATCCTTACTAAATGTTTACTCGATGAATGAATATATCTGCGTCTCATGTTATTTTCCAGATAAAATTTTCATATGCTACAAAGGACGCACTCAGGAAACAAACAATTTCTTTGGAAGAATAATCTTGAAAATCCCAGTCTAGAAAACATATGTGCATTGTGTCTGTAGCTCACTGTCTTTGTATGAGCCCATATGAACTACATATCATAATATAACCACTTGCTAGCTGCATTCAGTGAGATATGAGTACTGACTTATAACCTAACTGGTTTATGTCTCTGTCTGGGTGCCTCCAGAAATTCTCAGGCTATGCCTTTACTGTAATTCTGAGATGTCCTTTGCCATTCTGCAGATGATGGCTGTTCTTATTTGAAAGTACTCTTCCACTTCTATATTTAAACAGCAGAGATCTATCAAGAGTCAAGTGAACATTTCTCACTGACTCTCTGTGGAAGTTAGTTTGCTGCTCTACGGGGATTCTTTATCTCTCCACAGAGTGTTAAAAAATAACAGCCACTTGCTGTGTTTGTTTTATTTTCTTCTCTCCTTAATGAAGACTTCCTCTGCTTGAATGGAGTCTCAGTTAGGGCTTCTCTTGAAGCAACAAAACACCATGACCACAGTAACTTGGGAAGGAAAGAACTCATTCAGTCTATGCTTCCAGTCACTGTCCATCATTCTTTGATGTTTGTAGAAAGGATTCTATATCATCAGAACAGGAACTCAAGCATTGCAGGAACCTGAGACAGAAGCTGATGCAGAGACCATGGAGGCTCTGCTTACTGGCTTTGTCCTTGTGGCTCTCTCAGCCTGCTTTCTTATAGATGCCAGGACCAATAGCCCAGGGATGGCACCACCTGTAATGGGGTTGGGTCCTAACGCATAAATCTCTAATTAAGATAATGACCTACAGGCTTGCCTACAGCCCATTTTATGGAGGCAGTTTCTCAACTGAGGCTCTCTCCTCTCTGATGACTTTAGCATGTGTCAAGTTGACATAAAACAAGCCAGTACAGGGGCTGGGGATTTAGCTCAGTGGTAGAGCGCTTGCCTAGCAAGCACAAGGCCCTGGGTTCGGTCCCCAGCTCTGAAAAAAAGAAAAAAAAAGCCAGTACAAGTAATTCTTTGTCGATTTGTCACACAAACACATGATTTTTCAATTAGAACCTTATTTTCTCCTTTATCCCCTACATTATTATTAATACAGCAATATCAAACATAAATTTCTTTGAAAGTCACACATTCCTTAGAAATTTAAACACATTTAAACTCTAATCTCTTGAAAATGTCCAACTCTTTTAAAAATCCAGACTGAACTTTTCAAGACTATCCCTTCAAAGAAGTTGTTTTGTGAGTGTGTCCTTTGTAGCATATAACAATTTTATCTGGTATATAACATATGAGACACAGATGTATCCATTCATTGAATAAACATTTAATAAGCATGCACTGTGTCTTGGCCTATAGAAAGCAGGATGTGAGGCATAATCTATGAAACTCTTTCCAAAGTGGACCACGTTTAGGACACAAAGCAAGGCACAATAGTTATAAGAAAATAGAAATAACACCCAGCATTCTATTTTTCTCTCAGAGATTAAAGCTGGATATCAACAAAAGAAATGACAGAAAGAACACAAATTCATGGAAGCTGAATAGTTCACTACAAAATGAAAATTGGCTCAAAACAGAAATCAAGAAAGAAATTAAAACTTTTTAAAAGCTGAGTGAAAATGAAAACAGAACATATTCAAACCTATGAGATACAATAAAGGCAGTTCTAGGACAGCAATTTATAGAACTACATGCCTATGCCAAAAAAGAAGAGATTTCATATTAATGACACAGTGACACACTTAAAATGCTAGGAAAACAAGAAAAAACAATAGTCAAAAAAGGAGTAGATAGGAAGAAATAATCATATATATATATATATGTATATATATGTATATATATGTATATATATTGACCCAACTTACTGTTCTTTCTCTTCCCCTCCCTCTTCCCCTCCCCTCCCCCTCTGCCCTCTGTCTCTGTCTCTCTGTGTCTCTGTCTCTGTCTCTCTGTGTCTCTGTCTCTGTCTCTCTCTCTCTCTCTCTCTCTCACACACACACACACACACACACACACACATACACAAAAGCAGAAGGCTCAGTGAGTTTGTGCATATGCCTGGCCATTCACTTGTCTGAAGCCTCTTGCCACTTCAGTGTATGTGATTCTGCTTGCACCAGAATAGAAGGCGACAATGAGAGAAATATGAGCATGATTTGCTGCTTGTGAGCAGAATTAGTGTGTAACTTATGTAATTCTTTGTTTTTTTGGTTTTGTTTTCATTGAAAATGTTATGGTAAAGAAAACAAAGCTGAAAATGTTGCTGCTGATAAGAACCGATTCATCACTTTTTCAAATTTCAAGTTACTAATGTCCATTGTGACTAAGGGTAAAAAAGCCTAATCACTTTGCACAAAATTGTTTTTGTACTATCCACTCTCAATTTTGAATTATATGCTCATTTGAGGTACATTAGCATATTGATATTACATGTTTCATAATGGTGCAGTTTTGATGCTAAACTGCCTTACTTAATACTTAGTGAGAATGCCAAACAAGCAGAAATGGCTGCCCCAAGCTAATATCATTTTATTGGCAAGTTGAGATTTAATGATAATCTCATGGACTCCATGGGCAGGTACTGTTCCATTGTACCTCTAGGCATAAGTGCACAGGTTATCCTTTCTTCCATCACAGAATAGATGGCTCAGGGGAGAGGAGCCTCCTATTTGTAGAGGTGAAAGCAGGTAATTAGAGAAGATGGCACAGGGTTCTGTGTCTGCAGAACAAATTTGTTCCTGCCACATTTCTCCCTAAATTCAACATGTAAAAGAAAGCTTGTCTAAAATCCATTTCCCAGGTCTTTAGGAGATGTAGTAATTCTCTCATTATGGTAGCAGCAGGACACAAATTCAAGTAATTCTCAAAACAAAACCACTCTCATGCTTCAACCTAATGACTTGCAAAACATTCTAAAATAACACTAATATCAAAGAGGTTTTAACTGAAGTTTCCTTTCCTGCAAATAGAAACATGACCTGGTACCAGGTTTTAGATTCTTAAGATCCTTAAGACGATGACAACTACTACTACTACTACTACTACTACTACTACTACTACTACTACTACTACTTTCTTCTCCTTCTCCTTCTCCTTCTCCTCCTCCCCTCCTCCTCCTCCTCCTCCTCCTCCTTCTCCTCCTCCTCCTCCTCCTCCTCCTCCTCCTCCTCCTTCTTCTTCTTCTTCTTCTTCTTCTTCTTCTTCTTCTTCTTTCCTTTTCTTCTTCTTCTTTCCTCTTCTTCCTCCTCCTCCTCCTCTTCCTCCTCCTCTTCTGGAAATATATTTTCCAATACAATATAGTCTCCTCCCCCAACTCGTCCCACACTCTTACCACCTCGATAAAATAACCTACCAGGAAAAAATGTTAAAGGAAAAAGCTTAAGAAACACATACAGGTGCAGGACACACATACTCACACAAAGAAATACTATTATTAGAAATCATAATAAATAAAGGACCTATATAAGGTAGGAAATGACAAAGTCTAGTGAAACATAAAAACCCTCCAAAGATACCACTGAGTTAACTTACTATTGGTTATCGACTATTTGCACATGGCTTGCCTTTAACTGTGGTTTGGATACCCAGTGAGATTCCACTGAAGAGAACTGATTTTGTTGTTGTTTCTGGGAGGTTGTCAGTTGGAGATAGCTTCTGGGTTAAAGATGGAGTCATGCCCACTTGCCCTCTCAGCTCTGGAACCTCATCTGGCCCAAATCTGTTGAGGATCTGAGCTTGCTGCCACGATCTCTGTGAGTTCTATGTGCATCAGTCTTGTTGTGTCTAGGAAGCCATAATTCCTTTGTATCTTCCATCTCCATCTTCTGCCTACTCTTTCACAAATTTCTTTGAGCTCCGAGGGGAAAGATTTGATAGAAGTGTACCATTCCTAAATGAGCATTCTGAAGTCTCTCACCCTTTGCACATTGTCCAGTTGTGGGTGTCTATATTTGTTTCCATGTACGGGAGGTGGAAGCTTCTCTGATAATACACTGATAATGAACAAGGCACTGATCTAGCTGGTCACTAGGAGTCATTATATTGCTACATTTCTTTAGCAGAAAAATGGTATTTAGTTTACTCTTAGGTCCATAGCTTACCTAGTCTAAGCTTCTTGGTCACCAAAGTAGTGTCAGATACAAATTTCATCTCATGGACTAGGACTTAAATCTAATCAGAAAGTTATTGGTTACTCTTACAACTTTAGTAGTTATTACACCAGCTCATGCAGGCAGGTCACCATTGCAGATCAAAGGGTGTATAGCTACATTGGCATTTACCTTTTCTTCTGATACTGTGCAGAGTACTTTCCTGTTAGAGTAAATCTCCAACTCCAACAACCAATGCAAGGAAAATGCAACTCAGTTATATATTTATAAGGTGCACACCTATACACCTGCCTCTACACCACTTTCTTCCCCAGCTATGAAATCCCTGCTATTTGCAGTTTCTCCAGGCCACACGCTTCTGTTCCATCTTCCTTCTAACTCTCAACCTCTGTCCTCTGTCCTCTGTCCTCTATCTCCTCCAACTCCTCCTCCTCCCCTTCTCTTCCTATCTTGCCCAGAAAACCTGTCTCCTCATTTTCACCCACCAATTAGCTATTTGTCATTTTCATTACCCAATCAGATATTCCTTCACATTTTCCAGTACTATTAACACATTTTCATAGGCTTGAAGGCACTAGGTAGGCACCAGTTTGACTTCTCTAGCAAAAGGACCTTACTATCATCTTGTGACAGCAACCAATAACCTTCACAATAGCCTGGATTGTTTGGGGTTTTCAATGGGACCTCTTTGATCAAATGTTAATTAGATGTAACCCATTCCTGGCACTGGAAGTTTGACTTGGTGCCAAGAGTGGTCCAGTTGATGATTTTGTCTTCCCAAATTTTTGCTGATTCCATTTAGATTTCTTTCACACATGTGTATATTTTAATAATCTACTATAGTAGGTTTCCATATGTCCCCGAAAATGTCTTTTGGTTTTTGCTGTCCCTCCCCATATTTCCTTCCTCAGATTCTTTTTCCTTCCCTTTTCATATAATCCTCCTATGTCAATACCCTACCCACTCTTCCTCAATCCATAACTGCATATTCTATTTTCCCTCCCTTGGAGGATCCTTCCCTTCTCCCTGGTCCCTTACATTAGATATAACCTCCGTGATTATATGGACTATACCTGCTTACCTAAGACTTAACATAACATTCGCATATACATAAATACACTGTATTTGTCCTTGTGAATCTGGACTACCTCAATCAGAAGGTGTTGTTATTGTTGTTGTTGATGTTGTTATTGTTGTTGTGTTTTGTTGATAGTTGTTGTTTTGTTGTTTTTTCCTGAGAGTCATTAATTTACCTGAGAATTTCATGATTTCATTTTTGTTATTTCTAGCAGCTGATTAATACTGCATTGTGTAAGTGTATCACACTTTCTTTATGCATTCATCCAATGATAGACATCTACATTGTTTCAAATACCTAGCTATTACGAATAGAGGAGTAATGAACATGGATGGGCAAGTGTCTCTGTAGTAGGATGTAGAGTTCATATGGTCTATGCTCAAGAGTGATATAGCTGCAACTTGAGGTAAATCTGTTTCCAGCGTCCTAGGAATTGCCACACTGATTTCCACAATGACTGTATGAGTTTTCACTTCCACCAGCAATTGGATGAGAGTTCCTTTATTCCAGATTCTTGCCAGCATGAGCTGTCACTTGTTTTGTTGATCTTCACCATTCTGACAGATATGAGATGAAATTTCAAAATAGTTTTGATTTGTCTTTTGCTGATGGCTAAGGATGTTAAACATTTCTTTAAGTAATTCTCAGTCATTTGTGTTTCACTTTTGAGAACTGCATAGCTGTGTACCCCATTTTAATTAGGTTATTTCTTTCATGGTGACCATTTTTTGAGTTCTCTATATATTTTAGATATTAGCCCTCTATCACATGTATAATTAGTAAAATCTTTTCCCCATGTTGTAGCCTGATGTTTTGACAAAATATGGTGTCCTTTGCCATACAGAAGCTTTTCATTTTTAGGTCCCAATATTAATTGTTTTTAATGCTTGTGTTGTTAGTGTCCTGTTCAGAAAGACATTTCCTGTTTCAATGTGTTCAAGGCTACTCCCATCTTTCTCTTCTATGAGGCTCTTATGTTCAGGTCCTTGAGCTATTTGGAGTTGAGTTTGGAATTGAAAAATATTTGTACATATTTTCATCTCTTTACATGCAACCATCCAGTTTGACAAGATTTTTTTGGTGTATTCTGGCTTCTTCATCAAAAAAATCACATGTCTGTAGATATGTGAACTTATATCTGAGTCTTCAACTTGATTCTATTAACCAATGTATCTGTTTGTGTGCCAAAACCATGGTGTTTTGATTACTACAGCTGTATAGTACAACTTGGAAGTGAGAATGGTAACACCTTTAGCAATTCTTTTATTATTCAATATAGTTGTAGCTATTCAGTGATGTGCTTCTATATGAAGCTGAAAACTGTCCTTTCAAGATCTGTTAAGACTTGTGTTGAAATTTAGGTGGGAATTGTATTGATCTGTACCTTGCTTTTTGTTGGATGGGCATTTTTACTTACTTCATATTACTCTTATGGGTCAATGGGCAGGGGAGATCTTTGCATGATCTGATAGCTTCTTCAGGTTTTTTTCTATAGTATCTTAAAGTTTTTATTACACAAGACTTTCACTGCCTTTGTTATTGTTATCCCAACATATTTTTGAGGTAAGTGTGAAAGTTATTGTTTCCCTGATTTCTTTCTTAGTCTCTTATTTGTATAGAGGGAAGGCTACTGATTTTTATGTCTTAATTTTGTGTCCTAATACATTCCTGAAAGTCATCATCAGCTGTAAGTTTTATGGCAGAGATTTTAGGATCATTTACATGTACTATCATATTCTTTGCAAATAAAGATACTTTATTTACTACCTTTCCTATTTGTATCCCCTTTATCTCCTTCAGTTGTCTTATTGTTCTAGCTAACACTTCAAGTACTACATTGAATCATGCATGGAGAGAGTGGACAATCTTGTATTATTCTTGATCATAGTGAAAATTATTTGAGTTTCTCTCCATTTAGGTTGGTGTTATCTTTGGACTTTCTGAAAACTGCCTTTATTATGTTGAAGTATGTAATTTGGATGCCTAGTCTATCAAGAAATTTTATCTTGAAGGAGTATGGTATTTTGTCACACACTTTCTGCATCTAATAAGATGATCTTTGGTCTTTAGGAGTTTGTAGAACAACTTTCTGGGCCTCTCTGGGTTTTAAAGTCTCCATTTTAAAAAATCTGAAGTATTCTAATTCTGCCTATGTATGGTCCTTGGTCTTTTTCCCCCTAAAGCTTTTAATGTTTTCTTTGTTCTGTACACTTAGTATTTTCAAAATTATGAACTGATTATTCTGTACAATATGTATTGGTCTAGTCTATTTCATGTTCTGTGTGCTTCATAGGCCTTGATATACATCTCTATCTTTAGGTTAGGAAATTTTTCTATGATTTTGTTGGAAATATTTTCTATGCCATTTACCTGGGTTTCTTCTCCTTTCTCTATTCCTCTTATTTTCTTAGATTTTGTCCTTTCAGTTTCCCATATTATGTAGATGTTCATGCCTGTTGTTTTAGATTTTACATTTTCTTTGAGATATCTATTTTTTATATCTTCTTGTCAATTATTGATAGTCTCTCTTCAGTGTCTTATATTCTGTTAGTGAGAATTGCTTCTAAGATTTTTGTTTTCCACCTAAATTTCATTTTGTTTCACCCCGGTTCAGGTTTTCTTTAGTGATTCTGTTTCCACTTACACATCTTAACTATTTTCAACATTTCCTTCCACTATTTGTTGGCATTTGTAAAGACTTCATTTCAAAGACTTTCAAAACCTTATACATGCTATTTTGAAGTTCTTGTCTTGTGCTTCTTACTGCATTTCTCAGAGCTTACTGTTGTAGGATTTCTGGGTTTTGGTTTGGTTTAGGCATCTGGTTTTGGATGATTGTAATTCTAGGTATTGATATCTGGTCTTGTCTTTATGGTTCGGGTGTTCTATTTCTTGGTTTCTGTTGCCCTCTGTGGATCTTAGGAATGTGTAGTGGCTGTGAGTTGCACAGCAGAAAGTGTTTCTAAGAGCTGCCAGATGTGGACACTGGGAGTCATAGGGATAACATGTTTCTAGGTAATGGGGTTGACACAAAGGGGAGGAGATGGACTGGAATTGCTCACAGGATTCACAGAAAGGAGAAGAGCTTGGTTTGCTACAATCCTCAGCAGAGTCCCCAATGGACAAAATCAAAGAGGGAGGACAGATCCCTGCAAGTGACTTGCTACAGGAATTGGGATGGGACTAGGAAACTTGCAATGGAGGGCAGGAAGGAAAGTGAAGATCACCTACTTCTGGCCATTGGTTTTAGGTAAAGAGTGCCACCATGTATAGTGGCTAATACAAAGAGATGAGGTGAGGGAGGAAAGTTGGTCCACTGTGGGGTTCCATGGAGTCCTCAGAGATTGGAGGCAGAAAGGAAAAACAGGATCCTCCAAGTGTTCTGCCTAAGGGCTGGAGATGTGTTTCTTCCACGTGAACTATACTAAAGAAAGTCAGGCTGTTAGGACTAAAGAAACTTGGAGATGGTCTTCATATTAGTACAGATTTACAAACCTAAATATTATACAGGGAAAAAAGCCAAGTTCTGTGACTAAAGAATTACACAGCAGAATGCTAAGCAGAAATTCAATATGATGTTTATGAGAATTTCTAATAACACAACTCTCAACACAAGTGAATGATGGGAAAGAAAACAACATTGTTTGAAGACTGATATGACAGTAGTCATGGCCTATACATGTTAAATCTGTACATACAGTGATTAGTCTGAAAATATACAGAAAAGAAATATACAATACATATATTTTGTAATATTTTATAGCTTTCTACAATTTAAACTTGTAACCATAAACATACTAACATTATGAAAACATATCATAAACAAATAAAATTATAGGTTTTGGAGAACAGTGACTTAAAACAAAGGTTTTGTTGTGAAAATGACTCAGGTTTCTGTCATACTGCTACTGCTATAAGATGAGACAATTATATTTGCCTCTCTAAAACTCAGGAAAGTGGATGAATATATTAGTCATGGTTCTCTAACAGAACTTATAGAATGAATCTATTCCTCTCGCTCTCTATCTGTAAAGGATATTTACTGGAATGACTTATAAGCTGCAATCCAGCTAATCCAACAATGGCTAGCTATAAACAGAAATTCCAAGAAGCCAGTAGTTCTTTAATACATAAGGCTGAATGTGTCAGCTGGTCCTCAGTATATGCTGCCACAAAGAAATAGGCAGTGATTTAATGGCTATTGATATAATGCCAGTGATATAATGGATGTGTTAGGAAGGTGAGGACAAACAGGCAAGGAGCAAAAAGCTCCTTTTTCTATGTCTTTATATAGATTTGCAGCAGAAGGAATAGCTCAGGTTAAAGGTGAGTCTTCCCACCTGAAATGTTTACAAATGGATTTACCACTTCAAGCCAAGCAAAAAAGTCTCTCACAGGTATGCCGTCTATTTCTGGATTGAAGATCATTCCAGATGTGATCAAATTGTCAAAAGAAGCCACCACAGCTACGTTTTTAAACAGGCAAAAGATTTGTATGAGCTGAAGAGAAAACAGTGTATGGTTTTAAAGCAAACTCAGCAAATAAAGGCAGTTGACAGTAATCCTCAGTTCCCAGCAAGAGAACAATTTACCCCAGTAAGTTGTTTACTGACTCCTGTAGGAGTATGTACACAATACATAAATATAATTTTAAAAAAATCTACAAAGTTGCAGAGCCTTTAATCCCAGGACTTGGAGGCAGAGGTAGGTAGATCTCTAAGTTAGAGGCCAGCCTAGTCTACAAAGCAAGTTCCAGGACAGACAGGGCTACACAGAGAAAACCCGTCTTGGAAAAAATCTAAAAACAATAACAAAGTTAAAAAAAAATCTAATGTCAAAAGCCAGTCAGTTTCACTATTGTACTATAAACCAGCCATTTAAAGAATAACCAAGGTCAGTTCTTCCCAAATTCTTCTCAAGTAAACCTGTAAAGGAAAAAACTCTGACTCATTCAGTGAAGACTAAGATAATCTTTTTAACTAAACTGAACAAAGAGAACGCAGAGACCAATGTCTCCTCCACACAGAGATACCAAAAGCTCTAGAAGATCTTAACAGAGTCTAGCAGCATAGAAAATGGCTGTGAGAGCCACCAAGATGTCTCAGTGGGAAAAATCACCTGTTGGACAAGCCTGAGGACCTGAGTTTGATCCTCTGAACCCATGGTGGAAAGAACAAACAGACTCATAAAAGTTCTTTTCAATCTTTCACATGTGTGTGCTCATACCATCTCACACATTGTGAAAAGGAAAACCTTACAGTGCAGCCAAGTAAAAATGTAGAGAAAATGGTTGATTCCACTCCTAAAATTAATGTGATTTTTGAAGATGAGAGAATAAAGGGTTCTGGGCATGAAGATTCCTGCCCGTCCTCCTGCCCTAAGAAAGCTAAGATCAACAATTGATAAATGAGATCTCATAAAATTGCAAAGATTCTGTAAGACAAAGGACACTGACATTAGGACAAAAGGTAACAAACAGATTGGAAAAAGATCTTTACCAACCCTACATCTCATGGAGAGCTAATATCCAATATATATGAAGAACTCAAGAAACTAGACTCCAGAGAATCAAATAACCCTATTAAAAATGAGGTATAGAGCTACAA
Organism: Rattus norvegicus; assembly: GCF_021556685.1. Classification (NCBI taxonomy): domain Eukaryota; kingdom Metazoa; phylum Chordata; class Mammalia; order Rodentia; family Muridae; genus Rattus; species Rattus norvegicus. The sequence goes on along the minus strand of NC_141538.1, from coordinate 23,230,273 downwards.
AACAATTTCTCAACTGAGAAATGCTGAATGGCTGAGAACCATCTAAAGAAGTGTTCAACATTCTTAGTTATCAGGGAAATGCAAATCAAAACAACCCTGAGATTCCACCTCATACTAGTCAGAATGGCTAAGACCAAAACCTCAGGTGACAACAAATGCTGGTGAGGGAGGATGTGGAGAGAGAGGAACACTCCTTCATTGTTGGTGGGATTGCAAGCTGGTACAACCACTCTGGAAATCAGTTTGGCAGTTTTAAGAAAATTGGACGTAGTACTACCTGAGGACCCAGCAATACCACTCCTGGGCATATACCCAAAAGATGCTCCAATGTATAACAAGGACAAATACTCCACTATGTTCATAGCAGCCTTATTTAAAAAAACCAGAAGCTGGAAAGAACTCAGATGTCCTTCAACAGAAACTGGGATACATCTACACAGTGGAGTACTACTCAGCTATTGAAAACAATGACTTCATGAAATTCTTAGGCAAATGGATGGAACTAGAATATATCATCCTGAGTGAGGTTACCCAGTCACAAAAGAACACACATGGTATGCACCCACTGATAAGTCAATATTAGCCCAAAAGCTCAGAATACCCAAGATATAATTCACAGACCCACAGCTCAAGAAAAAAAGAAGTTCAAAATGTGGATGCTTCAGTCCTTCCTAAAGGGGAACAAACTACTCACAAGCTGTAGAGGGTAGGGACTTGGGAGGAAGAGAAGGGATGAGGGGGACAAGGGGCACAAGATCAGGTATGGGGGAGACAGGGATGATATACAGAGGGTCAGGAAATTGTAGCAAGGGGAATGAGGAACTGGGGGTAGCCAAGAGCAGGTAGAGGATGTCAGGAACGCAAGAGGCTCCCAGATCCCAACAGGGATGAGATTAATTGAAATGCCCCAACAAAGGGAAAGGAGAACCTGTAGAAACTATATCCAGAGGTTAGGCAAGGTCCCTGGTTGGGGAATGAGGCCACCCACTCATCTCCAAATCTTTAACCCAGAATGGCTCCTGTCTAAAGGAAATACAGGAACAAAGTGTGGAGCAGAGACTGAAGGAAAGGCCATCCAGAGATTGCCCCATCTGGGGATCCATCCCATATACAAGCACCAAACCCAGACACTATTCTGGATGCCAAGAAGTGCTTGCTGACAGGAGCCTGTTCTAACTGTCTCTTGAGAAGCAATACACAAGCCTGACAAATACAGAGGCCGATGCTCACAGCTAACCATTGAATTGATCATAGGGACCCCAATGCAGAAGGTTGAGAAAGAATTCAAGGAGCTGAAGAAGTTGCAACCCCATAGGAAGAACAATACCCACCAACCAGACTCACCAAAGTTCCCAGGAACTGAACAACCAACCAAAGAGTATGCGTGGAGGGACCCATCATTACAGCTACATATGTAGCAGAGGATTGCACTGTCTGGCATCAATATCAGGAGAGGCCCTTGGTCTTCTGAAGGCTCCATACTCCAGTGTAGGGGAATGCAGGGGCAATGAGGTGGGAGTGTGTGGGTCGGAGGGGGAGCACCCTCATAGAAGCAGGGAGTGTGGGATGGAATAAGGATTTCCGGAGAGGAACCTAGCAATGGGGATAAATTATCCCATAAAAAATAAATAAATTATCCAATAAAAACAAATAAATTAATTAACACTTGCATGATTCTTGCTGCTGCCTTTTGCACAGGGAAAGAAAGAGAGAGAGAGAGAGAGAGAGAGAGAGAGAGAGAGAGAGAGAGAGGGATACAAGGCATGACCTGAGTTCAAGGCATGCCAGGGCAACCAGCTAAGTACCAGTCCAATCTAGATGGCATAGAAAGAGCCTCTCATAATAAGAGAGATGAGAGAGAAGACAAACAGACAGACACACACACACACAGACAGACACACAGAGAGGGGGAGGGAGAGAGAAAGGGAGAGGGAGAGGGAGAGAATAAGAATATAGTGTCTTGGGGTTGGGGATTTAGCTCAGTGGTAGAGCGCTTGCCTAGGAAGCACAAGGCCCTGGGTTCGGTTCCCAGCTCTGAAAAAAAGAACCAAAAAAAAAAAAAAAAGAATATAGTGTCTTTTCAAGGTTGTGTTTTAATTATAACATTTCTCCTTGTCCTTTTCTCCCTTTAAGTTAGTGGTTCTCAACCTTCCTAATGCTGAGACCCTTTGATATAGTTCTTCATGTTGTGGTGACCCCCAACCATAAAATTATTTTTGTTGCTATTTCACAACTGCAATTTTTCTGCTGTTGTGATATGTAATATAAATATCTGTGTTTTTCAATGGTCTGGTCTTAGGTGATCCCTATGTAAGGGTCATGTGACCTAGAAAGGGATCACAACCCATAAGTCGAAAACCTTTGTGTATCTTTTTATTAAAAACAAAACTACCCCTTTTTCAGAAATTTAGAGCACACTGGAAGTTCCCTGATGTAGGGAATGATATTTATGCAAATCTACAACTAAGACTGACTCTGATAGTAAAAAGGAAGTTATTTTCCTCCAAGAGAAAGAAAGAAGGAACAGTGTTAACCACTATCCTATGGCTGTGACAAAAACCCACAAATGTATTCTGTGTGTGCATGTGATAGATTTGAACTCACTCTTTCAGGAATTTTAATGGAGTCCTGGGTTCTATCACTTCAGGGACTGTGTTGAGGCTGGGCTTCTTAGAGGAAGCATGGGAAGAGGAAAAACAGCTGCCTCATAGGGATCAAGAAGCAGCAAGAGGGTCTAGGCAGGACAAGACATAACTTTCATTATCAAACTATCAGTGCCCTGTGTCCTCCAGCCAGAAATAGCTTCTCCAGATGGAGACACTGCCTACAACACTAAGCCTGAAAGGACATTTTCGTCTCAGTTGTAACAATTGAAGTGGCCATTTTTACCAGTTCTTTTCAATATTGTAACAAAAATCATAGCCAGATAATTAGATAAGAAAAGTAAATAAAAGATGCCAAGACTAGGAATGAACAGATAAGACCGTGTCTATTTGCTGATGTCACATTTTTTTGGATATTTTATTTATTTACATTTTAAATGTTATCCCTTTTCCTGGTTTCACCTCTGCAAACCCACTATTCTATCCCCCTTACTCTACTTCTATGAAAGTGCTCCCCCTCCCACCCATCCACTCCTGCCTTACCACCCAAGCATTCCTCTACACTGGGGCATCAAGCCTTCACAGGACCAAGGGCCTCTCCTCCCATTGAAGCCAGATATGGCCCCGTCAGCTCCTTCAGTCCTTCCCCTAACTCCCCAACTGGGGTCTATGAGATCATTCCAATGGTTGGCCACATCTTTATACCAAACACAGAAACCGAAGAACAAAGACACATGTTAAAGTTAACAAGTTCACCAAGGCCACAAAATACAAGGCACCATAGAAACCCCATTGTATCTCTGTAGGCTGACAATGACCATCTAAGTAAGGGATTTAGAAAAAAAAAATCTCTTTATGATAGTATTAAAAAGAATAAAGTATTTAGGAATAAAGGCAGTCAAGGAAGTACAAGGTTTATACATTGAAAGCGTATATCATTGATAAAAAGCAGTGGAGAAATCTCCTGATCATGGGTTGGAAGACTTTACAATGTTAATGTAGCAGTAGTGTTACTGAGAGGGAACTGCATATTCAGAGCAAACTCTTCACAAATGCATCTTCCTGTTTTATAGGAAGGAAGAAGCATGTCAACAATTTTAGGAATTGAAAGGTACTCAGAACAGCAAAGACAACCTTGAAAAACAGTTAAGTTGGAAAATATGCTTCTTAGCTTCAAAACTGATTGCTGAGCTATACCAAGCATGCGATGAGGGCGCAAGGGGAGAGATGGAGATACACACAGTAGGACTGGAGTCCAGAAACAAATCTGTACATCCTTAATCAGCTCATTTTCCAAGGGTCTAAGACCTCCCATGCTAAAATAATGGTCCCTGCAACAAATGAGATCAGGACAACTAGATAGGCACCCAGATGAGCTGGGGCCACTCTGTCCATCACATACAGATGTTAGGTCAAAATGGCTCACAAAGGTAAAAATACAAAGTTCTTAAAACATAACAATTAAATCTGTGTGACCTTGTATTGCACAACAATATCTAATACGTGTTTTCAAATGCACAGTTGGCCAAAGAAAATGGACTGATTAGACAATGTTCGTGGTTAGAATAATACATTTGGTAAAACACCAGTCCTTTTACAAATGACCTGCAGTATTTGTTTTGTTTTATTTGCACATATATGGGGGTGGGGAGGGGATATATGTGCATGTGGCAGGGGAGCCTGTTCCCATTCTCATGTGTAAGGAGGGCAGAGGATTTACTCTGCTAACACTGCCTATCACATTCCTGTGTGACAAAATCTCTCACTGGACCTATAGCTAAAAACACAATCTCATCCATATACCAAGTGACACTATCAAAACACAATGAGGAGATAATAAATAAAATGAGAGAAAATATGTCACTGTTTATGTAAAGACGTTAGTCCAGAAAGAATCCGAAGCAACCCAAAGTCAACAATAAAACAACTCAAATTTGTACCAAATTTTCGTATTCATGTAACAAGATGAACAAAAAGCCAATAATTCCAGATGAGCTGCTTAGCAGCATGAGTCAGTGGATAAACACATATCACTCAGAGTAGCACTTTGTACATGTGAGCATGCCTACAACCACAAAACAAGTCTTGAACAAGAGATATGGATGCCCCACCACTTACACACCACTGCTGGGCCTGAAGTGATACAGACTCTGTGGAAAGCAGCATGGCAGATCCTCAGAAAGGTTAAGTGCAAAGTCACTATGTTGTCTGACATTCCACTCTTGGTATAAACTCAAAAGAATCGAAAAAAAAAAAAGTCAGGCATGATGCCTCACATCTGTAATTCTTGCCTTCTAGAGACTGAGGCAGGAGAATTTCTATCTTTTGATTCCAGCCTAGGCTATATAATGAATTTCAGACTAGCTGGTCTACAGAATGAGAGATTGTTTCAAAACAAAATAATACAAAATGATCCAAACTTGTACCTGAATGCTCATGGTAGCATCACTTTAATAATTATTCATCATCACTTAAATGGCTTACATGTCCAACAACTGATAAATATCTACGATGATGACTATTCTCACTGCCATCATCCAACAGGGGAAGGGTCGGGGAGAAGTGCGAGACTTAAGTCTAAGTTTAATGAAAGGCAAACCTTGTAATATACAGCCTCACTTCAGAGCATCTATCTGTAGGGACCTACAGTCCACTAGAGAACCCTGAGGAGCTGACAGGAATTCAGTTCCAGAAAATCATCCCTGTATACCCATGGAGGTTGGCCACAGGACCCTGAGCAATATGGAGATTGGTGTATGCTCAAGCCTCTGGCATAGCATTTGCATACAACCTGTATACTTTCAGCACTGAGATCATTTAATTAACCTCCTAAAATGCAAATGTTCTTATATGACATTATTTAAAGAATAATGGCAAGGAAAGTTAGATAAGATTAGTTTTTCTTCAAATTGAAGGACTTGAATTCAAATCCCCAGAATTATCTGTCATATACAGCAAAAGCCAGACTTGGTTGCATGTAATATGCCTGGAATCCCAGCACTGGGGAGCAGAGACAGGCAGATCTTGAACCACATGGCCAGACAGCCTAGGAAAACACAAACCAATCAAAAGCAGTGAGCCACCAGTTTCCTGATATACACTGTCTCAAGGCAATAATATAGACAACGCCAGGCGAAACCATCCTACTCTGGTTTCCACATGTTCATGCAGATATGCATGCCCACACACTGACTCTTACCCCACACACAACACACACGTACACACACACACACACACACACACACACACACACACACACACAGAGAGAGAGAGAGAGAGAGAGAGAGAGAGAGAGAGAGAGAGAGAGAGAGAGAGAGAGACTCAGGCTGTGGTTGGTTGAGTCACTGAGGCAGGTCTATCTCTATGTATATATGTTCACGGATGTCACTATGTGGAATATTGATGACAGGTTCAAAAACAAACGGTAAAATGTGTGTCAACTCTCTCTCAAGTGACTACCAATGTCACCAAAGCTGCTTCCTTTTGCGGAGTTTGCAATGAGTCTCAGTATCCTTAATGTCACTCTCCTCCAGGCAGTCATTGATAAGTGAACAGCATCGTCATATGGAATGAAAACATGTTTGTAAATACTTGCTCAAACCCTCAGCTTATTGTAATGTCATTAGTAATATGCATATTTTAAAAAGGCAAAGCAGAATGATTGTATGTTTTGGAGGATCCTACTGACTAACATGGCGTCTAGAGTAAGACCATCCTTAAGTAGGCCCAAAGCCTTCGTGGTATATGACCACGAAGACTGTACAGGGCTTAGTGGATTTGGAGAACAAAACTCAAAGATAGCAGAAGCTGCTTTCTGTACAAATGATGCAACTGTTCCTAGCTGTACCTGGGAGGGATCCAGAAGTCTGTTAGAGAAGCCAGGACAGGATGAGAGCCATTGATCCCCACACCCCAGTCAGTGAACCACGATGGGTGAAGACCTGTTCCCAGTTTCCCTTCTAAGGGTTTATGATGGAAACCTCACTGTTGTTCTCAGCTCTGGAAAACAACTGAGCCTGGGGCAGTCTATGCACAAGTAAGAAGGTCCAGCTGTTTCCACTACAGGTAGAGCCTTAGGTGGGCTTTGTCCTGTCTGTGATGCCTGCTGGGTAAGCAACTACAGCTGGACTTTTCCATCAGCCCAACCAACTGTCTTCTCCCTTTTGTCCTTCATTGATATTGACACCTAACAAAGTCTTGCACCCAAATGTTTCAGAACCTTTATCTGGACAAACATCCTATAATCTCCACTCCCCAATGAAATCTCTCAGTCACTACAAACAAACAAACAAGTGCATGTGTGTATCAAGTCCCAAGGCTTGCATGTGGCATCCCAGGGATCAAACTCAGGTCTCAGGTTGCCAGACTTGAAGGCAATTATTTTTACCACGAAGTCGTCTTGCTAACTCCTCAGCCGAATGTAATCCCTTATTCCACAGGCTCGACACACAAAGAAAATGACAGGAGACCTCTGTTGCTCATCCCAGAGCTGCTGGAGTGAAGGAACAGCATTCTTAGCATTGTTATTAGATGGCCACATGTTTGACTTGGGGACAGATGCTTAAATTTCTTTGTAGCTAAAAGCAAATTAATCCCTAAGACAAGACACAGATGTTACATTTTTCCTTTATAGCTTTAACTAGAACAACAGAACATTAAAGTTAACTGGGACAACAGACCATGAAAATGCATTTATGAAAATTTGAATTTCCGGAATTCACAAAACAAAGGTGAGGGAACCATGATTGACAGGTTACTGTGGAAGCTATGCCCTTACTCTTACCACAGACTATTTCTAAGATGTAGCTGGAATGAAGCTGTTCCTTCAGAGACACAACAGCTTTCCACAGTGGGCCATTTCAATTCAATGACCATTCAGAAGCGTGCTCTATAGCATCCATCAGCCCATCCCCCACTGGGCTGCCTCAGCACCCAATTCTAGGCCTGCAGCCCCAGCTTTAAATCAGACTCCCAGGTGAAGGGCTCCAGCCTGCAGTCACCACACATAGCCACAAGGGGTCAACCATTCCATCTACTGTAACCAAAATACTGTAAAAAACACAAAAACAAAACATTCATTTTTATGTTTAACAAAATGTGTTCACGGCAATGTATTTTTCAAGTAAAGAACTACACAACTATAATTTAAAATTATACTTATTTATTTCTCTCACACACACCCCCAAAATGGTTAAGTTTTATTCAAATGAAAGCATGGATTTGGATAGTTAGGAAGCACCTGCTGTCAGTGAGGAATGCAATGGAACCACTCACATTGGCTATCTCAGTGATACTTTTGAATCACAGACACTTGGGCCAGATGTCCCCATCCCACATTCTAGATCAGATATGGGAGTGCTCGCTCGCTCTGGTTTGCTTTTCTTGGGCTGTGACAGAGCACTAGCCAAAGCCAACTTGGAGAGGATTCTTCTACTTACAGGTTACAATCCGTTACCTGGCAAAGGCTCTTCAGGAACCCAAGGCAGGAGCTTGAAGCACAAACCGTGGAAAAGCAGGATGTAGTGGCTCACACCTTTAAGCACTCAGGAGGCAGAGCCAGACAGATCTGAGAGTGGGAGGCCACCCTGGTCTGTGTAGTAAGTTCCAGGACAGCCAGAGTTAAATAGTGAGAGCCTGTCTCAAAACAAAACAACAAGAAGGAACACTACTTATTGGTTTGCTTCCAGACTCTGTTTCTGCTGTCTTTCTTATGAAAGAGCGTACCCCCAAAACGGGGAGCCGCGTCTCTCGCTCCGATCGCAGGGTGGGGTGCCCCCAGGAATCACGAGGAGCCATTCTTGATGTAACAGCAAGAGGTAGCTTTATTAACGAGATCCCAGGTCTTAGCGGGATCCCGGGTCGACACATATCTCACACAGGAGACAGAGGAATCGACCCCGAGCTTCCAAACTCGGGGGTTTATATAGGGGAGGTTAGGGGCATTCGCGCGGTTACACATGATTGGTCAATTCAAATGGTGCACAGTTACTTTCGGCGCGAAATGACATCAGCAAGGAGTACGTGCTCTCTAGCAGCTCGGCAGGCAGGTACGGTGGCTCATCTCACTCAGGGGGGTGAAGGAAGGGGACGGGGTGGCTACAGATGATCAATGTCCTTGGGGCTGATAGCTGGTTTGGCAAGTCCTATTTCTGGCTCTCCCTCAGGCACGTCCGGCCCTGCACATCAGACTCTGACAATGAGCAACCTTTATGAAACTCTAGTTCTACATTTACACAGCTCAGGAACCTCCTATGTCAATTAGGAAGCTAAGAAAATGCCCTACAGACAAGACCAGTGGTCAATCTAATAGATCCAAGTCCTCAGCTGAGGGTCCCCCTTCCAAGGGGCAGTTAAGCTGACAAGATCATGGAGCACAGGGAGCCTCAGAAAGACGAAGTTTCTCCCATCACCAAGTATTTTAAAGCAGTAAAGACAGGAGAGAAAATCAGTGGGAAGTGGACTTTATTTTGTCTGACACCAAAGCCGGGAGCTTTCTGAGGTTCTCCAATCCTTTCTTTTACAGTTGGGGAAGCTCTAAGAGAGAGGATAAAGTGATTGGCCAAGCCGGGAGTAGATGTTAGATTCTGGAGCCTTTAGATCATGACTCCATTGGCCGTTGTCTCTACCACCCAAACTAATGTTGTATTAGAGGTGACAAACTGTCCTTTCTGTCAGAACCTCAGCATCAGAGAACTATTTTAAAGCCAGCTTTTTATGAACATTTTTTTGAAGAAACTTGTAGATTTCATTGAATCCGTAATTTTCAAGACTTTGATAAGAAAACCCCAAATCATGATGGAATGATTTTAGATCAACTTCAATAAGTTTTCACTAGATTGGTGTTGCCCCACAGTTTTAACAGTATTATTCCATCACCTCTGATTCCTCTTATTACTGGTGGAGCAGCTAAGTGTTCTGATGATATTTTAATATTCTGTCATTTATCTTGGGCTCTCACCCATCCTTTTGTCAGTGGCATCTATTATCACTACACTGTGGTAGATGGCACTGTAGTTTATATCCAGTGTATATAGAAAGGAATTACTACTTCACCTTATGATCAGAATCAAGCAGAATTGTGCATTAATGGTTTTTACCTTTGCTAGTTCTCTACCCTGGTATCCTTGATAAACTTACTGCTTCTCACTGGACATGCTGTATCTTCTAGGTTGTCTTTTGTACCATTGGTAATGACTACTGTATAGTTTCTACATATCTAATTTCAAGTGCATTACTTTTAAAAACTATGCGTGGCATGTTATTTTATCTCTTGTTTATTTTTAATTAAAAAACTCTTTAAGGTCTATGATGTTTTTTTACTTTTAAACTTTTTTGTGTTTTATGAGAGTTTTAGTTCTTCATGGAACACTGACTCCTCTGTACCTTTATCTATTTTAAATGCCATCATACTATGTTCCAGTTTGGTTTGCTATTCTCTTTTTACACATTCTGGGGTTATGATCATGCACCCAATTTGGTGTAGGCTGTGCCCTATTTTCCATACCATAAACTGAGAGACAAAGACTAAGTCACCCATTGTTCTCTGAGATTCTACTATTGTTTCTAAGTAGAAGCCCCCTGTGTTACACACAACAAAATTTCGAAATTAAAACATAGAGGTTATTTTTATCCCAATTCTCAGACTGGGATTCTGATACTAGTACAATTGTTTGGTTTCTGCTAAGGCTATCACCTTGACTTGCAAACAGTTTTCCACATATTCTGGGCTTCATCTAGCTCCAGATACAGCCACAACATGAGATAGTGGGGTTTAGTGCTTTAGCTGATAAAGGTGCGGGATGCAGATATAATTGAACCTTTAGTAAGCTCAAGTGTTGACTTCCATATTATAACTCGTTGTGTTATAGACTAGGATAAACTTTTTAGAGTTCTTGGCTCAAGTGTTCTTATGTCAGTAGGCAGTAAAAATTTAATATCCAGATCCCTGCATAGACAAGGAAGTCATTTTCAATGGTGTAAAGAGGCCTCCATTACTGCATCCACTCAAGAAAACAATGGGAAAGCAGTGGTTCATTTCTTACACCCCCACACCACTAGGTTAAGTTTGTTATACTTAACTTAAAGGTGAATAGACTAAGGATCTTTTACTTTGTATAAATAATTGCCCTGAGACTTTGAGTTTTTTTGTGGAGACAGACAAAAAGAGAGAAATAAAATGAATTTGAACATATGCTTCCAAACCCTATGGACCTGATTTGGAAGTGAGTTTGAGGATGATCTTCCTCTGAACATGTTTCTCAGGGTCTGGGCCATTGTGTAAGCTCAGTATCAAAGCATGAACTTATGTGTCCTGTTCTGTATACCCCACATGTCCTTTCCCTGAGTGTAGCAGAACCCAGAGGCATGGTAAGATATTGGTCTTAAGGTTTGGTGACCAATCAGACACATTATTAACCTGGGTGGAACTGACATAACAAAAGGAGATTGTAAAAGAGGGTAAAACATCAAAAACATGCTCTCCTGATGACATTCTTACAATAGATAGATAGATAGATAGATAGATAGATAGATAGATAGATAGATAGATAGATAAAAGATAAAATTGAGTAGCCAACTCTGATGTGAGACATTTCTACAGAGGGTAGTGTCTATGTTAAAATGATCATTTGTATGGCCACAGGGAATGAACTCAGCAAATGCTAGTTGAACATGGGAGGAGGACTTTGAATTCCAGCTAATAATCTGAGTGCTGTGGTTGATATGTGGCTTCCAGCCTGGCAGTAGCTTGGGCAGGAAAGCTCATCTGGAATTCTACAGAACAGAAGCAGGAAGTCAGTGTGAGTTTCCTAGTTAGTTCAGGAGCATTTTGCTCATAGTTAGAAATTGCTACAGCAGCGGCTACCATCCCTCATCGGTCCTACCCTCTGCCTTTGGTGGTATCAGAGGCTCACAGAGCCTGCCTCGTGTTGGCTTAAGTTCTATTTGTGTGGAGGTTTCACAGGAACACTGAGCCGCCCAACAGAGAAAGCCTGATAGTCTTTTCCACTCCATGTCACAAATGGAGCATTTGTGTTTGTTACTGTGGTTGAACCTATCACTCATCACCTGGAGGAAAAGAAACATTTTCTAAACAGAGCTAGTGTTCTACCTCATGTACGTGTTACTTAATCTACAGAGACACCTCTAACAATAAAGACAGTCTGTATTGTTCCCCTTATTCAGGAAGGTCACTCAGAAATTTTAAACAGCTTGTCTTCTCATAAAGTCAGTGGGAATAGAACCAGCTGTTCAAATGCTATGAGACATGCTAGATAGAATATTCTGTGATTTTATTAACAGCATTTATTATCACTTGTTTTATCAATGACCTGTTACAATTTAGCTGCCACACAAAAGTTTTGAAAGGTTTTGGGCCTAGGTTGAAATAGTTGAATTTAAAAAAAAGAAGAAGAAAGAAAGAAGGAGAGGGAAAAAAGGGGGTTTCATAGTTCCTCAGAAAGCAACCAACACTTGCCTGCCATCCATGGGTACTTCAGACTGATGCCTTGACAACATTCAATTAGGACAGGTATGCGACAGAATGATGTGTCAGCTCTGTGAATTTCCTATTGACATATTAATTACAAACATCTCTCTTGCTTGCCAGACATTACAGAAGCAAAAGAGATGGGTTTACTTTTAAGAGAACATTCAAGATATATCAAGACATGTTGTTCATCTTCTTATTACCCCAAGGTAATATAAAATATGGATTTTGCACAGGAACACCTGCAGTGTAATAAAAAAATACACAAATCCAATCTTCAAACTGCCTTGACGCCTCACATTACAGTACTAATATCCCTAACTGGCAGACAAGGCCTTGGATAACAATGTGCATAGGAATCTATTAAGCTTATATTAAGCTCATCAATCAAAGAACAAGTAGGAAAAACACACCTTGAGGAATGAGCTCGTGTACAGTTGTGCAAGGTTCTTTTACCTTCCTGTCATTTACAGTTGACTCTGTATATTTGTGGGGAACACAAGCCCTTTCTTTTGAGATTTTGGTCTATTATCATCATGATTTAAATGTGGAGCCAAAGAAGCAGTCGAAGAACTAATCTACAAATAGCATCACTGTTGCCCCTGTGACATGCATAGATAATTATTTTCAAGAGGCTCAACTGTGTCTATCCCCACTCCCCTGTCCATCGCTGAGCCTAACATAGGCTCTACCTAATTATAAGGAAAGCAAGAACTTGTGGATGAAACAGAAGAGTCAGAGTGACTTGGGGCCTTAGGGCTTCTTTGATTTTCTTTTGATTTCATCTTTTTCTTTCTAATGAAACATTTGGTTGAAAGACTTGGTGACTTCATTCACATCCTTTTCTTTTTCAGTTCTAAAAATAATGTTGTCACAGTCTCCTTGAGTTTTTCTCCAGTGCTTACCCAGATCCCAGTTCATCAAAGTTTTGGGGTTGATCTGGTACTGCTATGTATTTAGATTATAAATACTGGTCTCAAATATCCAGTTGACCCAAGACAAGTGAATTCTCAAGTATGCCAGCTTTTGTTGTACATACCTTGCTTCCCAAGTTAATTGGTCAATAAAAGGCTAAAGCCTATAATTGGGTAGTAGAGAGAGAAAGGTGGGACTTGAGGATAGAATGAACGGTCTCAGAAAAAACTAAAAGAGGGAAAAGAGGACCTCCATGAAAGGAGATAAACCATGAACATGTGGACACATGGCTGGAATATAAGTTAGAATAGTTCAAAACCCGCCCAATCTAGGCTTATGTTTACAAATAACATACCAGGACTGTGTGTCTTTTATACATCCTAGATAGATTAAAAAATCCATAGTACAACTTGGTGCCCAACTTAAAACAATTACAACTCAAACTTACATACAGCCTGACTTTTCCCTTGACCTTCATCTGGGCCAACTAAGGTTGAAATGTGGCTTCTAATTGACCACATTGAGCATCACTTATAAAATGATTATTAATATTTTCTATATATTAATTAATGCTTGAAATTAATTCAACAGCAGTTGTTCCTTAACCAGCTAGTTCCCCAAATAACCACACAAAGACCTTTTAATATATTTCAAAACTTGGACCTTAGCTGAATACATTCTCAATGAGCACATCTAAGTTAACAAAACCACCTAGCCACATCCGGCCATATGGCTAGCTAACTATATCTTCCAGACTCTTAGTCATGACTGTCTCCTCTCATGTTTCCTGGAGAAAGAACCTTCCTTATCCTTCTTCCTAGAGTTCGTTTCTCCCTCCCAGGAAGCCTGCCTTCTACTTTCTGCTCAGCTAATTGACCATCAGATCTTTTATTAAAGCCAATCAAGAATGCCTTAGGTATGTGAGGAAGGACAGAGACACAACTTTGTACAGTGTACCCCAACACCATACAGTTCCAATCAGAGGAGAATATGAGTGTGTAGTTTTAGGGATATAAACTTTTTCCTCTAAAGGCTGTAGGTATGTGTGGCCATGTACCTGACAGAGACAACTTGCAGGGTAGAGATTAATTCAGGTCCATTGTTTTGTAAGGTTTGGTACTTGGTTGCTTAGTTCTATGAGCTGTTCACTTCACTGTCCTAGGGAGGATAAGGGCAGATAGAGACTGTTTTAATAGCAGTAACCCAAGATGTTCAGGTAAAAGAGCATTTCAGACCAGAACTGACGTAAGAGTTAATAAAGAGTAAATACTGTGGACAGAACCACAATGAGAAAATTCTCAGAGACATGGAAGTTTTGCCCTTGCAAAGGGACAAGGCCCTTCTGTGCAGTTGACAGAAATTACCTGGGTGAGCCTATTGGGCCATGTAAATAGGGTTATAGTTACGTAGAGTAGAGTTTACAAGGTCACTTGCTGACTGAAAGTAGTAGATCTTCTTATACTACTTGTTCTTCTGAAGAATGGCCATTTGGGGTAAGGCAATGGAACTTTCCAAGTCCTCTGACATTTTCTGTATATGACCAAACATCTTGGGTTAGGCTCTAAGCCTTTGTTTGTTAAAGGGGTGGGGTTGAGATTTTGTTTGCTTGGAGCTTTTATTCCTGGTTGATTAAGGTCACATTGCTTGACATGTTTAATATGCAGCTGTCCTTTCATGTCTATGCAGGATATAGTTTTCTAGGAAGTGCTTCAGACAGCTCTATAATACTACATAGCCTCGCACCTCCTCCAGCATACTTTAAATTGCATCTAGTTTATTAGATTGTTTATAATACATGTTATTATATAGATGCTGTTGAAGCCGTGGTTAATCTGTATAGTCTATGACATGGAAAACATCTGTACATATTTAGTACAGACACTGTGTGTTTGTGTGTGTGTGTGTGTGTGTGTGTGTGTGTGTGTGTGTGTGTGTGCCTGAAGGTATAGTTTCATGCATCCATACATCTATGTGTGTTGAAGCAGGAGGTCAATATTATTAGTTCCAGGGGTCCTTTTGTCTCACCTCCATAGCACCAGGATTACAGAAACACAAACCACTATGCCTGGCTTTTTATATGCATGCTAAGAATTTTAAGTCAGGTCCTCCTGTTTGTGCATCAGGCATTTAATGCCCCAAGCCATCTTCTTAGCCCTAGATACAACTTCGTAATATTCCTTGTCTTCTGTTAGTTTAATATATGCATACAGAGGTCAAGGATATAGAGAAAAAAGGCAAATGATACGTGCACTGACTACACATTTATCGACTTTATGAGCAGGACTCCACAGTCCCTGCAGTAGAGCAGCTTTCAAGATGGCTTACTGATGGTGTGATTCATGGGCTTCCTCTCTCCCTCTGTTGACTAGAATTCCCTACTTTAAGGAGAATCCAAGATAAGCATGGATGATCTTACCACAACCTTGGTGTGGAATGGTTATATTTCTACAATATTTCTGCTATGTAAGCTGTGAAAGGAGCAATCATTTAGAATGGGAGTCAGCTGGGAAAAATATGCCTTGAAGCATATTGTATTCACATTCTCTTTGTTGCCATTATTAAATAGGAAGGATCATTAACCACCTACACCCAACTTCCCACCTCAGGAATTCAGCCTGTCACAGCCTTCCATGTGACCCCTGAAGGATCCTACAGAGCACAGGCAAAGCCAAATTAAGCCACTAAGTACTCTTAAAATTTCTTTTTCATGGCACCCAGAACTCTGACTTTATTCATATGATAACCATGTCTTTCACAAAAGTGTACTAAATGTAACAATAAAAAGTCTAACTTTCATAAGCTCTTTACCCCAGAAAAGCCTGTTTTGGGAAACAGAAATGGAACAAGTGGGAGTGTGTAGGGTGGTGGGTCCCTTGTCCCTCTACAACAGAGCATAATCACTGCTGAATGGACACTGAAAGTTTTACAGCACTTTCCCCATGCTGTCACTGGGCTGGTGTTGGGCCATAGGGAAGCCCCAGGACACTGCTCCTCTGGCTCAGGGGTTCCCAAGCCTTCGAAGAAGTCAGGGCATCTGGTTCTTAGGCTCTTGGACATCCAGATGCAGCTGTGAGCCACAGAAGAGCTGAGAATAGAGTGAGGACCCCAGGCTGAATCTATCCCAGGTAGTAGGGGGTGGGGGGAAGTGTAAGGGGAAGAAAGGAGGGAGTTCTAGTTGGTCCCACCAGGAGAGTCCTTGGTTTGACAACGGTGAACTTGAGTTTGTTGGCAGAAGTGGCAGAGAGGCCTTCTCCAGGAGACTAGAAGGCTCCTCTATAGGCTAACGACTTTTCTATGACTCCCCATGGTGGATCCCGATGAAGAGGCAGTCTGTGATTCCAAATCATTTATTGCCATGGTGGAAAGTAAATATGTAAAACCATGCCCTCCTCCTCAGGGTGAGCCTGAGATTAAATACTCTTTGCAAGGAGGCGTGTCTGGAAAGGAAAGCTTATTGGCTAAGCCCTCCAGGCCTCTAGGTACCTCATTAAAATGGATATGAGCCTATGTGACCACAGGTCATGTGTAGGGGCTTGGGGCTGCAACACTTACATGACTGATGGCCACAAACCTACAGGGGGGGGGGGGAGCTTCGGCTAGTGGCAGGGGCATGGTGCCTGGGAACAGGCAAAGCTCTTTCTGTCCCTTCAGGTTCTCCAGGGCTTCTAGCCTTAGCTCAACAGGGAACCACACTACCTTCCACGGTCCCACAGAATGGAACTCAGCCAAATTTATTTTCACACATGGAACGTGAAAGAAGCAGAATGATTCATTAAATCAGATATTGCAAATCAAACTTACTACAAACCTAAACTGGTCTTGCCTAGCACAAGTCAATAAAACTCCTCCTTTAGTATTTTCATAGAAGATGAGATAAAGTGTCACCTCTCAAATTTTTAAGCACTTGAGGATTACATGGAAATAACAGATTTCCTTATAAACATTGTATATACCATATAAGAACAGCTTGGATGACTTCTGGGGCATGGTGTTCTTTGCCTCCTTCTTAACTCTTCACTGGTTTATGAGCTATTGCAACCCCTCTTGCACCAAGAAGGGAGAGTGGAGAGGTGAGTGTGATTATACAAGTGTGTGTGTGTCCTGTGTGTGGAGTGTGGAGGTGGAAAGATGACATTAGATGCCCAGTTCTGTTATTCCCCATTCATTATCTTTATAGAAAGTCTTTCACAAAACCTCAACCTGCAGCCAGTAAGTTGCAGTGACTGTCTTGTCTCCTCCCTTTATAGCACTGGGGCTGCAGGCATACATAAAGCCATTCCTAGGATTTTATGTGGGTTCCAAGAATTTGAACACAAATCTTCATGCTTGAACTGCAAGATTTCCTACCTGCTGAACCATCTCTGCAGCAACCCTCAGTGGATTTCTTAGCCATAATCAAGTAAACTTATTCAGATAGAATACACCAGTGACTGAAGAAGACTATGAGTCACGTGGCATGAAGCAACTGCATTTTCTTCTTTTCCTTTTAACTGATGGTGAAATTGGACTTGCCAGGGGAGTCAGTCCCCAAGGCTTCCTATATACTTAGTCTTGGACAGCTGCACTTAGAAGCTAAGGAGACCTGAGCCCCAAATGGACATGCAATGTCTCAGAATATTCCAGCTTGTACAACTTTATCCAAGTTGAAGTGGTAAGTCTGCTTCTATCCTGTACGTTGCAATGTGTTAACAACTTAGAAGTCTTGCTATCGGGAGAGACATTGTCCCTGAAGATGGTCAATTCCTAGAGACAGCAAAGGACTTGGATTCAATCATACAGCTTTCAAGTGCAGACAAGCTAATGCCAAACTCATATTCCCCCCAAACACCAAACTAACCAATTTCAGACGCCAAGGCAATAGTTCCTTTGCTCTAGGAAACTAGAGACTACCAGACACAACTTGTAAGGAAAAAGTTTAAAATTGCCCCCTAGACAAAAGTTGAAGCCAAAAGAAAGAAAAATAGTCGGGCCCTGGAACTGCCTGTTCCAGGAACTAGCTGATCACAGAAAGAATAATTGCACGAGCTGGTTCAGCCACCTTGTTCCAGAAACTAGCTAACCATAATAGCAGCTGACCATAATAGCAGCTGGCCATAGTAGCAGGAACTGGTTAACCATAAAGTTAGATTAAAATCTTAAAGAACAATCATGACAAACAGGAGGTTCTTCCTTGTGATTCAGTATGGTTTTTCCTTTAAATACCCCTTTTTCCAACCATTCGAGGTTGAACTCCTCTACCCCTGCACGGGATATGAGTCTCGACCCCAGTGCACTAATTTCTGTCATCCCTATCAATAAACCTCTTCTTGATTGCATCAAGATTGGTCTCTCGTGAGTTCTTGGGGGGGTCACGTCATGCCAAGACTTGAGTGAGGGTCTTCCTGCTCCAGGGGTCTTTCCACAACCCATTTGGCTCAAAGCTGCCCAGAGCTCACAAACTCACTCAAACCAAGTTGCTCCTCTACTTTCTGTTTTTCCAGAAAACCCCAGGAAGAGTCTTATCTAGGCTCCTCCTCATTATAGTCCTTTTGTCCTGACCAAACATGCAGCTTGGCCTGCATGGGGGAAGTGCTCCTTCTTTCGGGAGATGTAAATGATTCACTCTTCCTTTGGAGGTATTGGCCTTCCACACATACCCTCTATGCATCACCTCCATTAACTTACATCTTTGTCAGCACAGAAGTGGAGCACATTGCAAACACTTAACCCCTCTGCTGTCTTGCCCCAGCATTTTGTTGAGAAATGCTACACACATTAAAATTAATCAGGAAAAGACAAATATGTGAACAGATTTATTAGGAGGAAAAAATCCAGAATTTTAGCCCTGTGCTTTTAGTCATCACAAAGCATTTAGTTAGCCTGTAATCTTATTCTAAGGAAGTTTCATAAAAGCTGTTTGAATTAACAGATAAAATGGCTTTTGAATGAAAATCTAGTGCCTCAGTTATAGGTGCCAGCAGTTCAGGATGGGGTTCCTGAACAGAGTGCAGTCTACCTGGTGAACTCCTCCCACCTGAGGGGAGGAGCCTGCTGGAGCTTTTAACCATTCTTAGGTTCTTTAAAATTTTGTCTAAGACACAGCAAGCCCTCTGCTGGAAGCAAGAATGGGTTGTATGGTATAGAAAATAGTACTTACCAATCAGAGGCACTACATTCTCTGTGTGGCCATGGTTCTTAAAACTTCCCTGGGCAAAGAGCTTTTTGTGGAAGTTTGTGCAAATATCATGGTTTATGTTCCACCGCAAGATGTTTGTATTCAGGTAGTTGAAGTCTAAACACTGAAATGTTTAAAAAGCAGAATTTATAGCAATTTTATCAAGTCCCAGCACAGACACTATAAAATGTGAATCTCCATCCCACCCACCAAGATGATGCCACAAGATTGTGCACATTTAGTGCTTACCTACAAACCAAAGCCTCCAGAAACAGTTTGGTTTAGAGAACAGAAAACTGGCATTAGCAGTGTTAATCCACAGCAACTCTCCACCTGCTAAGAGCCCTTGGATAAGTTGTTGTCATCGTCACCACCACCACCACCATCATCGTCATCATCATCATTGATCTGTTCCAAACTCATTTATTGTGGTCTATAATTCAGAGCTTCTAAGTGATCAGACTTCAAACTAAATGTTGGTGAAAATAAAAAAGAATAATCTTGGTGATACCATGTGCTTCACAGCAGAACTAATCCCTTCCCATAAGCCAATGGGAGTTTGGTGATTTGTCAGAACATTTTGGTAAGGAAAGTAAACGATACTAAAAAAGTGAGGTTGTTTTTGTGGACAAAAGTTGCAGGAAGTTGTGGACAGGAAGTTGCACCTTCACGGGACTGCAAACCAAGGTCTGAGCAAGCGAGTGTAACTGAAGAAGATGCTTTGAGAAAGTGATGGTGTTGTAGATCACTAAGAAAAACATCCTTAGTGCTATGTCTTCTCTTTTAAATTGAATATAATTGAACTGCTGTGAAATTTGTCTCTTTTTTTCTCTTGATATCAAAGAAAGCTCAGATGCCTCATGGGCATGTTCCAATTTTATGGCAAGTGATTCAACTTCTCTAATGCTCTGACAATGCTTCATAATCTTCCATGTGTCTCCTGATTGAAGTGTCTACAAACTTTACAAACAGATTCGTTCCTCTTCACATCATCTTTAAGGATAGCAACTAAAGTCAAGTAGGAACTTTAGTTCTGTCCTGGCTTCCTAAAGAGAAAGTCCTGCCCTTTATATCCTTACAATCACAGACTTCAGCTTCTAAAACATTAAGACACCGAGACATAGAGTGGCTGTTTAACAACTTTACAATGATTCCTAGAAGTGAAGGGAGAGAGTTGATTACAAGAATGCCTGTCCGAAACTGAGTATGAGTTGACTGGATTCTTCAGGTCGTGCCTCTGAACTTATTTTCTATAGAGTTTAAGTTTCTCCTTGGTTCTGTGAAGCTTGTCATCTACTTCTGTGCCAAAGTGGGGGTAGTGGAAAGTCAGAAAACAGCAATGATCCTCAGGACTTCATCTTGATAGGGACACTATCAGTGATGACATTTTCTCGGAGGAAAGAAGACGAGCTGTCCTGAAAAAGTCTATTTGGAAATGAGACCATGACCTGGATGAATTGACCCAGAATTGATGACAGCTTTTCCCCAACACCAGAACTTCACAAAAGACAACACTAGTTCCTGGATTAAAATTAAGCAAGTAACAAAGGATTTAACTTTACACATAAAATATTATAGCATCACACATGGGATGAACAGTTGCCAGGAGGGAATTAAACATCAGCCTTTCCCAAGTCTGTTAGAGGAAACCAAGACTAGCAAGCAAGCGCCTCAAAAGCTGGAAGAGTGCAAAGCCAGCTGGCCAGCACTGTTTCCTGTGCCTCTTAGTGGATTCCCTGCTCCAGTTGCTTTGCCTGGAGAAGCTATAGGAGAGGTGCACTAGAGATGTTAGATCCCTTTGATCCATCTCCTCCTACTTTTGCAGATAAAAGCTTCTACAGTTTAATATAGAGGGTCAGTGGGCAAACACTTTATTTGACAAGAAAGTGCTTGAGAAAAAGGAAAGCCAACAGTGTACATTGTGGGAAGCAGCATTCGAGAGAGCACCAGAATGAGAAAGGCAGTGGCAGCAGCTGGACATTGTTTATGGACTTGAATTATCATGGCTGGATTTACTCTCCTTAATAACGATGCATTCGTTACCTATCTTTGTGCACGATCCAACAGCTTTGAGATCCAAATTATTGTTTGTTTACAGAATGTACAAAAAGACTCTTTACCATTCACCAATCCAAATACTTAGTCATCAGATAACACAGATAACCTATCACTGAGACTTCCTGTCTTCACTGTTATTTGCCTACTGGTGTTTTTAGTCCACCCCCCTCAAATGGCTTGATTAGTAACTCTGTTTATCTGTTACTATAAAATCTTTATGAAGCCATTACCTCATTAGAACATTTTATTTGGGGGCAGCCTGAATCTGTACTTCCTACCTAAGGTCACTTACATTTGGCTCCAGAGTAAACTATGTCTTTCCCCCTTTCAGATAACCATTATGTTTGTGCAGAAGGATTAAACTATTTACCCACTTATAAATTATAATTACATATATGTTAATGTATATTAAGACACTACCTCATACTTGTGCCTAGATAAAAATAAAAGTGCCTTCAAATAGTGAACCTTGCCAGCTATTCTAAGGAAGATTAATTAGGAGTGTCATAAGTTCAAGACTAGCCAGTATAATCCTGGAGAGCTTAACTCAAAGAAAGGAGGAAAAAGGGAATGGCATACAAAGGGTTTCTCTATTGGCTTGAAGGCCAAGTGGTCTTCACTTGTGGATACCTCACAGTATTTCAAGTGCAATATCGAATGTGCAATATGAAATAGAGACTACAGAGAAAAGACACAATTGTGTGGAATGTGGATAGGATAATTTTTGCAAAATGGTGTTTTATAGCAGTTTAGATTGTGTGATGCTTTTGTAGCTTGACCTCCCTATCCTATCTGTTCCAGCAAAAGCTCGTCTTGCAGTCTGGAAACACAGCGTTGATCTAGGCTTCCCTAAAGTGAAGTATGCTAGTTCTAGGCTCACAACATGTTCACAATGTTGTACTAGTAAAGAGATATACTGTAGCATGGCCAAAGGCAAGTCCCTTCTACAACTTGTCATTGCATTTTAACAAGACCCCAAAGTGAACCTTACACAAGATAGGGCTTGAGAAAGGTGGATGTGGGACAGTCTATCTGCTACCAATGAGTGACAAACCTTTCCCTGCTTTTCTCTTATGAGCTGCTTATGCATTCAGTTGTTTTTCACATGCTTTATTCAGTCATCATTTCAATTTCAGAAGTGAGTTCTGCTGACTGCTGCTGCGGATAGTGTCTGTTGTTCCAAAGTTTATTTCTCCATGTCTTCCAGACTACTGTGGAGTCTGGAGCTCAAGGGACTTTCTGCATTGTCTTCTGCAAGGTTCCTCATGGGTGTCATTGTTAAAATAACACTTTTAGGTGGTTTCCCACCTTGGTGCATCTGATCCTACTCTGAGAGTCTAGATATACATTCCTGGAACTTTTTAAAGTTTTTTGCTCTAACTTAGAAATCTCTCACACCTAGTAATGAAATATCTTTCCTCTACCATTTAAGTGCTGCTTGCCAGTGAGGGAGTCCAGGTCCATGTATGCGGCTGTGAATTCATTGTCCATTTTGCCATTTTCTAGTCTAATAATCTCTCTTACGCTTCACATCATTAGCTTGTGGTCTATCTGTTCATGTTCTTACTTCACATTCACGACTTAAATCTAAGAGTCTTTTAAGAATCTCTGTCAGGCATGGTGGGGCATGCTTTTAATCCCAGCATTTGGGAGGCACTGGTAGATGGATCTTTGAGCTCAAGACAGCCTCGTCTATATAGTGAAATCTGGAACAGCCAGCACTACACAGAGAAATTGAAAAAGAAAACAACAATAAAAAAGAATCCCACCCAATGAGTTTAAGGAAGAAAGAGGGCATGAGTCCCAAGTCAAAGAGTCCCATGCCACAGGAAGCACCATGGTCATTTGCTTTGTGTGTACTCATCAGGCAATAGAAAAGGAGCAAAAAGTGAGAGAAGACAGTTTCTTGAGGTTTTATACCTATTCCCTGGAGATGTGGAGAGAGAGAGAGATTGATTAACCAGTGGTTCTAGGGCTTTCATTGCCCTGATAAATATTTTCTGTGCATCAGGAAGAATGAGGGAAACAATAATTTCTCTCACCCCCAGCTGAAGGAGGAGCTAGAGCATTACTTAATGCTCTCCTTAGAAGCCTTCTTTCAGTCTGCCCCCAGCAACCCTCCACACAGAACATCTTTCCATCACCATGGAAGCCCAGACTTCAGCCTTTGGGGGTTTGTTCATCTAGTTCCTCAAAGCCTTCCTTTCCTTTCCATTATTTCCTTAGTTTTGAGCCTGGAAGAGAAGTGCAAAGGTCACGTTTCTTTGAAGTCATCATAGAAACCAGTTACCTAGCTTATCATTCCTTTCTGGTACCTACTTTTTTCCTGGGACTCAAAATATTTGAGATATAAATTTGAAAAGTTTGCATGGCACATGAATATACAAAGGTTTATGGGTTGGCACAATCTTAGAAGTCACTTAGATATAATTCAGTTCAGACTTTTCAAACTTGCAATGCGTATCTTTATGTATCTGTATTGGCAACTCCCCTTCTACTGGTTGCCAAGTACTCCAGGAGTCATTTATTAATTCAACTTACTCTTGCTTGCATAATCTTATATGTATTTTATGATAAACATTTTGAAACTATAGTGAACAAGACTGTGGCAAAGAAAAAAAGTAAGGACTTGGTCTTAGCATGATGATCCTCAGGGAAGGGAGAGAATTTTCTATAGAGGATGTTCTATAAATTATGGTTGAGATCTCAGCTTAGTTCTGAAGCTCAGTCAGATCATGTGCAGGCTCAGCCAGTTAGTAACTATATATCCTAGAGGTTGGGTTTGTAACCTCTCCAATGGCCAACATCATCACCTATCACATACGCATTACTGTGAGAATTAATGTCTATAACAGACACTTAGCAAAGGCCTAATCATACAGTAAGTGCCTAATTAAAGGCTTTCATTTTTATTATGTTTATTCTATTTTATAAACTAAGAGTATTGAGAAAGATGGACAAGATGCTAGGTAAGTGTTCCATTTGAGTCTTTCTATAAAACCTTACTCAGTTCCATGATCCTCACTTATGCTCATATTTATATGTTTGAAAACTACCAATGCCCAAACTTTCATATAATCTCTTATTTTCCTCTTTAAATCTAGTTATTCTTTCCATTGCTTTCAGTTTCTGAAGTATTCAGTAATTTAAACAAAGCCCTTCAAGAATAAGTAGTTTATCAAATATAACACATTTTTAGTCAGATGTTATTTGGAATTAAAATATTTATCTTTAAGGCCTAGTGAGAACTGAGGCTTTGTTAGAATTCCAGGAAATAAATAAAAGTGAAAAGGCCTTAAACTATTAAAGTATGCATAATGTTTGGAATATAAAATAGCTTAAAAATGCCTGCTTCATTTTGCTATTTAGTAGGCTGCTAAGCATGTTAAGGACTTAAGACAAATTTGCATTTTACTGAAAGAAGATGACTTTAAAAAAACCTATCTTGTTTCATATTTGCTTAAGATGTTATTTATTTATTTTACAATTATGTTTTGTGGCTTAAATGTAGTCAACAGATCTTTAAGTCCTTCCCCTAGTTTTTAAAGATGTCTAGGGCATTTATGGTCCAAAAATGAAAAAACATGTACTGACTAATATTTCTGCCTTGAAAGAAGAAGTTCTGGTAAAATGTACTTTTTTAAAAAACAGTACTTTCGGACCTCATTACTGTGTGCAGAGAATACCTCCAGACAATAAGTGCTTATGCTATTGAGAAAGGAGCCCTATATATTTATGGCCAACAGAGTGACCTACCCTTATTTGCGGGAATCAACAACTTGCTAATTCTTGGGACCAATATAATCATCTTGGATAATATATAATGTTGGAGATTTCTCAATATACTCTTGGGGTTTTCCAGCCTAGCACCCTGACAAGCACCAAGCACACAGTGTTTCTCAACTAGAGGCAATTTAACAATGTTTAGCAACATTTTTGGTTGACATAACTTGGGTGGAGGGACAACTGGTTGTCAATGGATGGAGACAAAGGACATCGTTAACTATCTTTCAACGCTCAAAACAGCTCCTCTCAACAGATGGTCCTTCAGTATTAATGATGTTAAGGCTAAGAAACCACCATTTTCCTGAGTGGTTACATCAATGCAGAAGTTTCATTTCATTCTTTATTAAAGAATATCACTTTTTTGTTTGATTTTAGGTGAATTTATTTATTTATTTATTTATTTATTTATTTATTTATTTATTTATTTATGAGACAGGGTTTTATGTAGCCCTGGCTATCCTGGAGATTACTATGTAAGCCAAGCAGGCCTCATGGTGGTCTGCTTGCCTCTATAGCTTAAGTGTTGGAATTCAAAGCACATGTTGGGCTTTGTTTATCTGTCAGGTTGCCCAAGTTAGACTTGACCTTGCCATCCTTGAAAGTCGTGAAAGCTGGTTTTCTTCTTTCCTTTCTTTCTTTCTTTTCTCCTCCTCCTCCTCCTCCACCTCCTCCTCCTTCTTCTTTTATTTTTTCTTTGTTTTGTTTTCGGTAGTACTAGGAATCCAAACCAAAGCCTTGTATGTAAAAGGCAAATGTTCATCTAATAAGCAATATTCCTAGGCCTTGTTTGTCTGAAACTGAGTTTCATTATGTAGCCCAGGCTGCCCTTGACTTCTTGATCCTCCTGGTTCAACCACCTAGGCACTGGCATTACTAATGTGGAGCACCATACCCAGCAGAAAGCTCTTTATTGTAGCTGGGATACATACAGGATTCATCTTGGTATCTAAGCAACCGGAGGATCTTGTGTCCTGCAATTGTTGAATTATTTTACATAAGAGACATGGTGGCCTTTGTGGCTACTGAAATAGAAACTTGTTTACAATATGTTTAACTGAAAAAAAAAGCCCCTTATAAAATGATATGAATAACCAGATGTGGGGGGGGGATTGCAAACCCTACACCAACCCGAGCCACCTCCAAACCAGACAAAGCAAGAGGCTGGAGACCTTTCTCAGCAGTAAGAACACGGCCTGCTCTGGCCTTTGACAGACTTCGGCAACCTCTGTCCTCAACTCTGGAGCTCTGTAATTTCCGTCTACCTACAGGCACTTTATGAGTCATCTGGTTGGGGTTGGGGAAAGGTAGTGGTTGAGAGAGAATGCAGCTTGATTTCTGCAGTGATACAGGGATACTTCAGAAAAGACTGAATTTTACATCTGAAAAGACTGGAGAAACACCCTGTTGTGGAGTTGGGGGGGGGGGACTCATCAGGCCCCTCTATTCTCTGAGGATTTATACACAGTTCAGGGGGGAACATTTTTTTTCAGCAGTGTAGCCACTGGTAAGTTGCGCACACTCTCGTAAATAACTCCTCACCTATAACCCTGTAAGCAACTCCACTGAATCTCATCAGTAAAAACACCAAAAAAGGCATGCTGTTAGCAGTGGGCCTTGTCGGGAAGAGGAAGTGTGTCGGGGGAGCGGAAGAGGAGCAAGAGAAGGTAAGGTGAAAGAATACGATCAACAGATATGCTTTATGTACACACGTGAAAATGTCATAATGAAGCCCATTATTGGGCAGCTCAGTGGTTAATATCAGGTGTCTGGTTGTCTCTTCAAGACAACCAGAGTTCAGTTTTCAGCGCCCACGTTGAGTGGCTCACAACTGCCTGTAACATGGGATCTGATATCATTTTCTGGACTCTGCAGGCCCTGCTCTCCACTTCTATGTGCATAACCCCAATAACTCCACGTGTACATCCAATTTGAAATAAAAAGGAATATAAAAACTAATAAGCAAACAAAACCAAACCAACCAAACCCCCACACCCTAGAAACAGTACCAGTGACTTACAGAGTCTGTCAAATCCTGATCAGAACCTAGACCACCTTCTTGGTGGGAGGGACAAGCAGATCCTTAGGTTCGCGTGAAGAGTCAAAAGGACTTTGAAAGACTAAAATCATCTTGAACAAACCTGGAGGGCTTACACCCCTATATCAAGACCAACGACAAAGTTGTGGCTCTCAAGAAGTACAGTACCAGCATGCCTTAATGTGACAGAAGTTGCAGTTTGAAAATAAGACACAGTATTTGTGGTCAGTTGACTTTTGACAGGACTTAATGAGGGAGAGAAGAGTCTTTTCAACAAATACCATCATAAAGTTGTATCGTCAACACCTCATAGGAAAATTAACTCAGAGTAGACCAGGAACCTACATGTAACATTCATGTAACCTATAGGAAATACTCACGGTAAATTTTAGGAGGCACTGGACCTGGTGGTGAAAGCCAGATCACAGCAAGTTGGGAAGCCATCTGGTCTACTTAGTAGTAAGTTCAGGTCAGCCTACTGTACACAGCAATGTCTCGAAAAACAGAAAAAAAAAAAAGCTTTAGAGAAAAACGTTGGGCTGGAGAGATGGCTCAGAGGTTAAGAGTACTGACCGCTCTTCCTGAAGGTCCTGAGTTCAAATCCCAGCAACCACATGGTGGCTCACAACCATCTGTAATGAGATCTGATGCCCTCTTCTGGTGTGTCTGAAAACAGCTACAGTGTACTCACATGAATATAATAAATACATCTTTTAAAAAAAGAGAAAAAAAAAACAGTACTTTCCAGACATTAAATAATAGAGAGTCTAGGGAAGCAATCTATAGAAAGGCAGTAATCCAGGCAAGCTGGTAGTTATTGGGACTTTTTTTTGTTTGTTTGCTTGGTTTTTGTCTGTTTTTGAGACAGGATCTCCTCCTATAGTTTAAGCTGGCCTTGACCTCACAATCCCCTGGTCTTTTCTTCTGAGTACTAGGATTACAACCATAAAGACCATGCCCAGGTCACAGTTGTCTGTGGTTCTCAATAGACATGGTATGAACACAGTATTAGAGGAAGTTCAACTAAATCAACTGCCCACCAGAACAAAACCTAACATATTTTAAAGTTAATAGAACTAGACACAGAGTATAGACTGTGAATGATGATAAACATCTAACTGAAATTAATAGTCTCGTGAAGGGACAGGAAAATATAATACTTCAAAAGAAAAGCCGGTTCATGAAGTAAGACCAGGAATGGTATAAATAATGAATAACTGAGTAGTTCTTTTCAAAATATATTTAAATCCACGTAGTAGTGATACATGCCTTTAATCCTAGCTCTTGGGAGAGAGAGGTAGGTGGATCTTTGTGAGGTTGAGAACATCCTGGTCTACAAAGTTCCAACAAAAGCTACACAGTGAAATCATGTCTTGAAAAAAAACCCCAAACTTTATATTTAAACATTGATTTTCAAATGTCCTATCAAATGTTTTCTTATAAACATTTGAATGTATTATATATTGAAATATTTCTGAACATTTAAAAATTATATATATACATATATATATATATATATGTGTATGTGTGTGTGTCAAAATTAGACAAAAGTATTCCAAAAAGGAAACTATGCCAATATTCCTGATGAACCCAAGCAAAATTCTGTTTAATGAGATTATATAGCATAGTATCTTTTTAGTTTGTGTGTGTGTGTGTGTGTGTGTGTGTGTGTGTGTGTGTGTGTGTGTGTGTGGTGTTTGCGCTAGGACCAACCAAGGCTTACCAAAGGCTGATACATTTGAAAATAAGACAATGTAATTCACACATCAATTGAACATAGAAGAACATCTATTATCATCTCAAATAGATTCAGAAAATATATTTAACTAAATTTATTACCTGCTTATGATAAAGATTTCATTAATATTATAGTTTAAATATTTCTAACTGGGAAATTAAAGTATATTTTCCTTAAAAGATTGGGATAAAACAAAGTACTAAGAATCTATACTAAATATTGTCCTGTACTTTTTCCTGTAGAAAGTTTAATATAAGGTTTCACATAGAAAGAAAGAAGATTAGAAAGAAAAGGTACAAGATGAAGGTTAGAAACAAAACTACCAGTAAGTGATAAAATTATGTTTTGAAAACTCTAATCTTCGAAACAATGATCATGGATGATAAGTAAATCTGCCAGTATAAACATGACTAAACAGTTCATTATTAAGCCCATATCTTGGTAATCATTGGGAAATTAAAGAAAAACCAATACATGATCAGTAGAATAGAAACACATAAATCTATAGAAAGTTATAATTAAAATATTTATAGAAAATTCACAACCACAGCACTTCACAAACTTTAAAAAATAAGGTCAAAAGCTATCTGCTGAAACCTGAGAAATGACTGTGATAAAAAGAGAGGATCTCCAGAGACTGACTGTGTTTATTGATCTTAAGTTTCAGGATGGTCACGGTGTTAGCTTTCCTCAAAATTGATGACTTACTGCAATCGCCAACTCTCACGGGGACAGTTTTCTAGAATTCCACAGGCCAGTTTATGATTGCATGAAAATTCAAAGAACCTAAAATGGTTAAGGCAACTGAAAGAAAAACCAGAGCAAGTTTTAAAGCTTTGACTATTACATCCCAGATAGTGTGCTACACGCTTGATAATAAACAACTATTGAAGAGTAGACCCATGAGTTCTGTACCATTAGTCAGGTTTGACAAAGACAACATAACAATTCAGTGAGACAGAAATAATGTTTGCATCATTTGTGTGGGAATAACTGAGCAGCTATATAAGATACAACGTATACAAAGACAGGCCGAAACACAGCCATGACCACTAGAAAACATTCATGAAGACATTTTCAGAATCTTATTATATGCAGTGATTTCTCGAGCTAGTGTTTCAAGTAAAATATTGAAACACAGGGGGAGTGGTAGGCAGTCTTGTGATATCAGTGGGGTTTCCCTGGGCTTTTCTCCATTTAGGATAATAATGGTGGCTATAGGTTTCTCCAAAATGGCTTTTATTGTGTTCAGGTATGTTACATTCTTTTTTATCATGAACGTGTGTTAGTTTTTTCAAAGGTTTTTTTTTTCTGCATCTATTGCAATGATTCTATGATTTCTGTCTTTAAGTCCATTTATGCAGTTTATGACATTTATTGACTTGTGTATATTGAGTTATCCAGGCATTTCAGGGGTAAAGCCAACTTGGTCATGGTGTGTAATCTTTCTGATGTATGTCTATATATTGGCAAGAATTTTACTGAGAGTTTTTTAGTTCAACAGGAATATTGCCCTATAGTTTTCATTTTTCTGTTAAGTCTTTATCTCGTTTAAGTATTAACATGATAGTTTGTCTTCTGTTTCCCTTCCTTCTTTCTTCTTCCCTTCCTTCCTTCCTTCCCTCCCTCCCTCCCTGTTAGGAACTGGTTCTAATGCTTTGCATTAATTCAGCTCCCAAAAGCCATTCTTCTAAACCTGACCCCAGCTGGCTTCAACTGGTGATAAAAATTGCTGTACAGTCAATGACTGGACAGAAAGACAGAGGCAGGTATTTGTTTGTTTGTTTGTTTGTTTGTTTGTTTGTTTTTTGTTTTTTTTATTATAAAAATTTATCTATTTTACAACATGGGTTTAGCTACACTGAAAAATTACACAGCTTATTGAAATACATCTCATTTTAGAAACAGACTACTAAAGTCTATACAAAACCTCTAAAATAATTTCTGTAGTAAAATAAAGAGTGTGTTAAAAGAGCTACACAAAGAAGGAAACTCCCATCTTCTCTATAATGCTTGATATTGTATGAAACAAGGCCAGCGCGACTCTGCAGCCATCACCAAAAGGTGAAAAGAATTCATTACAATACACAGTGATACAGTTAATACTCCGGATTAATCTCACAGCCTTCCCGATTAGTATAAAGGAAACCAGGGCCATCCCCTCTTTGAGGAGAAGACCGGGATATAAAAGCAAGCATACCTCATCCACTGATATGAAATTATAAAATCCCACAATCACAGTATCTGAAATTTATAAAAGTCATCAGAAAATGCAAGCAAATTGGGCTTTAGTTCGGTGGTTCCCCTGGTTTCAAGGGCAGTCTTCTTACTCACTCCCTCATGTCAGTCTTGTGGTTCCCCAGGACAATGGCAGAGGCCCTGATGGAGGCCATGGAAACAGGAAGGCCCCAGAGGAGTCCGCTGCTGCAGCCCTTCTGCCACTCACCATGGGGACTCACCGGCTGGTGCTAATGATGCTGGGCCTGGGCTGGGCTGTTGTTCTCCGCCAGGTGCCTCAGAAAGGTGTCCTCGCTCTGGCTTCTGTGGTTTAGGGGCTCACTCTTGAAGAGAGCTAGAGGCGGGGGCAGGTGAGGCACAGGAGGGATGAGAAGGTGGTGCGCATGGTGTGGATGCGTGTGGATGTGCAGGTGTGAGAAGGGGTGTGGGACGGGTCTTGAGGGAAGCGCACCACCCACAGGGTTCATACTGACTGCGGGGGTGGGGGGGGTGGGGGGGGCTGGGCGGGAGTGTTGGCCACGGCTGGAGCTGGGGCGGCTGAAGCTGAGGCCAATGGGATCTGGACCACTGGTGGCACATTCACTGGGCTGGTCACTCGGAAGCACTTCTCCTTGTGGGCCTTCAGCATGTTGGAAAAGCAGAACCGCTGACCACACATGTCACAGGGGTAGGGCTTCTCGCCTGTGTGAGTTCTGCGGTGCCTCTTCATGTTGGGTCGACTGGTGAAGCTTTTGCCACAGATTTCACAGATAAAAGGTTTCTCTCCAGTGTGCGTCTTCATGTGCTCGTCGAAGTACTGCTTCATGTTGAAGTCCTTGCCGCACCACTGGCACATGAACTGTTTGTGCCCGATGTGGATGCTCATGTGGGAGCGGAGCTGGTACTTGTACTAGAACCTCTCGTCGCAGTTCTCACGTCTGAAGGGTTTCTCTCCAGAATGCTGCAAGGAGTGCACCTTGAGTGACATACTGCGCTTGAAAGACTTTCCACAGGTCTCACATGTAAATGGCATGTCTTTTGTGTGTGCAACCATGTGTTTCCGTACATGAGCCATGGTATAGAACTTCTCGCAAATCTCACAGGCAATTTTTTTTTCTGCATATCCATGGACAATCTTGATATGTTCATGAAGGGACCAGAGTTTCTTGAAGGATTTGTTACAGGAAACACACTCTTGACACATTTAGTGTTGCCATCTCTCCACGGGTGTAAGGAGATCTTCCATTTCCACAGGTCTGAGTAATTACAGTCTCTGTTCCCATCAGCTGCACTAGACTCTGGCATCCTTCTGAATGTTTTTTTCACAGTCTGTCTGCTGGTGAAGGGACAGCTCACTTTCCAGGACAAACTTCTTGCCACATTTATCACAGATTTGCATGCGCCTGTGAGTAAGGTTCATGTGCTTCTCCAGGTACCAGAGAGTATTAAACACCCTAGGGCACTTCTCACAGGTGAGAGTCTCTTTCTCGTCACACTTAGCTTTCTGGACTGGCGCTTTAGGCTCCTTGGCGGCCTGCTTCTTCCTCTTAGGTAGCTCTGGGCCTCGAGTTGTACGGGGCGTAGGGGAAGTGGTAGCTGCAGCAACAGAGGCAGCTCTCCGGGTTCGCCTTTGTGTAACCCTGACTTTCTCTACTTGCTTCTCCTTTTTCTTCTGCCGTCCGTTCTCTCCGTAGTCACTGCTGTTATCTGTGGCGTCCTCCTCAGTCTCTTCCTCTTCTTCCTCGCTGCTTGTCTTAAGAACAGGAGTCTCTTTGGACTGAGAAGAGACACCCTTTTCCCCTTTAGACACATTTAATGTTTGATTATTAAGGTTTACCTCCACTATGATCTGCTCCCTTTTGTAAGAGACTTCGGAGGCAGGTATTTTAGATTGCTCTGGCAAGGCACCTACAGAGGAAGAATCGCCATGACTCTGAGAGAGAGAGAGAGAGAGAGAGAGAGAGAGAGAGAGAGAGAGAGAGAGAGAGAGAGAGAGAGAGAGAGAGAGAGAGATCAGATTTAAGAGCCGCAGGAGAGAAAGATCTAACAATGTAGGTGGAAAGGAAATGTGGCCCTATTGGGGGTACCCAGAAGGTAACAGGGCAGCA
This sequence comes from Rattus norvegicus, assembly GCF_021556685.1. NCBI lineage: Eukaryota > Metazoa > Chordata > Mammalia > Rodentia > Muridae > Rattus > Rattus norvegicus. The sequence goes on along the minus strand of NC_141538.1, from coordinate 23,197,172 downwards.
AAGATAAAATATAAATTTAGAAGGTGTTGAGCCAGTAATGCTGGAAAGGGATGTGTGCTAGCTGCAGGAAGGTTTAGAAGTGCCTAGCCATGAAGATAGTCAATAGTCAACGCATATCAAAATTAGCTGGTGTGTGTGTGTGTGTGTGTGTGTGTGTGTGTGTGTGTGTGTGTGTGTGTCTTTCATTCATGAATCCAGAGCTTTTGGGCAGGTACAGTGCACTCATGACACTTCGGGAGCCAAGGCAGATTAACTAATTCACTGCTGTACGTCCCTCTTCTTCCTTCCTTCCTTCCTTCCTTCCTTCCTTCCTTCCTTCCTTTCTTCCTTCCTTCCTTTCTTTCTTTCTTTCTTTCTTCCTTTCTTTCTTTCTTCATTTTTAAAATTTAAGAAGGATTGGTTGTAGATCTGAAAGTCTGGTAGAGATGTGCTGTGAATCCATCTAGGCCTGCCTGGGCTTTTGTAGTTTACAAGTTTCTGTTTCAATCTCCTAATTTGTTATGGGTCTGGTTAGGTTGTTGAGTTCTTCTTGGTTTAACTTTGATGGTAGGGCTCTATTTAGAGATTTATTCAAATCCACAGATTTTCTAGCTTAGTGGAATATACATTTTAAAAGATATTTCCTTCTAATATTCAGAATTTCTTTGTTGTCTGTAATAGTGTTTCCATGTTCATTTACTATTTTGTTACTTTAGGCCCTCCTTTTCTTTTGAACTAAGGGTCTACTGAATGTATTTATCTTCTTGAAGAACCAGCTTTTAGATTCACTGAATCTTTGTCTTGTTTCATTTGCATTTCATTAATTTCTGTTCTCATTTTTATCACTTCTTATTGTCTACTGGATTTTGGTTTTATTGGTGTTATTTTCCAAATTTTTGAATTGCATCATCATGTCATTTGGTTCTGCTTTCTGATTTTTTAATATAGGCTCTTAGCTCTATAAGTTTTATTATAGGAAGGCTTTCAATGTCTTGTGGAGTTTTTGTTGTGTTGTGTTCTCATTTTCAGTAAGTTCTAGGAAGGTATTTAATTTTGTATTAAGTTTTCCTCTGAGCCACCGGTTATTTGGTAATGAGCTTGTTAATCTCCCTGAGCTTGTGTGCTTACCAGAGTTGGGTATCAATTTTAAGATTTACTGCATTATTATGAGATAGGTAGCATGGAGTTATTTTAATCTTTCTAAAATTTTAAGAGTAGATGAGACAAATTGATGAATTGAACTTCATAAAAGTCGGAACATGTATTTGAGCAAAATACAATGATATATGTACATGGAAGATCATAAAGGAAACCTATTACTTTTATACCAGTTAAAAATATGTGTGTTTATCACTATTTGCCAAACAATGTACAAATGTATACAAAATACATGTAAAAATAAATAGTTCCAATTACCCATTCATATGTCCAACTCTTCCAATGATCCCATTTCAAAGTTTGTGACACATAATATAAGCAACTTTCTGCACATTGCACCATCTCCTTGCTCTTTCCTCAATTGAACATGAGCAGCCCTTCACTTGAGAATGGCCTTTTGTTTACAAAATTTATTTATTTAATATGTTTCTATGTATTCTATACATATGAGTATATGAAGGGTACATCATTTTCATTGAATACATCTGAAACATATTTTAAGTTCATTATAATATAATCACCTTAGACTTTTCAAAAGATGAAATATTTTCCAGAGTGTGAACAGAATAGACTATATTAACCATTCCTGTATTTGTATATACCCATGGTCACACACACACACACACACACACACACACACACACACACACACCCCACATGTGTTCTTCCTCTTACTAAAGATATCTGAAGAAAGACAAGCCTATAGTACATTCTTCGTAGCTACCATTAAACAAGGTATGAGTCAGGAGCAGTGGCACTCTCCTGAAATACTAGCACATGGAGATAGAAGCAGGAGTATTGTGTGTTTAAGGTTATCCCTGGCTACACAGGTGAATTTAAAACCAGCCTGGAATATATAAGATCATGTCTCAAAAAGTATAGAAGGAAAGATGGAAAGTAATCAAGGGAATTATGTTGGAATAAATATCCTGGCAGTAAATACTCTGTAGCAACTCTTCCACTTAAAAAAGAGACATAGATGTTTAACAGTGAAAGCATAGGTTTCTGAATAATAACTTATTTTTCTTTTCTATATGGCATGCCAGTATTTTAAGAAAGCAGAGTTTCTCTGACTGACATAGCCTAGGACTAGAACCCCAGACTTCAAGTCGCCAGGACCTCAGTGCATAAGTGTGCAGAAAACATGAGGTTCTTACAGTGCACAGTGCAGCCACGATATGCCACCTCCTACCACTAGTGGCATCTCCTGTACAAGATCCAACCAAGCACTATCCTTAGCACATCCCCAGAAATTACTTAAAATGAATAGCAATGTATAACAAGCAGTTTTTTTTTAAAAAATTCTGGCATTAATATATTTATATCCTACATTCAAACATTGCAACCTTTGCTTTAAAAATTTGTGACAATACTGAATAAGAATTAGAACCAAAGCTCTAGCTTGAGAATTTGTAACATTCCTGGAGATACCTTTACTGAATAGATAATCTCAAATTATGAGGTGAATTAGTCAAATACTGACCACAGAAATACAAAACAAAAACTGTTAGTCTCTATGGAAAAAAACCTACGTTTTATTTATTTCCAATTCTTCTATATAAATACAAAATCAATTTGAGACACCCGCGGAACCCGGCCCGAAGCAGCTCTCTGCTCCCAGACACCGTGGGAGAGAGACCCGACCGCCTGGTCAGGTGGGCACTCCTGAGGCTGCAGAGTGGAAGAGACCACCAACACTGCCAACCCCTGCCCACATCCCTGGCCCAAGAGGAAACTGTATAAGGCCTCTGGGTTCGAGTGGGGGAGGGCCCAGGAGCGGCAGGACCGCTGCCTCTGAGACACCACAGGAACCTGAAGGAAACAGACTGGATAAACAGTTCTCTGCACCCAAATCCCGTAGGAGGGAGAGCTAAAACTTCACAGAGGCAGACACGCCTGGGAAACCAGAAGAGACTGCACTCTGCATACACATCTCGGACGCCAGAGGAAAACACCAAACGCCATCTGGAACCCTGGTGCACTGAAGCTCCCGGAAGGGGCAGCACAGGTCTTCCTGGTTGCTGCCGCCACAGAGAGCTCGTGGGCAGCACCCCGAGAGCAAACTTGAGCCTCGGGACCACAGGTAAGACCAACTTTTCTGCTGCAAGAGACCTGTCCGGTGAACTCAAGACACAGGCCCACAGGAACAGCTGAAGACCTGTAGAGAGGGAAAACTACACGCCCGAAAGCAGAACACTCTGTCCCCATAACTGGCTGAAAGAAAACAGGAAAACAGGTCTACAGCACACCTGACACACAGGCTTATAGGGCAGTCTAGCCACTGTCAGAAATAGCAGAACAAAGTAACACTAGAGATAATCTGATGGCCAGAGGCAAGCGCAGGAACCCAAGCAACAGAAACCAAGACTACATGGCACCATCGGAGCCCAATTCTCCCACCAAAGCAAACATGGAATATCCAAACACACCAGAAAAGCAAGATCTAGTTTCAAAATCATATTTGATCATGATGCTGGAGGACTTCAAGAAAGACGTGAAGAACTCCCTTAGAGAACAAGTAGAAGCCTACAGAGAGGAATCACAAAAATGCCTGAAAGAATTCCAGGAAAACATAATTAAACAAGTAGAAGCTCATAGAGAGGAGTCACAAAAATCCCTGAAAGAATTCCAGGAAATCATAAATAAACAAGTAGAAGCCCATAGAGAGGAGTCACAAAAATCTCTGAAAGAATTCCAGGAAAACACAATCAAACAGTTGAAGGAATTAAAAATGGAAATAGAAGCAATCAAGAAAGAACACATGGAAACAACCCAGGATATAGAAAACCAAAAGAAGAGACAAGGAGCTGTAGATACAAGCTTCACCAACAGAATACAGGAGATGGCAGAGAGAATCTCAGGAGCAGAAGATTCCATAGAAATCATTGACTCAACTGTCAAAGATAATGTAAAGCGGAAAAAGCTACTGGTCCAAAACATACAGGAAATCCAGGACTCAATGAGAAGATCAAACCTAAGGGTAATAGGTATAGAAGAGAGTGAAGACTCCCAGCTCAAAGGACCAGTAAATATCTTCAACAAAATCATAGAAGAAAACTTCCCTAACCTAAAAAAAGAGATACCCATAGGCATACAAGAAGCCAACAGAACTCCAAATAGATTGGACCAGAAAAGAAACACCTCCCGTCAAAACACCAAACGCACAAAATAAAGAAAGAATATTAAAAGCAGTAAGGGAAAAAGGTCAAGTAACATATAAAGGCAGGCCTATAAGAATCACACCAGACTTCTCGCCAGAAACGATGAAGGCCAGAAGATCCTGGACTGATGTCATACAGACCCTAAGAGAACACAAATGCCAGCCCAGGTTACTGTATCCGGCAAAACTCTCAATTAACATAGACGGAGAAACCAAGATATTCCATGACAAAACCAAATTTACACAATATCTTTCTACAAATCCAGCACAACAAAGGATAATAAATGGTAAAGCCCAACATAAGGAGGCAAGCTATACCCTAGAAGAAGCAAGAAACTAATCGTCTTGGCAACAAAACAAAGAGAAGAAAAGCACACAAACATAACCTCACATCCAAATATGAATACGACAGGAAGCAATAATCACTATTCCTTAATATCTCTCAACATCAATGGCCTCAACTCCCCAATAAAGAGACATAGATTAACAAACTGGATACGCAACGAGGACCCTGCATTCTGCTGCCTACAGGAAACACACCTCAGAGACAAAGACAGACACTACCTCAGAGTGAAAGGCTGGAAAACAACTTTCCAAGCAAATGGACAGAAGATGCAAGCTGGAGTTGCCATTCTAATATCAGATAAAATCAATTTCCAACTAAAAGTCATCAAAAAAGATAAGGAAGGACACTTCATATTCATCAAAGGAAAAATCCACCAAGATGAACTCTCAATCCTAAATATCTATGCCCCAAATACAAGGGCACCTACATACGTAAATGAAACCTTACTAAAGCTCAAAACACACATTGCACCTCACACAATAATAGTGGGAGATTTCAACACCCCACTCTCATCAATGGACAGATCATGGAAACAGAAATTAAACAGAGATGTAGACAGACTAAGAGAAGTCATGAGCCAAATGGACTTAACGGATATTTATAGAACATTCTATCCTAAAGCAAAAGGATATATCTTCTTCTCAGCTCCTCATAGTACTTTCTCCAAAATTGACCATATAATTGGTCAAAAAACGGGCCTCAACAGGTACAGAAAGATAGAAATAATCCCATGCGTGCTATCGGACCACCACGGCCTAAGACTGGTCTTCAATAACAATAAGGGAAGAATGCCCACATATACGTGGAAATTGAACAATGCTCTACTCAATGATAACCTGGTCAAGGAAGAAATAAAGAAAGAAATTAAAGACTTTTTAGAATTTAATGAAAATGAAGGTACAACATACCCAAACTTATGGGACACAATGAAAGCTGTGCTAAGAGGAAAATTCATAGCGCTGAGTGCCTGCAGAAAGAAACAGGAAAGAGCATATGTCAGCAGCTTGACAGCACACCTAAAAGCTCTAGAAGAAAAAGAAGCAAATACACCCAGGAGGAGTAGAAGGCAGGAAATAATCAAACTCAAAGCTGAAATCAACAAAGTAGAAACAAAAAGGATCATAGAAAGAATCAACAGAACCAAAAGTTGGTTCTTTGAGAAAATCAACAAGATAGATAAACCCTTAGCCAGACTAACGAGAGGACACAGAGAGTGTGTCCAAATTAACAAAATCAGAAATGAAAAGGGAGACATAACTACAGATTCAGAGGAAATTCAAAAAATCATCAGATCTTACTATAAAAACCTATATTCAACAAAACTTGAAAATCTTCAGGAAATGGACAATTTCCTAGACAGATACCAGGTATCGAAGTTAAATCAGGAACAGATAAACCAATTAAACAACCCCAAAACTCCTAAGGAAATAGAAGCAGTCAGTAAAGGTCTCCCAACCAAAAAGAGCCCAGGTCCAGACGGGTTTAGTGCAGAGTTCTATCAAACCTTCATAGAAGACCTCATACCAATATTATCCAAACTATTCCACAAAATTGAAACAGATGGAGCACTACCGAATACCTTCTACGAAGCCACAATTACTCTTATACCTAAACCACACAAAGACCCAACAAAGAAAGAGAACTTCAGACCAATTTCCCTTATGAATATCGACGCAAAAATACTCAACAAAATTCTGGCAAACCGAATCCAAGAGCACATCAAAACAATCATCCACCATGACCAAGTAGGCTTCATCCCAGGCATGCAGGGATGGTTTAATATACGGAAAACCATCAACGTGATCCATTATATAAACAAACTGAAAGAACAAAACCACATGATCATTTCATTAGACGCTGAGAAAGCATTTGACAAAATTCAACACCCCTTCATGATAAAAGTCCTGGAAAGAATAGGAATTCAAGGCCCATACCTGAACATAGTAAAAGCCATATACAGCAAACCAGTTGCTAACATTAAACTAAATGGAGAGAAACTGGAAGCAATCCCACTAAAATCAGGGACTAGACAAGGCTGCCTACTCTCTCCCTACTTATTCAATATAGTTCTTGAAGGTCTAGCCAGAGCAATCAGACAACAAAAGGAGGTCAAGGGGATACAGATCGGAAAAGAAGAAGTCAAAATATCACTATTTGCAGATGATATGATAGTATATTTAAGTGATCCCAAACGTTCCACCAGAGAACTACTAAAGCTGATAGACAACGTCAGCAATGTGGCTGGGTATAAAATTAACTCAAATAAATCAGTTGCCTTCCTCTATACAAAAGAGAAACAAGCCGAGAAAGAAATTAGGTAAACGACACCCCTCATAATAGATGCAAATAATATAAAGTACCTCGGTGTGACTTTAACAAAGCAAGTAAAAGATCTGTACAATAAGAACTTCAAGACACTGAGGAAAGATATTGAAGAAGACCTCAGAAGGTGGAAAGATCTCCCATGCTCATGGATTGGCAGGATTAATATAGTAAAAATGGCCCTTTTACCAAAAGCAATCTACAGATTCAATGCAATCCCCATCAAAATACCAATCCAATTCTTCAAAGAGTTAGACAGAAAAATTTGCAAATTCATCTGGAATAACAAAAAACCCAGGATAGCTAAAACTATCCTCAACAATAAAAGGACTTCAGGGGGAATCACTATCCCTGAACTCAAGCAGTATTACAGAGCAATAGTGATAAAAACTGTATGGTATTGGTACAGAGACAGACAGATAGACCAATGGAATAGAATTGAAGACCAAGAAATGAACCCACACACCTATGGTCACTTGATTTTTGACAAAGGAGCCAAAACCATCAAATGGAAAAAAGATAGCATTTTCAGCCAATGGTACTGGTTCAACTGGAGGTCAACATGTAGAAGAATACAGATCGATCCATGCTTATCACCCTGTACAAAGCTTAAGTCCAAGTGGATCAAGGACCTCCACATCAAACCAGACACACTCAAACTTAATAGAAGAAAAACTAGGGAAGCATCTGGAACACATGGGCACTGGAAAAAATTTCCTAAACAAAACACCAATGGCTTACGCTCTAAGATCAAGAATCGACAAACGGGATCTCACAAAACTGCAAAGCTTCTGTAAGGCAAAGGACACTGTGGTTAGGACAAAACAGCAACAAACAGATTGGGAAAAGATCTTTACCAATCCTACAACAGATAGAGGCCTTATATCCAAAATATACAAAGAACTCAAGAAGTTAGACCGCAGAGAAACAAATAACCCTATTAAAAAATGGGGTTCAGAGCTAAACAAAGAATTCACAGCTGAGGAATGCCGAATGGCTGAGAAACACCTAAAGAAATGTTCAACATCTTTAGTCATAAGGGAAATGCCAATCAAAACAACCCTGAGATTTCACCTCACACCAGTGAGAATGGCTATGATCAAAAACTCAGGGGACAACAGATGCTGGCGAGGATGTGGAGAAAGAGGAACACTCCTCCATTGTTGGTGGGATTGCAAACTGGTACAACCATTCTGGAAATCAGTCTGGAGGTTCCTCAGAAAATTGGACATTGAACTGCCTGAGGATCCAGCTATACCTCTCTTGGGCATATACCCAAAAGATGCCCCAACATATAAAAAAGACACTTGCTCCACTATGTTCATTGCAGCCTTTTTTATAATAGCCAGAAGCTGGAAAGACCCCAAATGCCCTTCAACAGAGGAATGGATACAGAAAATGTGGTACATCTACACAATGGAATATTACTCAGCTATCAAAAACAACGACTTTATGAAATTCGTAGGCAAATGGTTGGAACTGGAAAATATCATCCTGAGTGAGCTAACCCAATCACAGAAAGACATACATGGTGTGCACTCATTGATAAGTGGCTATTAGCCCAAATGTTTGAATTACCCTAGATACCTAGAACAAATGAAACTCAAGACGGATGATCAAAATGTGAATGCTTCACTCCTTCTTTAAAAGGGGAACAAGAATACCCTTGGCAGGGAAGAGAGAGGCAAAGATTAAAGCAGAGACTGAAGGAACACCCATTCAGAGCCTGCCCCACATGTGGCCCATACATATACAGCCACCCAATTAGACAAGATGGATGAAGCAAAGAAGTGCAGACCGACAGGAGCCAGATGTAGATCGCTCATGAGAGACACAGCCAGAATACAGCAAATACAGAGGCGAATGCCAGCAGCAAACCACTGAACTGAGAATAGGACCCCCGTTGAAGGAATCAGAGAAAGAACTCGAAGAGCTTGAATGGTCTCGAGACCCCATATGTACAACAATGCTAAGCAACCAGAGCTTCCAGGGACTAAGCCACTACCTAAAGACTATACATGGACTGACCCTGGACTCTGATCTCATGGTAGCAATGAATATCGTAGTAAGAGCACCAGTGGAAGGGGAAGCCCTGGGTCCTGCTAAGACTGAACCCCCAGTGAACTAGACTGTTGGGGGGAGGGCGGCAATGGGGGAGGGTTGGGAGGAGAACACCCATAAGGAAGGGGAGGGGGGAGGGGGATGTTTGCCCGGATACCGGGAAAGGGAATAACACTCGAAATGTATATAAGAAATACTCAAGTTAATAAAAAAAAAAAAAGAGAGAGAGAGAATAGTAGAAAATCTTTGCCAACCATTAAAAAAAAAAAAAAGAAATACTCAAGTTAATAAAAAATAAATAAATAAATAAATAAATTTGAAATATCTTTTCTATCATAGACTTACACTTCAACTGGATAAAAAATCATATATTAATTATTAAGTATTAATAAATTTTATTATAAACATCTTGCAAATTAAACATCATACGCTAAAACTAGTCAGACTTTAGTTTGTATAATTCAATTATTTCTATACAATTAGAATTGGCTTTCAAATCAGAAGTTTTGAAGTGGCACATTTAAATTTACATTCTTAGTATTCAATGTATTTTATTAATTTCCCACCACCAAAACCACCATGACCCGATAGTCAACAAGCTTTATATCCTCTGACTCAATTGTTTTCTTAACCTGCTTGTTCAACTTTATCTCAAATTCTCCAACCTTTTATAGGTGTCTAGAGGCTTCATCAAATATATCCAGTTCATGTATTTTGAAATCTAAGATATGTTTATTTACAGTATGACAGGAAATTCTTATTACAAAATAAGATGTGACTCAAGAAGCGAAATAAAATACTCATCTAAAAAGGGTTTTCTCCTCTAAGAAAGTATACAAAAACATTGATGGAAACCCATACACGAAATAATTTGTTAATATGGTATTTGAGTGATTATTTACTTCTACTTATGCTACTAAATCAAATCTTTGCAAGTAAGGACATCTATAGTGAGTATAGTTTTAGACTAGATATGTTGAACATCTATAGAAAGAATTTTTCTCATTTTCTTTTTCCATTGCCTTGATAAAGCACTCTGACAGAATAAACCTAATGGTAGAGGGCTTACCACTGACTCATAATTCTCATGTGCATGGAATTGGATGGATTGGCGTCCAGACAACAGAAGCTTGAAGCATCTGGTCACTTTATCTCCACAATCAAGAATCAGTGATGAATGTATACAAGCTAGCACTCAGTTGTCTTCACTCTTATGTACTACAGGATTCCCTGCCTAGGAAATGGTGCCACCTAGAGTGTGTGGCTACCTCAATAAGCTTGATCAAAAGAATCTCACACATACATGTCCAGAAGCTAACTAAACCTAGATAAACCTTCACAAGTGTGGTCAAAGATTTGCCTCTTGGGTGGTTTTAGATCTTGTCAAATTGGTAATTAACAGTAACAACAAGAACAACATTTTATAAATTACAACTTCCTGAAAGGAAGACAGTGAGAGACATTTTTTATTTCTTAGATGCAAGTGATGCCAATTATATCACTAAGAAGAAAATCTGACAAGTAGATTGGCACTTTTCTTTTCAGTGGAGTTTTTATAAGTTGTGACTACAAAGTACTATATGATTGGAGGACCACACAAACAAGAATTTGAGCAGTACTAAATTTTGAAAGAATGAATCTGATAAAAAAAATTCCCCAAAAAAGTCCCTTAAGGAGGATATAAATAACTCACTGAAAGAAATACAAGAAAACACAGGTAAACTGGTAGAAGCCCTTAAAGAGGAAACAAATAAATCCCTTAGAGAAATACAGGAAAATACAATCAAACCGGTGAAGGAATTGCATAAAGCAGTCTAAGACCTAAAAGTGGAAGTAGAGACAATAAAGAAAACACAAATGGAGGTAAACCTGGAAATGGAAAACCTAAGAAACAGGTCAGGAATTACAGATATAAGTATAACCAACAGAATACAAGAGAGAGAAGAGAAAATCCCAGGTGTAGAAGATACTGGAGAAAAGATTGACACAATGGTGAAAGAAATTCAACACATAAAACTTCTAAGCCAAAACACCTAGGAAACTCAGGACACAATGAAAAGACCAAATCTAAGAATAATTGGAATGGAAGAGAATGAAGATTCCCAGTTCAAAGGACCTGAAAATGACTTCAACAAAACCATAGAAGAAAACTGCCCCAACCTAAAGAAAGAGTACCATAAAGGTACAAGAAGCCTACAGAACACCAAAAAAATGGGACCAGAAAAGAAAATCCTCTTGTCACATAATAATCAAAACACTAAACACAGAGAACAAGAAAGTATATTAAAAACTGCAAGAGGAAAATGCCAAGTAACATGCAAAGGCAGACCTATCAGAATTACACCAGTCTTCTCAACAGACACTGTAAAAGCCAGAAAAGCCTGGTCAGAGGTCATGCAAGCTCTAAGAGAGCACAAATGTCAACCCAGGCTACTATACCCAGCAAAACCTCTCAATCAACATAAATGGAGAAACCAAAATATTCCAGGACAAAAATAAATTCAAACAGTATCTATCTACCAATCTGTCCAACAAAGAATCCTAGAATTAAAACTCCAATACAAGGAAGATACCTATACCAAACAAAAGACAAGATATTAAGCATCTCACAGCAAAGCCAAAAGGAGAAAACCACAAGCATATAAGGCTACTGAAAGAGCCAGAATTGGGGCCAATCTGGGACCAGTGGGAAAATTCCCACCACAAACCTCCAGGCACAAGACTCTTCCCTTCCAGAAAGAAAAAAGCTGGTTTAGTTCCTGGAACAGCTACAAGCCAAACTATCACACAAAGCTACCTGTGGTTTCCAAACGACCCCCCTCCCCCAACACTGAGTTGGTTCTGAATGTTGTTTTGTTCATTGTACCCTGCCTGGTTACCCTTATGCAAATTGTGCCCCAATTGTTTGAATTCTGCCACAATTCTTTGCAATGTATAGAACTTTCTGGTAGAATATGTTCAGGGTTGTTTCCCCTTGAAGTGGGATGACCCTAACATGTGGGAATTAAACTCCTCTTGCTTTTGCATCAATCACTGCCTCCAGGAGTCTCATTCAAGAGGTCCAGAAATAGATTCAATTTGGACCTTACACCACATACAAAAACAAATATAACAGGAACCAAGAGTCATCTGTCTTTAGTATTTTTCAATATTAATAGTCTCAACTCAGTTATAAAAAGAGATAAATTAACAGATTGGATAGACAAACAAGATCCAACATGTTGCTACATACAATAAACACACCTCAATAACAAAAACAGATGGTATCTCAGAGTAAAGGGATAGAAAAAGTTCTTCCAAGCAAGAGGTCCCAAGACACAAGCTAGAGTTGCCACCCTAATATCCAATAAAATAAACTGTCAATCAAAAGTTGTCAAGTGTGATGAGGAAGAACACATAATATTCATCAAAAGGAAAATCCACGAAGAGAAAGTTTCAATTCTGAATATCTATGCCCCAAATGCAAGGGCACCCACATTCATAAAAGAAACTTTATTAAAGCTCAAAACACACCACACAATAATAGTGGGAGACTTCAATACCACACTTACACCAATGAACAGGTCATTGAAAGAGAAACTAAAAAGAGACATAGTGAAACTAACAAAGATTATGTACCAAATGGATTTAACAAATATCTAAAGAACATTTCTCCCTAAAACAAACGAAAATACACCTTCTTTTCAGCACCTCATGGCACCTTCTCCAAATATATATAATTGGTCACAAAACAATGTTCAACCAATACAAGAAGATTTAAATAATCCCATCAATCCTATCAAACCACTATGGCCTATAGCTGGTCTTCAATAACAGCAAAAGCGACAGGAAGCCCACATACATTTGGATACTGAACAACTCTTTACTCAATGATAATTTGGTCAGGGATGAAATAAAGAAAGGAATTAAAAACTTCCTGGAATTTAATGAAAATGTTGACACATCACACCCATAATAAATGGGACACAATGAAAGCAGTGCTAAGAGGAAAATTCATAGCACTAAGTGTATTGATAAAACTAGAGAGATCTTATACTATCAAGTTAACAGCACACATGAGAGCTCTAGAACAAGAAGAAAGAAGCTTGCCCAAAATGATTAGAGTGCAGAAAATAGTCAAACTCAGGGCTGAAATCAACCAAATAGAAATGAAGCGAACAATACAAATAGTCACCAAAATAAAAAGATGGTTCTTTGAGAGAATGGACAAGATAGATAAACCCCTGGCAAAACTAACTAAAGGGCTCAGAGGCAGTATCCAAATTATCAAAATCAGAAAGGAAAGGGGAGATATAACAACAGAAGAGGAGGAAATTCAAAAAAATCATCAGATCCGACTACAGAAATCTATACTTAACAAACCTGAAAAGTCAAGATGAAATGTATGGTTTTCTAGATAGATACAACATACCAAAGTTAAATCAAGATCAGGTAGACTTTCTAAATAGGCCTGTATCCCATAAGGAAATAGAAGTCATTAAAAACCTCCCAACCAAAGGAAGCCCAGGGTCAGATGGACTTAGTTCAGAATTCTACCAAACTTTCAAAGAAGACCTGATACCATTATTCATCAAACTATTACACAAAATAGAAACAGAAGGAACACTACCTAATTCATTTTATGAAGCCACAATTACTCTAATACCTAAACCACATGAGGACCCTACCAAAAAAGAAAACTTTAGACTAATATCAATGAATATCGATGCAAAAATACTCAATAAAATTCTTGCAAACCAAATCCAAGGACACATCAACACCATCATTTACCATAATCAAGTAGGCTTCATCACAGTGATAGAAGGGTGGTTCAATATACAAAATCCATTAACATAATCCACCATATAAACAAACTAAAAAAGCAAATAAACAAAAAAAAAACACATGATCATCTCCTTAGATGCAGAAAAAGCATTTGACAAGATACAACACTCTTTCATGTTAAACGTATTGGAGAGATCAGGAATTCAAGGTCCACACTTAAATTAATGTAAACCAACAGCCAATATCAAATTAAAAGGCGAAATACTGATAGAAGGCTAATATTCAAAATATATAAAGAACTCAAGAATCTAACCACCAAAAAAACCCAAACAACACAATTAAAAAATGGGGTATAGAACTAAATAGAAAATTCACAACAGAGGAATTTTGAATGGCTGAGAACCACCTAAAGAAAATTTTGAAGTCCTTAATGATCGGAGAAATGCAAATCCAAATGACCCTGAGATTACATCTTACACCAGTCAGAAGGCTAAGATCAAAACCTCAGGGGAAAACACATGTTGGTGAGGATGTGAAGAAAGAGGAACACTTCTCCGTTGCTGGTGGGATTGCAAACCAGAACAACCACTCTGAAAATCAATTTGGAGGTTCCTCAGAAAATTGGAAATAGACCCACCTAAGACCCAGAAATACCACTCTTGGAAATTGTGATGGTTTGCGTTCACTTGGCTCAGGGAGCAGAATGTAATGGTTTGCAAATGCTTGGCCCAGGGAGTGGAACTATTAGAAGGTGTGGCCTTGTTGGAGGAAGTGTGTCAATATTGGGTGGGCTTGGAGACCCTCCTCCTAGCTCTACCTAGGATTCTGAGGCTGTTCCTGACTTCCTTTCTGTAAAGATGTAAAACTCTCAGCTCCTCCTGCACCATGCCTGCCTGGAGGCTGCCATGCTCCCTCCTTGAGGATAGTGGATTAAACCTCTGAATCTGTTAAGTCAGCCCCAATTAAATGTTGTGCTTTATAAAACTTGCATTGACCGTGGTGTCTGTTCACACCAATAAAACCCCTAACTAAACTGAAGTTGGTACCAGGGACTGGGGTATTGCTGTGATAGGCCTGACCATGCTTTTGATCGGAAGAATGTGAATTTTGGGACTTTGGACTGGGAAAGCAGAGGAATGCTTTAAATGGGGTTTAATGGGCTTAGTAGGAATGCGGAAGTCTTTGTTGCTAAGAGTGATTTGAACTGTGCAGGCCTGGCTCTAGAGATTTCAGAGGAGAAGAATTTTGGTATGTGCTGCTTTTGTGTTATTTTGGTGAAGAATGTGACTGGTTTTTGCCCTTGTCTGAAGAGTCTGACTGAGGCTAAGGTGAAAAGACTCAGATTAATTGCATTAACAAAGGAAGTCTTAGAAGCACCCATCATAGACTTTGTTCTCTGGTTAAGTCTCCTGAAGAACATTTTAATGAAAAAAAAAAAAAAAGGAAGTTAAGAAAGGAAAAATACAAAACATATGGTTCGAGTATCAAAGGGACACCAGGAAGTGAAATGAAGCTGAATCCTGTGTTCAAGGATATTAAATTGAATTAAGGGAGTAAAGACCTTGGGACAATATCCCACCCAGCTAAGTTAGCTCCAGGTAACTTGGTACAAACCTTTAATCCCAGGAGACAGGTATACAGATCTCTAAATTCAAGGTCAATCTATAGAACAAGATTTAGGACAGCCAAGTTTAGGCAGTGAAGGAGTTAGAAAAGAGGAACCTAGTGATAATGTTGGAGGGTAGACCAGGAGGGAGATAAAACCTGGAGTGTGGAAATAAATTGTTTTTAAAAAGAAATTTAGTAATAAAATGAAAAAAAAAACAAAACAAAAACTCTAATTAAATGTTAAACATAGAGTTGCCTTGCTCATGGTGTCTCTTCACAGTAATGGAACTAAAACAATAGGAAAGCCGATGTCTCCGCAGCTGCCATCAGGAGGGAGGACTGCAAGAGAAAGGGAGAAAGCATGACTTTTGAGCTAGGGCCTGAGCAAGATAGCGTTTCAACAATGGAAGTCATGAAGGTGCTCCATGCTATAACAGGAGGAAGCTTCCAGAAAAGGCAAGAAAGCACAGAATGCCAGGGAAACCTTGCATAGAACATTGACTAATATCCAAAAGGAACCTGTGTTCTCTCTCTCTCTCTCTCTCTCTCTCTCTCTCTCTCTCTCTCTCTCTCTCTCCCTCTCTCTCTCTCTTTCTCTCTCTCAGTTCCTTTTGGATATTGGTAGAGAGAAAGAGAGAGAGAGAGAGAGAGAGAGAGAGAGAGAGAGAGAGAGAGAGAGAGAACACAAAGGAACAGTTACACCTTCCTGCGTTATAATTGAAAATCAGCCAAGAAAATTCGCAGTACTGCCAAAAAGGAAGTTTTTCAAGGAGCTATGTCAATGACAGTTAGGGGAACGTAAATATCTTATCAAATTGATAATGATTCATCTGATATCTTTACTGTATCTTCAGAACAATTAGACTTCCAGAGGAGTGGTCCCCTAGAAGCCCAGTAGATTAACTACTAGGGAAGTAGGCCACTGTGTATGTACTGGAGCAGAATAGAGTGTCATATCTCAAGCCAAGGTGAGAAGTAGGTTAGATTCTTTGACCAGGAAGAAATAGTTTTCTCCTAAAGGGATTCAGCCAAGCACAGAAATCCCCACCTTTTCATGTGGCATTGTAGATTCTACAGAGTGACAAAATCTGATGTGTACTTTTCTAATGTTGCCAAAAAAACAGGAACTGGGGTTGAAACCCAACCAGGAAGGAGATTCATCTTTCACAGCCTCCAGGAACAATAATCCTTGTAACCACAGCATTCCTCTGCAAACATGGGGTCCTGGTTTTGAATCCTTTGTAGCCACATAAAAAACACCCAGCACAAAGAGACAGGTGGCTCCTGAGAGCTTGCTGCCAAGTCATCTTAGCCAAATGGCAAACTTTCAGTTCAGTTGAGAGAACTTTCTCAAAGAAATAAAGTAGAAAACAATAGAAAATATTGAATGTCTTATTTTGCCTTCATGTACACATACATGGGTACATTATACATACTAACACAGGCACATGGATTTTATACACACACACACAGAGAGAGAGAGAGAGAGAGAGAGAGAGACAGAGACAGAGAGAGAGAGAGAGAGAGAGAGAGAATGACTTTTCTTGAGACTTGTACTTATATACTAAAGCAAAAAGCTTAATCTCTCTCTCTCCCTCTCTCTCTCTCTCTCTCTCTCTCTCTCTCTCTCTCTCTCTCTCTCTCTCACACACACACACACACACACACACACACACACCTCCTGATTTATTTTCAGTTTGTTTTCCCAAGGAGAGACATGTTAATTTCACTGACTGCTGGCCAATAGTAGCATTATCCAGACCCAGTTACATAGGCCAAATCTTTGTAGACTACAATATGGAAATCCCTTTTAGACAGCATCTCAATTTTAACTTAAATCAGGAGCAAGCTCGTCAACCAATAATGGTACAGGAAAAAGGGCTTCTCTAGAAGTCTGAGGCCTAGAGGAAATTGGGAAATAGTTGTCTTAGAAATAGGATAGTGACTTGACATAGGAAATGTTTCTTACTGGTAGACAAGCCTGAGTTGTTAAAAGCCATGTTACAAGTTCAAAATAAGTATGTTATTGATTTCTGTAGAATTTGGATTTGACTCAGTCTTAACCCATTTTCTAGAATTTGACTCATTCCATGACTTATACCTTGACCTCCACCCTAATAAGATGTTTTGTCAAACTATTTTGAAATGCTCTACCAAGTTCTTAACATAAGCAAAACCCACTGGAAATCTACTGCTCTTGTAGTTTTGGGGCTTGTAGATAAGCCCCATCTTTTCTATGTTCAATGCTATTTTCTCAAACACAGCTTTTGGTAGATAGCCTTGTGTGACATAAACTAAAGCCCAATTTGACCAAATTGTTGGGTAATGATCTTTCTTCTCTTTTGGTGGAATCAACAGTGTCCCATCACTAGAGCTTCCATCAAGACAATGATAATGAGCCCTTCAGCCCTGGAAGACGTTCCAAGGGTGTTTGGAGCCCGGTTTTTCGGGGCTCAGCCTGTATCGGAAGGATACGTGGTTTTAGGTTGGAGGAGAGAGGAGAGAGCCAGATCCACTGAAGGATCCGGACCCTCGTCGCCTCTGTCTGAATTTTTGGTTTCAGTTTGACACCGAAGCTGCGCGGTGCATCTGTCTGTTGCTTGTCTGACTGTTGGAATTGTTTGTCTTCTTTGTGTCCTAATTTTCTTTGAACATCTGTGGAAATTGGTTATAGGATTCTTTGTCTTGGTCTTGTTTGTCTGGGTTGTTTTCTGTGGTATTGTCCAGTGTCTTTTTGGCTTTTGTTTCGTTTTTGGACTTTGGATAGACAACTGTGTTTAAAATTTTGGACTGACGACTGTGTTTAAAATCATGAAACTGTTTGTTTGTCAAGGAGTTTTACTTGGTCCTCTTGGTGCTTAACTTGGAAATAATTTGCTTGAGAAAAATTGTTTTCTGCCGGGGAGTTTTATCTTTCTCTCTTGGGCCTCCTCTCCAAGGAGAGATGCCCCTCCCTTTGCTCCCCTTGTCCAGTCTAGCTGCTGTTAACAGTTGTGTATGAAGAACTCCAGGTTAGTGAGTGACCCTGTCTGAAGCAGGTATTAACAAGAGCCTGAAAGCTTTACCTTAGATCCTGAAGAAAAATTCTCCCTGTTGCTTAAACATTCACAGCTTCTAAGGAAGGGACAGCACAGAGTAGAGAAATATAGGGGCTGAGGGTGACAAGCATGCAGGCCTGCTAGCAAGCTGCAGGCTGCGCGTGGGCAGTGGCACAGCTCTGGCCAAGTCAGCGTAAGAGGAGTTTCAAGGTGATGAGGCCGGCTGGGGTTGACGCTTTGACAACAAAAAGATAGGTATAGAGTTAGTGGTTGTTTTATGAGACTTTTGGCCCTGAAAAAAAATAATTCTAGTTGCTGCCTTCAGTGGCCAGACCTTCAACACTTGCTCACAGAAGGAGAGCGTTCATTAGGAGAAGTTCTTTAAGGGAGCCTGCCATATCTGCTGGCCCTATTCCAAGAGAGGAGTTGATCTCCAACATTAAGTAACCTTCCCTGTTAGTCATCATTGACATGGAGAGTGCCTTTGATCCTATCCCCTCAGCAGCCAGTTCCTACCCCTGTGGTCAAAATGCCCCAGGTTGGGGGGCAGAGAAGCCCCTAAAATAGTTTCAAAAAGAATCTGCAACAAACTGTGAAGAACTTTGTTTTGCCAGTCAAAATTTAGAATTCAAGCTTTGGCTGTGGCCAAGGTCAGTATTAATGTTTTCTTTTCCATGGGCCTTTAACCCAGTGAGACAGTTTGGTAAAGGGCTGCTACTGAGGTCCTGAAAGTCCCAGGTGAACCGGTTACAATTCTTATGTCAGCCACTTGGCATCTAGCACCCAGGTCCTAACTATCTCTCCATCCTTTTGTTATTAGTTCTTACTGGAAGCCTAGTGTCCTTCAGAGGCTGGGTCTCTTGAGAGGCAGAGCCACTGAGCTGGCACTGAAGGGAGGTACTCCTTAAGTAAAATCTAAGTCCAGAGAGACAATCGGTAACAGATCAGCTGCCTCTCTGCTTGCCTTTCTGTTTCACAGACACAAAGCTTGTGCTTATTTTTACACTGGCCTTTTTGTCCCAAAAAGTCCTCCTGGTTTAGCTGTGTGACTAAATGCTATTTGTCCTCTTCAGTGGACTTCTATTCTCTAGATTCTCTTCTTGTTTTCTCACATCCCATTTGAGATGCTTGTTAGTAACTGTTGCAGGTCTTCTTTACCACTGAGGAAAGACAGAATCCTGCTAGAGGCCAGAAAGAATGTTCCAGACATAGATGGAAGACCCTCACTCCTGACTGTTGACTTGAATACCCCTGAAGGTAGGGAGTGCTCCAGGTCTGCCACCAGGCTCCAAGGGTGGGTCTCCGAGGGGCTGGAAAATGCCCCACCAATCTGGCTAAGATAAGGAAAAGATATAAAGAGAGAAAGTTACAGAAATGTAAAGGGTTAAGCTAAGTTGCTGAGAGTTAGTGTAAGTTACAGAGAAAGTAAAGTTGAAGTGTAGTTACATAAGTGGACAGCATCTAATAGCTGTAGAGGAAGATACAGGAGATATGAGAGCGACTGAGGAAGAGAAAGAGGAAAGAAGGTAGAAAGAGCAGGAAGCTAAGGAAGAAAAGAGACAAAAAGAAGAAGCTAGAGAGCTAAAGAGGGATAAAAGACAGGAGAAGAATATATACTGGCCACAGTAGTTAGGGAACCTAGGAAGACAATACCTGGCAACAGAAGAGAATTCCTAGCTAAAGATCAGTGTGCCTATCAAAAGGAAAAAGGACACTGGGTGAGGGACTGCCCCAGGAAGAACAAGAGGGGCCTCTCCAGCAGCCCGGAAGGCAAGCCTCTTGGTCCTAGAGTGCTGGCTATGCGCAAAGATAGAAGAGAAGCCCGCCCAGTTGTTTTGTGAATATGGGGGCCCAACACTCTGTGCTCCTACGCCCAAATGGGCTAGTGTCCAGCAAAAGACCTTGAGTACAGGGGACTACCGGCAACAAATGATACTCATGGACTACCTGAAGAACGGTGGACCTTGGCGTGGGCCGGGTATCCCACTTGTTCCTTGTGATTCCAGACTGCCCCTATGAGTCTAAACCCTGCAACCCTGCTCCCGGACCCCGACCTAGACACCCCCTTTCATGACTGTCAGCAGGTGCTCACTAAAGCACAGGGGTGGCATAAAGATCTGACTGACCAGTCACCAGAGGGGGTAGATGCCATCTGGTTCATAGATGAGAGCAGCTTCTTACAGAAGAAAAAAAGATGGGCTGGGGCAACAGTGGTAGATGGAAACAGAATCATATGGGCTCAGGCCCTACCAGAAGGCACTTCTACTCAGAGGGTAGAGCTTGCTCCCCTCACCAAAGCCCTTGGGCTGAGAAAGAGACTTAACATCTATGTGGACAGCACGTATGCCTTTGCTACAGCCCATCAGCAGAGGGGCCTGCTGACATCTGAGGGCAAGAAAAAAAGAGATTCTGGCTATGTTAAGGGCCCTCTATGACCCAGCCAGGCCGAGGAAGAGACTCTGCTACACCTCAACAAGAAAGAAGATCCTAGGGTTGGGGATTTAGCTCAGTGGTAGAGCGCTTGCCTAGGAAGCGCAAGGCCCTGGGTTCGGTCCCCAGCTCCGGAAAAAAAAAAAAAAAAGAAAGAAGATCCTGCTACAATTTTTACAGGCAGAGGCATGGTAAAACAAATGCATCAATAGACTCACTTAGGGGTAAGCAAACTCATCCAGACGTTTTCAAAAACTAAATATTATGTCACAGGTCTCAAGTATCTTGTGGAACAGATAGTGCACTGATGTATACCATGCCAAAAGGTAACTGTTTTCAGGAAAGTTGACTGTGGTAGGAGGCTCCGTGGGGAACGGCCTGGATACTACTGAGAAGTGGACTTCACAGAGATAAAACCAGGAAAATATGATTTCAAATGTCTCCTAGTGTTTATAGATATCTCTTCAGGAATAGATAGAAGCTTTCCCCACCAAACAAGAGATGGCCTCTACAATCAAGAAGATACTGGAAGAAATCTTCCCCCGATTTGGAATGCCCAAGGTAATCTGGTCAGACAACAGCCCTATTTTCGTTGCCAAGGTAAGCCAGGGTGTGGCCAGGTATTTAGAGGTTGATTGAAAATTACGTTGTATTTACAGACCTCAAAGTTCAGGACAGGTAGAATAAATAAATAAGACTCTAAAAGAGACCCTGACCAAATTAACCATGGAGACTGGCACAGACTGGGTGACACTCCTTCCCTCTTGCTCTCTTCAGAGCAAGAAATACCTCTTCCAGATTCAGCCTTACCCCGTTTGAGATCTTATACGGGGCCTCAGCTCCCCTGACCGAATTAGATGATGTTAATGAACCAACATGTCATAGTAATAATGATTTGTATGCCAGGCTAAAAGACCTACAGGTGATATAGAAAGAAATCTGCTCACAGCTGACAGCAGCCTATGCCCTGGAGACCCCTGAGACATCTCATCAGTTCCAGGTTAGAGACTATAGCTACACTGAGCCCAGACACTCGAGCCTCGCTGGAAAGGACCGTACCTGGTGCTGCTGACCACCCTGACAGCCATCAAGTCTCAGCCCTCACCAACAGCGTACTAGCTGTTGGGGCTGAGAGCTGGGACCTAGAGGGACACGCAGATCTTCAAAAAGCTCCCTAGACTTACACATCAGATAAGTGGATATATCAGAGACATGACTGGGAGGTTGCTATAATGCTCACTTGAGGAGTGTGCTTTAGAAACAAGAAAATCATGTTTGCTCTCAGTTCCCTCGGAATAGGTGTAGGGATAGGCTTGATTTTTATTGCAAATGATGTAACATTGCATATGTTAGTACTCCTAACACTTCTTGGGACTGTACCTCAGGGACCATAAGTTTAAAAGTTCTAAGATACTCATGACCTTGGTGTATAGGTTTAGATAGTGTTCAGATTGGAATCCTAAAGACTTTTTAGCTGACCTCCAAGAACACCTAACCTCCCTCTCAGAGGTAGTCCTTCAAAATAGAAGATTAGACCTGATATTCCTTAAAGAAGGAGTCTGTGTGCTACACTAAAAGAAGAACGTTGTTTCTATGCAGATCAGACAGGAATAATAAGAGATACAGACTTTCAGTCATTCAAACTTTTGTGCTGAGACAACAGTATCAGATGGTGAAACAACAAAAAACAGAGGTACCTTAACCAAGTTGAGTGGAAGATTCCACTCAAAGACAAAAAGAAAATGGGGGAATGAAAGACCCCCTCCTAGAAAGGGAATTGTACAAGCCCAAGGCCCTCAACTATAAAAGTAAAAAGTAAGTTTTTAGATATGTGGGACAAGCTGACCCATCATTTAGACGAAACAGACCAGAAAAGAAAACAAAATGCAGAA
Source organism: Rattus norvegicus (assembly GCF_021556685.1). Classification (NCBI taxonomy): domain Eukaryota; kingdom Metazoa; phylum Chordata; class Mammalia; order Rodentia; family Muridae; genus Rattus; species Rattus norvegicus. The sequence continues at coordinate 23,174,414 of NC_141538.1, read as the reverse complement.
ACCAGACTAAATTATGGGCACTGCTCCATGGGCCACCTGGCAGGAAAAAGAAAAAGTCCCTGACCCCCCAGAAGCCCTGACCACCATGTACTTTTTGCTAACTCACTGTTATGATTATAGCCAAAATAGGTAACATACACGTATGCCTCATTTACTCCACCAATCACATCCCTGTAACCATGCATCTGCTTCTGTAAGCCTGCTTCTGCTCCCCAATGCCCTATAAAAACCCGTCCCTGGTTCTGCTAGGCGCGCCAGTCTTCCGAATTGACTGGGACGCCCACAGATACCTGTGTATCCTGATCAATAAAAATCCTCTTGCAGATTGCAGCCTGTGGACTCGGACTGGTCACTGGGCTCGAGGATCTCCCTCCTGAGGGAAGATTCTCTCAGAGAGACTTACACTATTACCTTGTTGTTTGAGTAAACTTACAAGCTTATCTACGATCAATAACGAGGAACTTGTAGTTCCCATTGCTAAGACAAAACCTTTGTAGCACTACTTACTTCCAGTTTTGCCCTAGGGTCGCCGCTTGTCCCCAATAAGTTCTGCTTCCTTGCTGGCCGGCCTTTTGGAACGATCCCGTCAGTTTGTCCTCTCTTTCCCAATCTCGGTGGGACCTCCAGATGTCGACGCCTGCGCCGCCAGTGTGTGAGTATCGGGCATAGCTCTGCAGGATTGAAAGAAAACACGTACACGGGTCACCCGTTTTCAGCAAGTGCCACCAAGGCTTTACTGAGATCTCCTTACATACCCCAGGCAAAAGCCGAGGAAAACAAGAAGGCAGGTGAAAATCCCCAACCAGGAAAACAGGAAAAGTCTGTGTGGTGAAAGTTCTGGCCCAATCAGGGGCATAAACAACTTCTTAACAACAACAAGCAGGAAGGCTCATTGGGGAGGAAGGGTGCCATGGAAAATCCCAGCCCCAAATCAGGGGCTAAGAGCAGCTCCCAAGGGTGGAAACAATTTCTTGCTATAGCAGGCTAAGAGGCTCAGCGAGGTGGGAGGGAAACACCAAGGTAGGGCCCAACAAAATGGAAAAGAAAGGAAAGGAAGATGGCTGCTTTTAGGTGGAGAAGAGTTTATTAAAGATATGTGGAAGAGCATAGACAGCTACAGGAAGAGTCATCTGAGAGAATCCAATGTGGAAATGAGCAGACTGAGTTGTTTTGTGTGTGCGTGTGTGTGTGTGTGTGTGTGTGTGTGTGTGTGTGTGTGTGTGTGTGTGTGTGTGTGTGTGTGAGCCAAATGGGAAGGGAAAAGAAAAGGCAAAAGGAGACCAAGTGCAGCAACCAGGACCCCCCCCCCACCCACACACACACAAAGAAACGCAGACAAAAGGGACCATGTAACCAAAATGGTTGAATTATAGTGGGAAAAGCAACCCAGCCATCTGGGCTGGAGAAGTTTGTGATAGAAGGAAGGCATGCTACCCAGGAGAGGATTAAGAAATACAAAGAGAATCTGGTGTCCAGTTCTGCTTTGAAATATTAAACAGGTACCTGTCTTAGTTCGGGTTTCATTCGTTAAGTGAAGCGACTCCATGGCCACTGCAACTCTTATAAAGGACATTTACTTGACTTGAGACTGGCTAACAGTTTTAGAAGTTCAGTCCAGGGTTGGGGATTTAGCTCAGTGGTAGAGCACTTGCCTAGCAAGTGCAAGGCCCTGGGTTCGGACCCCAGCTCCGAAAAAAAAGAAAAAAAAAAAAGAAGTTCAGTCCATTATCATGGTCAGAAGCATGGCAGCATCAAGGCAGCTATGGTGCTGGAGAAGGAGCTGAGAATTCTACATCTTGATCCAAAGGCAGCAAAAGGCATCCTGTTTATCCCACACTGAGCAAACTTTGAGTACTATAAACTCTCAAAACTGGCCTACACAGTGACATGTATCCTCCATCCAGACCACAAGTAATCCTACAAGGCCACACCTGACAGTTCGATTTCCCATGGGCAGATCATATTCAAACTACCACAGCACCTTAGCCATTTGTCCCTGGTATGAAACTTAACAGTAATCATGGATTTTAGAAGTGAGCATTTCTCTGTGCCTATATGTCTTTCAAATGGGATTAAAAGCTGGTAAAGATTGTGAAGGTAAACATAAACCTATTACATGTAAGGACTGAACTGATAGATTTCCTTGTGACCTGCCATCTGCTTGGCTGAGCTTCTGAGGGTGAAGAGAGCCCTCTGCCCAGTCATAAGCTTCAGATTACTTGTTGCTGCCTAAGGAAGGACTTATCTACAAAAGCATCTTTTAAAAGAAGGCAATCTCGTTCTTTAAATTGATTGTACTCCTATCAATCTCAATAGGAATTGTCTACAAACACAGAGAAGAAAAAGGTCCCCTTAATCGTGATCTGCCTTGTGAAGGGTTAGAAAGCGTTAGCTATTCAGCATTTACAACAGTTTTATTTATTGGAAACAGGATGGAAAGAACTCGTTTAAGTTTTATTTGAGTCATCTCTGTTTCTCTTACAGCTAGGGCATTGCAGAAATTGTCTGTACTTGACTGAAAACGAATATCCTATTAATGATAAAAGCATTACACTCATGGAATGGGAAGGGAAAACCCATCAGTTTTCACTTGTTATTTTATTTTTTCCTTTTTTCTTTCATTATTTATTTTTACACTCCAGATTTTATTCCCCTCCCAGTCTATCCACTCCTGACAGTTCCACATTCCATACCTCCTTCCCTCCTACCTATCCCCCTCGTTTCTCTACAAGGATGTCCATATCCTAACCAACCCCACCAGACCTCTAAACTCCCTAGGGCCTCCAGTCTCTTGAGAGTTAGGTGCATCTTCTCCAGACCCGGGAATCCTCTGCTGTATATGTGTTGTAGGCCCAAACTGGAATCCAGATCAAGAGGAGGCCCCAAGACCTGACACCATTACTGAGGTTATGGAGCACTCACAATAAAAGGGTCCTATCATGACTGCCCTCCAAAAGACCCAACAAGCAGCTGAAGGAGTTAGATGCAGCAGTGTGCCCCCAACCAATGGACAGAAGCTGTTGACCCCTCTTGTTTGAATTAGGGAAAAGCTAGAAGAAGTTGAGGAGGAGAGCAACCCTGTAGGAGCACCACCAATCTCAATTAACCTGGACCCCCGAGATCTCTCAGGCACTGGAACACCAACCAGGCAGCGTACACCAGCTGAGATGAAGCTTCCAACACATAAGTTTTCTTAAAAAGATATTAAGTACAGAAATTCCTGCCCAGGACAAAAACTCTGGATCATCATTGGTAGAATTAAAGCTGTATTTTCCTATTACTTAGCATATTTAATCCCCTAATGTAGACTGGTAAATGAGGATGGTTGGAGCAACCAAAGAACTTATATCTAGTATTATACTCTCAGAAACTCATTCCTTTCCTGAGATAGTTTGTAGAAGTTTAGAAAAAGTATAGCTTAAATTGTGAAAATTGAAAACTAGATCAGTCTGTAACTCTGCTTTCTTTTTCTAAGTAGAAATGTTTTCTATGAATAAAGATTGAGGTTGGAGGGCAAAGGTTCAATTAAAACAATTCATATTTTCCTTCTGAACATCTGCAAAACCACTGACAACCTGATCATACAAACGCCTAAGAGCAGAGAGTGCATCATATACACAGATATTTTGTCACATATAAAATTAGATATTTTTAACTAATTTCACCATTTAGAATGTGTCATCCTTAGTCGAGTAGTGGTAGCACACACTTTTAATCCCAGCTCTCATGAGGCAGAAGTAGGCAGGTCTCTGAGTTCAAGGCCAGTCTACAGAGTGAGTTCCAGGACAGCCAGGGCAATATGGAGAAATCTGATCTCAAAAACAAAAACAAAAATCAAAACAAAAAAATAATAATAAGTCATCCTCAAAAAGTATGTAAGTTAATAAGGTAGTGGTTTTGTTATTAGTCTTGTTGTTAAAAATAGCAAAATAAATCAGGAAAAAGAAGAGAAATAGAAAAGATGGCTTAAAATTATCATAGAACAACCATGCAGAAGGATACTACAAAGACTTTTTAAAGTATTCAACAAAATATAAATGACATAAAATATATTTGCACTGCATTTTAAGTAGAGACACAGGTTATAAAACATACTCTTATAAAACAGGAATTGGACTGAAGAGATGGTTTGGCCATTAGAGCTTACTCTTTCTGCAAAGAACCTGGGTTTAGCTCCTAGCAACACTTGGTGATTCACAACCACTCATAACTCCAGTTACAGGGGTTCCAAGGCTCTCTTCTGACCCCACAAGTACTATGAATACATAGAGCACACATATAAAATATCAGGATTATATAGGAAAGAGCCTTAGGGGAAGGAAGCCCAGCTTATGAGCTGAAAAGTTAAGGGTAGAGGGTGGGTTAGTCCAGATAGGGACTGAGGGATGTTAGGAAAACCTGGACACCACGTCCCATTTAGTATCTTAAATATGCACCTCAGCCCTCTGTCACACATCTGAATCCCAGGAGGTATATAACGATATCTTAGTTAAGGTTTTATTGCTTAAGAGACACCATGACCAAGGCAAGTCTTATAAAGGCAAACATTTCCTTTAAACTCGCTAACAGTTTCAAAGTTTAGTCCATTATCACATAGCCAGAAGCACAACAGCTTGCAACAGACACATTGCTGGAGGAGCTGAGAGTTCTACATCTTGATCATCAGGCAGCCAGGTAGAGAATATTCTAGAGATAGCCATGAGGAAACTCTGATTTGACATTGGGCAGAACCTGAGCATAAGATTTCTCAAAGCCTATACCCTCAATGGTGCACTTCCTTAATAAGGCCATGGCTATTCAAACAAGGCAACATCTCCTAATAGTGCATTCTTTATGGGCCAAGCATTCACTCTATAGGGGCCAAACATATTCAATCCACCACAAATAGTATCCAGGGTGATTAGAAGTGCATCAGATGAATTTGTGTACATGTTCATCTTTACTCTGTTAATATGGTCAATCGCCTCAGTTGATTTCTAAATATTTAACTTTATACTTCTGAGTAAAACTCCCTGTATTAAAGATTTATTTTCCTTTTTATGCACTGCAGACTGTGCTTGGTTAGGGGTTTTCATGTCTTTGTCATCTTTAGTTTTCCTAAGTTAAGCCTGACTTTATTAAATGGGCAGAGATGGGTCTTGCTACACAAGCATTATCTGTTGAAGTAGTACACTGCACATGTGAAGTCACTTGGGCCCGAGTTGAATTGCTCTTTGCAGTCTATGTAAGGCTAAATGAAGAGAGTCTTTCTTCTGCAAGATCTAGCCAGGCTTAGTAGGGCAACTGGAAATCATAGCTACTCAAGAGCATGAAACAGGAGGCTAGTGAATTCAAGACCTACCTGCATGATATAGTGAGTAAAAGGCCAGCCCAAGCATTTGGGAAGTATAGTGAGCAGTATTCTACAAGTGTGGAGCCAGCCTGGTATGTAGAATAAAAGAAATATAGTGAGACTCTATCTTAAGAAAGCAGAAGGAATTTGGAATTAGCAAGACCTTATCTCCAAATAAAAGTCAATAAAAATGTGTGTGTGTTGGGGGAGCCTGGGAGTACTGGTATGTAGTAGAACTCTTGGCCAACCACTCCAAAAGTGCTAGCTCAAGCCCTATTAGTATCATAAAATAATAATGTTATTATCAATTATCAATTAATAATAATTCTTAAACACAAAATATATAATTTTATATTTATACATTTTTCTTTTTTTAACTTGGTTAGTAAAGCTGGAATTCACTAACTTTATTGATTTTTAATATAAGCAGCATTACTGTAGTGATAATTTTTAGCACATCTCCATTTTCTCTTCCTTTCCTTTCAGTACTCACCATTTTTTTTTGCCAATTTTTGTGAGGATTGTATCTGCAAATGCACTTTTTAAACCAATTCCAGCCCTCTGGTTGCCACTCCAGCTCCTCCAAAGTACTCCCCAACCTATCGAATCCATATCCTCTTCTTCTATAACTATTATATATATATATATATATATATATATCTTCTATATCTTCTATAACTATTATATATATATATATCCCTGTTAGGGTTTTGTGTTTCCATGGGTTTGGAATTTACCAACACATGCATTAGGAGTAAGAAACTTCCTGTTTCTCTTTACAGTGCTGTTAGGTTGTTCATATAAGATCTCTCCATTTCCTTAATGGAGGTACTTTATGCTATAAACTTTCTTCTCAGCACCATTTTCACTGTGTCCCTTAAGTTTGGGTGTATTGTAATTCATTCACATTAAATTCTAGGGGGTATTTGATTTATTTATTTCTGCTCTAACCTAGCAATTATTCTGTAAAGAGTTGTTCAGTTTCCATAAGTTTCTAAGCTTTCTGTTGTTTCTATTGTTGGAATCTAGCTTTAATCTATGGTAGTCTTGTAGGATGCAGGGGGTTATTTCAATTTACTTGTATCTGTTAAGAATTGCTTTGTAATGGAGTGTGTGGTCAATTTTGAAGAACATTCTATGAGGTGCTGAAAAGAAACTATATTCTTTCGTGTTTGGGTGAAACGTTCTGTGATATTTGTTAGGTCCATCTGGTTCATAACATCTGTTAACTCCAGTATTTCTCTGTTTACTTTTTGTCTGGATGACCTGTTTATTGGTGACAGTGGGGAACTTAGTCTTCCACTAAAAATGTGTGAGGATTAATGTATGACTTATGCTAAAGTATCTTTACCTTTACAAATATGGGTACCCTAGGGTTTGGGGTATAGATATTAAGAGTGAAAAGTTATCTTGCATGATTTCCCCCTTTTTAAGAAGGGCACTTGATTTTTGACAAAGGAGCCAAAATCATCAAATGGAAAAAAGATAGCATTTTCAGAAAATGGTGCTGGTCCAACTGGAGGTCAACATGTAGAAGAATGCAGATCGATCCATGCTTATCACCCTGTACAAAGCTTAAGTCCAAGTGGATCAAGGACCTCCACATCAAACCAGATACACTCAAACTAATAGAAGAAAAACTAGGGCAGCATCTCGAACACATGGGCACTGGAAAAAATTTCCTGAACAAAACACCAATGGCTTACGCTCTAAGATCAAGAATCGACAAACGGGATCTCATAAAACTGCAAAGCTTCTGTAAGGCAAAGGACACTGTGGTTAGGACAAAACAGCAACCAACAGATTGGGAAAAGATCTTTACCAATCCTACAACAGATAGAGGCCTTATATCCAAAATATACAAAGAACTCAAGAAGTTAGACTGCAGGGAGACAAATAACCCTATTAAAAATGGGGTTCAGAGCTAAACAAACAATTCACAGCTGAGGAATGCCGAGTGGCTGAGAAACACCTAAAGAAATGTTCAACATCTTTAGTCATAAGGGAAATGCAAATCAAAACAACCCTGAGATTTCACCTCACACCAGTGAGAATGGCTAAGAGCAAAAACTCAGGTGACAGCAAATGCTGTCGAGGATGTGGAGAAAGAGGAACACTCCTCCATTGTTGGTGGGATTGAAGACTGGTACAACCATTCTGGAAATCAGTCTGGAGGTTCCTCAGAAAATTGGACATTGAACTGCCTGAGGATCCAGCTATACCTCTCTTGGGCATATACCCAAAAGATGCCCCAACATATAAAAAAGACACGTGCTCCACTATGTTCATCGCAGCCTTATTTATAATAGCCAGAAGCTGGAAAGAACCCAGATGCCCTTCAACAGAGGAATGGGTACAGAAAATGTGGCACATCTACACAATGGAATATTACTCAGCTATCAAAAACAATGACTTTATGAAATTCGTAGGCAAATGGTTGGAACTGGAAAATATCATCCTGAGTGAGATAACCCAATCACAGAAAAACACACATAGTATGCACTCATTGATAAGTGGCTATTAGCCCAAATGCTTGAATTACCCTAGATGCATAGAACACATGAAACCCAAGACGGATGATCAAAATGTGAATGCTTCACTCCTTCTTTAAAAGGGGAACAAGAATACCCTTGGCAGGGAATAGAGAGGCAAAGATTAAAACAGAGACAGAAGGAACACCCATTCAGAGCCTGCCCCACATGCGGCCCATACATATACAGCCATCCAATTAGACAAGATGCATGAAGCAAAGAAGTGCAGGCCGACAGGAGCCGGATGTAGATCGCTCCTGAGAGACACAGCCAGAATACAGCAAATACAGAGGCAAATGCCAGCAGCAAACCACTGAACTGAGAATAGGATCCCCGTTGAAGGAATCAGAGAAAGAACTGGAAGAGCTTGAAGGGGCTCGAGACCCCATATGTACAACAATGCCAAGCAACCAGAGCTTCCAGGAACTAAGCCACTACCTAAAGACTATACACAGATTGACCCTGGACTCTGACCTCATAGGTAGCAATGAATATCCTAGTAAGAGCACCAGTGGAAGGGGAAGCCCTGGGTCCTGCTAAGACTGAACCCCCAGTGAACTAGATTGTTGGGGGGAGGGCGGCAATGGGGGGAGGATGGGGAGGGGAACACCCATAAAGAAGGGGAGGGGGAGGAATTAGGGGGATGTTTGCCCGGAAACCGGGAAAGGGAATAACACTCGAAATGTATATAAGAAATACCCAAGTTAATAAAAAAAAAAGAAATAAACTTCTCTTATGAAAAAAAAAGAATGAAATGTCCTTCCTCATCTTTTTTTTTATTAACTTTGATTTGAAATCCATTTTGTTAGATATTATAATGTCTATGCAAGATTCTTTTTTAGACCCATTTGCTTGGAGGATCTTTTTCTGATCCTTTACCCTGTCTATGATACTGAGGTTATGTTTCTTATATGTAGCACAATGCTAAATCCTGTTATCACATTCATTCTGTGAGTCTGTGTCTTTATTGAAGGATTGGAAGCATTGATATTGATAGATCTCAATGAGAAATGATAGTTAATTTATGTTGTCATTGTTGTTGTTGTCATTGCACAAGAACTTTCCTTCTTTGGGTTTTGCTGGTGTGAGGTTATTTATTACCAGTGCTTTGTGAGTGTAGTTAGTCTCCTTGTGTTGTAATTTTCCTTCTAGTATCTTCTATAGGTCTAGATTTGTGAATAGATATTGTTTAAATTAGGTTTTATTACGGAATGGCTTGTTTCTCCATTTATAGTGATTGAAATTTTTGCTGGGTATAGTAGTCTAGAATGGTATCTGTAGTCTCATAGATTTAACAGGACATCTGTCCAGACCCTTCTGTTTTTAGAGTCTCCACTGAGAAGTTGTGTAATTCTAATAGGGTCTGTCTTGCTATTTGGTCTCTGCCTCTTGCAGCTTTTAATATTTTTTTTCTTCTGTGGCTTTAGTATTTTGATTATTATGTGGTAAGGGAACTATTTTTACTGCTCTGACCTATTTAGTGTTCTGTAAGCCTCTTGTACTTTTATGAGCATGTCTTTCTTTAGATTAGACTTTTTTCTTTTATGATTTTGTTAATATTTTCTATGCCTTTGAGCTAAGGTTTTTGTCCTGTCCTTACTATTCTTGGGCTTGGATTTTAATGGTGTCCTAGATTTTCAGGATGTTTTATATCAGGAATGTTTGTTTTAGATTTAACACTTTTTTGACCAATGTATCAGTTTCTTCTATTGTATCTTCTATGCCTGAGATTCTCTCTTCCATCTTTGTATTTTCTTGGTAATGCTTGTGTTTGTAGTTCCTGTTCATTTACTTAGATTTTCTATATACAGAATTCTCTCAGTTTTTTTTATTGTTTGTATTTCCATTTTAGGTCTTGAATGGTTTTATTTGCTTCCTTTAGCTGTTTAGTTGTTTTATTTTGTTTGTGTGTTTGTTTGTATTTTTTGGGTTTCTTTAAGCGATTTATTTATTTTACCCTATTTTACTTATTTCCTTCTTAAGGACCTCTATCATGTTCATAAAGTTGGTTTTCAGGTTATTTGCGTGTGCTTCAAATGTGTTGGAATATTCAGGGCTTGTTGTAGTAGGATAGTTGTAATCGAGGTGATATATTGTTCTGGCCATTGTGGATTGTGTTTTTCCACTGTCATCTAGGCTGCTAGGTTTGGGGTAATTATAGGTTTAGGTGCCAATTTCTGAGTTTGTCTTTGTTAGATGGGTGTTGTGTTCCTTGGTTTCTTTCCTCCCTGGCCTTCTGGCTGGACTAGCTTATGGTTAGTTAAAAGGTTGGGGGACGGATTTCTGATAGCCATAGCAGCCTCTGCTTGAGCAGTGGGGTTCTACCAGAGTTGGGGGGCTGGATTCTGGCAACCTCTGGGTCTTTGTCACAAGTTGGGGGCTGGCCAGGATATTGTGACAATGTGAGGAAGGCCTGTTGTGGTGGACTGGGCAGGCACTGAGAGATTGGGGTTAGTCTGTCTGTGAACAGCCTATCTGGGGTTTTGAAAGCCTCTGGTGGAGCACATGACATCTACCAGGCTACGGTGATAAGGATAAAAGGGGTGGCTGGGAGAAGGGTTGGAGAACAGGCAGGAGTGTTAGTAGTCTACCTGAGGTTCTACTTGTCTGTCAGCATGATGTCTGGTAATGCAGGTGTGGGCCAGATATGGTGATGAGGGGACAAGGGGTAGATAGGGATAGGGTAGGCAGGTGCTAGGGGAGTGTTGGTAGTCTGCAAGTACAGGCTTACTTGGAATTCTGAGTACTAGCATTGTCTCTGGTGAGGTAGGAGCCAGACTACTTTCTTATACCATCCAGAACCACCTATATCCTGTGGAATGGACCAACCCTTGTCAATCATAAATTAATAAAATGTTCCCATGAGCTTGCCCACAAAGAGCATTTTCTCAATTAAGATTCTTTCTTTTGAAATGACTCTAACATATATTGAGCTGACATGGGGGCACAGGAGGTCAGTGTCAAGTGTTGCTCCTCAAAATCTCTCTACTTCTCCCCCAGTGGTCTCTTACTAACCTGGAGCTTACTACTGAGCAAGCTTGGCAAACTTCAAGATCAGACTGGCTACTCTGCCTCCCTTGTATTGGGATTACAGCTGGATACATTTTTGTATGTGGGGTGAGGGTATTGAACTGGGGTCATCACACTGACATGCCAAGCACTTACTCTTTAAGCCATCTCCCCAATCAGTATCTCTTAAACATTGAGACTTGTTTTGTCCTGTTTAGTTTATTTGTTTTATCATTGTATTGTTGTTTATTTGTCTTATTTGTGTTTCCCATTATCATGCAGATCAAAGCACTTTTAACTTTTCTATTAGTTAAAAAAAGCCTGACTTTATTTATTTTGTGATTCATGCATTCCTTAGAACATTGTTTAATTCCCAAATACTTTGACATTTTTCAGAGTCTAAAACTTGGCTTCTAGCTTTGTACTGTTATGACCTAGTATAGGCTCTGCATTTCCATCTTTAAAAATCTGTTGATTCTTACTGGTTTCCTGTATGGTTCAGCAAATTATGTTGGTTGGTGATTCAAGTATACTGATAATATATTGTTTGCCATGCTGGGTGGAGTATCATATAAATGTCACTGAGGTACAGCTGCTCGGCAATATCAGCACTCACATTTTCAGTGCACTTCCTGTTTTTTTTTTCTTTTGTGCACATACTGTAAAAATGACAGAGGTGCATTTGGAACCTTCCTCTACACCTATGGCTTTGCCCTGTTCCCCCATTCTCTCAGTCTTATTCTGCCTGTGGTGATGTACATGTGCTCAGATCATTACGTCACAACGACTGTCTCACTCTCACAACATCAAAGAATGCCTTGGTTCTGAATATTACTTATTTGCTCAAATTTTGTTTTCTTTCGTATTGATATAATTCCTCCACATTTTCTCTTCTCTCACTCTGATAAATCTCCCCATCCTCCTGCTTCAGTCTCTTGAAGGTTAGCATTACAGGCATGTACCCCGCTATGTTTATAGTAGAATGAGTAGCTTCTTTAGTATGCGTTTCTTATGTATGTATAGAACTGTTTTCTCTGTTATATTAGATCTGTCTGCTAAGTAGTATGTTTATACAACAGCCACTCAATGCTATTACAATATGACTTATTAGAATATGACTTATTCTAGACTATATCTTTCTTTCTGTCTTGTTCCTCTTTTTTCTTTTCTTCATGTAATTTTTTGATAAATGCACATTTGTCTTTTCTTGTCCTGTTTTATTTTGATTTTTCAAGGAAGAATTTTTCTGTGCAGCAGCCCTGGCGGTTCTAGAAATTTGTAGACCAGACTGGCCTTGCACTCACAGACATTCACCTGACTCTGCATCATAAGTGCTGAAATTAAAGGCGTGTACCACCATATCTGGCAAATGTAATAGATTTTAAGATTTCATCTCCTGAGTTAATATGGTTAGATATTAAGTATCCTCTTTTATTAAAGAATTGGTTCTCAGTGCAGTGTTTTGAGGGTAGAGCTTGTGACCCATGAACCTCTGACCTAATAGCTTCATCCATGAATTTGATGCCATTACTGAGAAACTGTGTAAAACGGAAATAGAATCTTTTCTGAAGAAGTATGACACATCAAATGTGAGCCAAGGTAAGTATTTCTCCATTTAAATGACATTCTTAGGCATCTGTTAGGATGTCTGAATTAGTGTGCCTGGTTGGCTATTTGTTATTATCCATTGTTGCTATTCTTTATCATATCAGTGTGTCCATTCAAATGGAATAGCATCACAGTTTACCAAGAAGAGCCACTTATTTTTCCTTTTTTTATTATTTATTTCTTTTATTAACTTGAGTATTTCTTATATACATTTCGAGTGTTATTCCCTTTCCTGGTTTCCGGGCAAACATCCCCCTCCCCCTCCCCCTCCCCCCTCCCCCTCCCCCCTCCCCCTCCCCCTCCCCCTTCCCCCTTCCCCCTCCCCTTCCTTATGGGTGTTCCCCTCCCCACCCTCCCCCCATTGCCGCCCTCCCCCCAACAGTCTAGTTCACTGGGGGTTCAGTCTTAGCAGGACCCAGGGCTTCCCCTTCCAGGATATTCTTTTTTCTTTCTAAAGATTTATTTATTTATGTAAGTACACAGTCATTGTCTTCAGACACACCAGTAAAGGGCATCAGATCCCATTACAGATGACTGTAAGCCACCATGTGGTTGCTGGGAATTGAACTCCAGACCTCTGAAAGAGCAGTCAGTGCTCTTAACCACTGAGCCATCTGTCCAGCCCAGAAGAGCCACTTCTAATGGCAGGTTTTATGTTCCCCACCTCAGTCTTGTTGTGTCATTGTGACATGTTTCAACTCACATTACAAGTGATTTTCTTGAAATTACTTTAAAGGTTTACATAAGTAAGATTACTGTTTTATTTACCAATCTGTTGACTATTTCTACTAGGCTTTCCTTCCTCATGTAGAGTCAAGTTTTCATTTAATGTTATTTGCCTTCCACTAGCATTCTCAGATTTCTAATAGCATTTCTTATATGGGCAGGTTATCCAGGAAGAAAACATTCTTGCTTTTTGTCTGTCAGGAGTGGTCTTTACTCTCAGTTTGAAAGCTATTCTCACTAAGAAATTGTATCCTGGCACCATTTTACATTCAGCTCCTTAAAAGTCACTTAATAGTTTTGTGGCAATAATATTTTTAATTTCAAGTACATGTTTCTCATCCGCTCTTTTGTATAATATATCTTTCATTTCCTTCCTTCTTTCCTGTCTGCCTTCCTTCCTTCTTTTCTTCTGCCTCTCTTCTTCTATTTCTCAATCTCTCCCTCTTTCCCTCTCTCCCTCTCTCCCTCTCTCCCTCTCTCCCTCTCTTCCTCTCTCCCTCTCTTCCTCTCTCCTCTCCTCTCCTCTCCTCTCCTCTCCTCTTCTCTTCTCTTCCCTTCCCTTCCCTTTCTCTCTCTCTCTCTCTCTCTCTCTCTCTCTCTCTCTCTCTCTCTCCCCCTTCCTGTCATTCTTTCTTTATTAACAAGGTCTCACTAAGAGCACTGGCTGTCCTGAAACTTTCTACATAGACCAGACTGACTTCCACCTCACAAAAATCTGATTGAGTTCTGTAATTAAAGTCATGCACCACCACACTCATCATGTTCTTTATTGCCATTTTTAGCATTGATTTTGTTTTGTTTGGTTTTCAAAGTTTTGTGAGGATGATCTTCCAGATTTTGTCTAGAATGGCACAGTGTTAATCTTGGATCAGACCAAGGTTTGATCCTTTTGTAGCTCTGTAGAATGCCGTGAATCTTCATCTAAATGTCTATGTATGACCAGTAGCTCTCACCGAGCTCTGTTCTCTTTCTAAACCTGTAGAGTTTGTCTGCCTATACATATCTGAATGCTGAACAGAAGAAGCAGACATGCGTACAGACTCCAGGATCTCCCAGTGTTTGGGAATTACAGGCACCATAACATCCTGAAATGTGAATCACTGTCTCTACAGTAATATGAGAGTCCTCTAGGTAGTGTTGTAGGACTCTTTCTTCTTGGGCTCCTACCAGACAAAAATAAATACAAATATAAGTGTCTTTGCTTTCTGGTAATATTACAAAATGCCTAAAACTGGGCAGCATTATGCACAAAGTTAGTCACTTATATGAAGGTCCAAAGACACGATGCTCTTGGCTCTTGGTTCTATGCCATCACAATGGAGAATGTGTGAAAAGAATCACATACCAGGACAGGGAGCCAAAACACAAGTAATAGCTAGTTTTATGACTCCAATTAAGCCTACTTGCTTAAGGTCTCCAACATGCCCAGTTAGCCAAACTGAGGTCCAAGCCTTCAGTACACTAAACCCTGAGGACATGTTCAAATTATAGCTACAACAAAATATAAAAAGTAAGCTGCAACTTACTTTTCTTAGTTACCTCAGAGATCTTAACCCTACAGTGCCTGTGCCCAGTATGCAAAATTTACTCTTCCATGTAGTTTATCAAATTGTTTGTGGATGGAGTAAACCAAACAACCGTACTCCTATCAAAGGGATGGGGGATGTTTGATCTCCGCTTGACTGTGTTTTGCCAAGGCAGACCTGCCAGGTGGTAATGCAGACAAAGTTCCCAATGAAAAGAAATTTACTTTGATAAGAGAGGGCAATAGGTAGCAGATGTGGCCCAGGGATATCATGGAGGCAATATGATTAGCATGATGTGTGATAAGGGAAATTCCACAACTCAGGATCAGAAAGGTAGGCATGTTGTTCAATGCTATTGTTTTACCAAAGATATATGTGTGTGATTTTTACAGAAATAGTAGGCATCAGAGAAGCATTCTAAATTTTACTCCAGAGTCAAGTGCCAAGATCGTCAGGAACCCATAATCCTTAGGAGGAAATGACGCCTCAGATAAAATGTCCAGAGAAACAAAGACATCCACCTACCTCAGATCCAGGCTTTTTTATTTAGGTCCATCCAACTCCTATTTTTATGAACAACTTAGTAGCTACTTTGGCAACTTGGCTGGGGATTTCCTTTCTGTAGAGGGGATTATTATAGGACTCAGCTGAAACATAGATAACAAAAAAATAGTTTCTGTTATTCTCACCCTTCATTAGACTAAATACTCAACAGTCCTTATACATGATGCATTGTCTTAATGACAATCGAGAATCATTCAGAACTAGGGCTAGACTTGATGTTCAGGGTCTCAACCCCAATGTCCTGGATCAATAGAGAATAAATGGTGTAGAGAAAATGCTATGCAGGAGGTAAAGGTATATCCCACAGTGTTGATAGACATAGTAGGATGTTTTTCTCATTTTCTTTAGTAAATATTCTGATTTATTTACCAGCAAAGCAGGAAAATATTAGCTATATGGTAGATGCTAGCTGGTGATATGCTTAGCTTTTGGACTGATGGTAGCAGTGGTCTGTTAAGACACCCCAAAAGCATTCATGTGATATTCATAAAGACATTAGGTCAGATACAGTGGTGGGTGATTAGTGGCTATTAAAGGGAGGTAAAGATAGACCACAACAATTTGGCTCTAGACCGCCAACATTCCAAGTCTTTACACTAGTGTAGGTTCTAGTCAGCCAATCCACCTTCTAGAATCTTGAATGCATGTAAAAGGAGAGTGGAGGCAGGAAATCATTAGTTCACATCTTCCTATATGGTCCCAGTTGACTTCCCTTCCCTCTCCCAGATCTTGCAATCCTCTGGCCCCAACCTCTGAAGTACAAGGATTATCAGCTTGTTCCAATAGCCTGGATCTAGTAATTTCCTCTTGTATCATATTTTAAAGAAAACACACACACACACACACACACACACACACAGAGAGAGAGAGAGAGAGAGAGAGAGAGAGAGAGAGAGAGACTCATACGTAATTTTTATTTGAAGACTTGTATCACATTTAATTCCTACTTTATGCTAAATAAGCCAAGTCTATATGAAAGCCCGTGTATTCATTCATGAAGTTATTCCTGCTAAGCTGAAGACAACATTTTATTTTCTATTATTTTATGTTTCCTCCCATTACCCCTCCATATATCGATCATCATCCAAACATCCATCCATCCATCCATCCATCCATCTATCCATCCATCCATCCATCATATAGCTAACAAGGTATTCTATTAGGTTGTCTCCTTCAAGCTAAATTGTCTTCATTACTCTGTGCATCTTATAAACAATGCCTATTGTATCTATCACTAGTCTGAAATTTTTACCGTAACAATGCATCCCTCTGAAGTTATAAAATTCATTCCTAGGCTCTTTTGCAATTATTTCCTAGTCATAGTGATCAAATGATAATTGGAGGTGGGCACCAACCATGTCTATGAAGGATCAATAAGGATCCATTAAGAGAGACCAGAGAGGAAACTTGCATTGTCTGGTTCTCTAGCTGTGTTAGCAAGCTTAGATTCCTGACCAGAGACATACCATAGAATAGCAGTGTCTGGTGCAGTATGTTCTTTGTGACTTCCCAGGCCAGGAATAATAGCTCTTAGCTTCCTTTTAACAAGCATCATTTCTGCCTCAGCACACTGTGTCTTTGAGACGTGCTTTCTGGTGCCCTAGTTGTTATCTCTGCTCTGGCATTAGAGTCCCAATCAATGTACTCTCAGTAGAGTGTGCTCTTTACTAACAATAGACTTTCTACCTCTCTGCTCTGGGATCTGAGTCATAACCAAGGACCCTCAGAGTGAGCCTGCAATGTAGAAACAATAGAGTTCTCACGCTCTATTCAACATGCAGAAACGTTCCAACCTCCCAACCTAAAAATAAAGTGAAACCCTTCTGGCTCTACCAATATCTGCCCTTCCTCTCACAACAAAGACCCAAAGAAAACTGCAAGATTGTTGGCTTTGCTCTCACTCTTCCAGCCAAAGCTGTCCATCACTCTACAGATCTTGCTGTCTCCAAGGCCTTCAATTAGCCTCTTAGTACAAATAACAGATGATTTTGGGAGACAGATGCTAAACCTTTTTACTTGGAAATTTCCAGTTACTTCTAACTATATGTCACCTATCTAGAAAGGAGAAAAATGCAAGGAAGGCATTCTATTCTTTCCATGGTAACCTCTAATTTGAATCCACAGCTACCCCCTCTGTATTCCTTTATATCAAAACAATCTCTTTTTGCTATGAAATTCTTTGCCATTATTTGTGCAAACTATAGTCTTCCAAGTAGGAATCTGGGTAAAAAAACTGTACTGGAAGTTTGACAAAAATGGAGGAGGTAAATTCCACAGAAAAGCAATCAGGCTCATTGCAGTTCTTCAGCCTCCCCACTCTGTGCAGCATCTGAACATCTCCTTTGCTCCTCTCTCTTCCCCCTCTGATATCTTCTTACTCTGAAAAGAAAATTATACAGATTTAAGGTTTAAAATATAAAATATAAAGAGTAAGTTATAAAATCCACAGACTCAGAGCCAAAAACTATAAGAAACAAGCCCAGACAAGTCCAGGCAGGGCAGGGCCCACCCTGCAACCAAGACTGACAGGCCATAAAGGTAAAGAAAAGGAATACAGGAACCAGCCCAGGCTTCTAAAATCCTGAACGTCCCAGTCAGCACGTACTCTTCTGCTGTGCTGTAATCTCACTGCTATGTTTGAATGAGCCAATCACTTATAGCCGAGCCGACTCTCCCCAACCCCCTGTTCCTCACCCTATAAAAACCCCTTGCTTCTGAAAGTCCGGGTCGACTCCTCTGTCTCCTGCATGGGATACGTGTCGGCCCGGAGATCTCTATAATAGGTCTCCGTAATAAACCTCGCCTTTGCTTATTACATCCAAAATGGTCTCTCTGTGTCTGGGGTCCGCGATTTCCCGAGACTTGAGTAAGGGTCTCTCTCTGCATGGGATCTTTCATTTGGGGGCTCATCCGGGATCAGTGTTTCCTGGGGCATGCCATCCTGAGACTCGAGCTAGGTTCTTTCAACTCCATTCTTAAAAGTCTCTTGTTCCCTTCCCTCCATGATAGATAATTAAGTTAGTCAGTTTTCATAGAACTAGCAAATTACAATCTAATCTTTTTAAATCTAAATAAAAATAAAAAGGCTAGGCCATCGAGATCACTCAGCAGCTAACAGCTGACAGCTCAAGTACCTGAGTTGTAACATGGTTTGAGGAGAGAACCAACTCCTGGAGTGTGTCCTCTTCAGGCATGCAGTAGCATGAATGCCACACTCGTGTAAAATAAACAATAAGTCCAAAACAGAAAGAGATGAATCAGGCTTTTCTTTCTGTTTCGTGGTTATCACTTCACTTCAGAATGGCCTGGATGCATTGAAAACAAGTGACTCCGAAGGGCCATCTGCCTCACGTCAGTGTCCCCGCCAGCAGGGACCCAGTTATTCAGGGTCCCGAAGGGGCGCTACCCTTGGGCCTAAATGGGGGGCGAGAGAAGAAGGAGACCAAGCAAAAGTTCTGTTGTCAAGGTCTCATTTATTGAGAGAAATGTACAGCATTTAAAGCTCTGAGGCAGAAATAGAAGCGGGAACTGAAGCTTAGAGTGGAGGAGTTTGGGAAGTGTCCAAGGATATAAGGTGAATCACTACACTGCAAGATATCCTCCTATAACAAAAAGGCAACAGTCTTTCAGGGACATGTTCTTTGAAAAGGTCGAACCCTTCTCAGGAATCTGCTCAGGGACATCCGGTGTTTTGCTCAGGCTGAAACATCCTGTCATTGCTCCCAGGGTCTTCCTGGGAGAGGCTTTAGTTCAACAATCTCATGTCTGTATGGCAGTCATTTCAAGGTTGAACCTCTGTGGCCATGCAGCCCAGAGTCACGTAGCCACCTTGAGCTATGCAGTCACAAAGTGCCCAGGCCCAAATCCAATACGGCTCCCTACACATCAGGGCCTGAATAGGAGAAGGGAAGAAAGGTCCTAATGGATAGTTCCCTTAAAAAGATACAAGACCAGTGACCTCAGACCTCTAGGCCCAAGGTTATACCACTGTATCCTATTTCCAAGCAGCAGAACAAACCTATAACAACACTGGCTTTGGGAAACATTCCAGACCCTAGAGTATAGTAAAAAAACAACTTTGTCTCATCCCATTTTGTGAAGTCCTTTAGTCATTTCTAACCCTTACTCATAAACTGAAGACTAGGCTTTCCTGGTTCCTCCTGATGTTTCTATTTTGCAGGCTTCTATTATTCTGCACATTCTTTTTTTTTTTTTTTTTTTTTTTTTGCTCAGAACCAAACCCAGGGCCTTGGACTTGCTAGGCAAGTGCTCTACCTCTGAGCTAAATCCCCAACCATGTAACTTTTTTTTCTGCACATTCTTTAAAACTTTATTTTTTCCTTGTCCTATGAGCTTTGCTTCAGAGCCTCTCTGGCCAATAGTAACACGTTACTCATAATATCTGTAACTTTAAATGAGCTGTTAGCCTCATTATAAAAATACAGAAGAGTAGAATTTCTCTTGTTAGTATGTTTTCAACTGAAAAATAGCTAGTTTTCCATCTTGTCTTCAAATTTGTAATGTATACTTCTAGCATGTCTCCATTTAGACACAAAACTTTCATTGAATTATTTTATTTGTTATTGGATTTTAAAAAAAAATTATAGTTGACAGCTACATTTCTATATTGGAAATGTTCAGACCATTACTGTTCCAAAGACTGACTGAGAAAAGAATGCCATTATCCCTTTTGATTGACACTTGGCATATCAGGAGTGATGCATCAGCTTCACCCAACAGATATAATGTCTTTCTCCTGACTTCAATGTAACTCTTCAATTTACAATCACAACCTTTTGCGTGTGGACCCATGGTACAAGTATCAGTATTTAGGTTTGTGCTATAGATAGTTTCCACTTTAAGGTAAATCCTCAAGCTTGCATTAGCTATCTATAAATGTTTTCCTCCTTGACACTTCAAATTTAATTCATTACTGTGCAGAATGAAGTCAGTGAGAAAATGCAAATCACACATGCTTGGGGTCTAGTCATGTGGTAAGCAGGTTACTGTGTGACACTGAGTACTTGGAATGCCATTTGTACAACTGAAGCTGTGTGAAATGGTTTTCTGATAATGACTTTTTTTTTGGTAAAATTACATTTAAGAAATCATCCCAACAGGTAAAAATGCCTTTTCCTGCAGAATACATGTTGGACATAATGTATCATTTTGGATTGATTTGTTTTCTTTTGTGTTAATGGAGGCATCACTACTATACATGTATTTGAATAATTTATGTCTGGAAAAAGAGGTTACAGTGACATCTGTGTGAGTAATGGAATTAAAATGCTTTGCCACAAAACTAAATCCTTTTCTAGGTCACTTATTTGCCCCTTCACATTTTTAGCTATGAACTTCTTGGGCTTGACCAAAACTCTTCTTTAACCAAAGCCTTAATCAGGTCCTTTGAGTCTGCAGGATTTCAACAGAATGAATCTGCAAACTCAAAGACCTGAATCAATTGTGAAAACTCAAGACTCTGAATACCTAACCACCTCAGGTTTTTATCAGTTCGTCTGCCCTCTACAATAACCCTGTGCAAGTAAATAGTTTCTCTTTACTGTTACATTCTAGTATTTTTCCATTGGCTGTCTCCATCTTGTTCCTTGGTTGTAAATAATCATTTATTGTTGTCGGAGTCAGAGGTGGTTCCATTCCCTCTCTGACCACAAGATCCTGTTTCTCTCAGACCTTTAATGTTATCTTCAACATCTTTAACAGATATTTGGATAACATTTTTCTTTAACAGGCTGTGTGGACACTGTCTATCATCTTTAAATTTTTAGAGCCTAGTATCAGTAAACAACACAGAATAGATTGTACAGTAGCACTTAGAGCAGTCAGGGCTTGCTAGGCATCTTTACCATTGATTTGCTCTATGGATAACATATCTGTATCTTGGCATTCTTATAGGTGCCTTGCAATATGGAATATGTAGGAGGGAAATTTTTGTAAGAGTAAAAACAATTCTGTAAGGTATACTTTGTCATAGTGTGTCTTAAGATATTGAGAGATCAAATAATCACAATTGTATATACAGGAAGATAAGAAAGAGCCATCTTTAATTGTGACTTTTTTGTTTGTTATGAAAAGCACTCTGCAGAATCAAAACTTTTTTTCACTTTTCTCCTCATGATTAGAAACATTTTGAAAGGTCAATATATGCCTTTGTAGCTTTGTAATTTCAAGTAAACAGCTAATCTTTATCAGTCTAGGTTTGCTCAAAAGTAATTTATCAAAAATACTGTTAGTCATTTCTTGAGGTCATTGTAGACATCAAGAATTATGAGGAAAGCTTAGGATGAGTTGCCAAGTTAAGCTCATAATAGCTTAGCAATTTTTATTACAATAATGGAAAAATTAAAAAGTACATTAGCTAGTATATTCAAAGTATTTAAGCATCAGAAATAAATTTTTATTAATGTGAGCAAAGAGTAGAAATGGCTCAGGTAGTACATGTAATCAGTAAACAAGAATTAGGATCTGGGCTCTCACTGCCAGTTCCCACAAAGCACTCAGGACTATTTGAGCAAACCTGCATCTCTGAAGTTCATTGGCCAACCAGACTAGCCAGTCAATGAGCTCCACGTGCAGTGGCCGCCCGGTCTCAGCAAATGAGAAGGAGAGGGATTGCTGTGGTTTAAATGAGGATGACACCTATTGATTGACTCATACATTTGAACTCTTGGCCCCTGCCTGGTGAAACTGTTTTGTGAAGTATTGGACATGTGTCACTAGTGATGGGCTTTGAGATTTCAAAAACCCATGCCAACTTTTTGATTAGGATGTAAAAGCATTCTGCTACTGCCCCAGTACCATTTCTGCCTGCCTACTGGACTTAAGCTCTGAAACTGTAACCAATCCCCCAAATTAAATGCTTTATTTTATAAGATGCCTTGGTTGTAATTTCTTCACAGCAATAGAAAATTAACTAAGACAGTGATTAGAGAAGAAACCCAATGTCTATCATCTACATACACACCCCCACACACATATGTGTGTATATCAAGACATGCATAATACATAGAAACACACACATGTGTGCGCATGCACGCACACACACAAACACACACACGATGGCCCATTTTAGATGGTATAAAACAGCAAATAACAGAAGGACTCAATCAATAAATGAAGAAAAAGAAACAGGATACAAAGAAGCTCTGTGAACCTTTGTGTGAATTAAATAATCAGTTTCTCAAGTTGCCTGCCCATAGCTGGAATGACTCACCACAGGGACTTCTCCACTTTGTGCTTTTCTGTAAACCTATCAAAGCCACATGTTCAAACTCAAATTTCTGGAAGACTGCCTGATGCTCCTCACATAGATTTTTATACTAGTCACTTGGCATGGTAAGTTTGTAGTAGGTCTGACACAACTTAACTGACATGAAGAAAATAGCCCCCCTCCCTAAGGAAAAAGAGAAGTCCTAATATGCAAACAAGAGCCGGGAACACTGCCAGTGGGAAGGGCAGATGTGCTTCACAATCATTTTATTATAAGCTATAAATTCCATGGCATAGGACAGAAATAAGTTTTCTACTTTCCGGTTCTTCCTGTAGAGCAAGAGAAGTGAGGGAACGCTGCCTGGTGAAGACAGACCTGAGATAAGGGTTCCAACTTTGGTTGAACTTACATAACTGTAAGGTTTGCACATCTCAGTCAACAGTGTTTGAGCATGAGGGAAATATAGACTGACATGAAAAGGATGCCAGATACTCAGTCAGAGGTCAGTGAGTGTACATTAGAGACTGGGAGGTAGTAAGAGGGACTGGGTTTGAGAGTTAGAGTACCTAATATAATGCCTAGTATAACGTTAAAGCCATGAATGGCAACAGGACAATATGTTTCTTCTTCTTCTAGATCCCAGGGTATTACTCCCACCAAGATGGTTACTGGAAGAATAGAAGACAGTGGATAACCGACATTTTCCTTGAGGTCAACTTCTTGTTTACATTAAACTTGGACCATTCAATGTGTCTTCAGCTTAAGAAATAAAAATCGCCTCTGTATTTGGTTTTAACAGTTATGTGTAATAAACATCAATTTATAACAAATGAGCTTTGAGTAATTACTTTCACCTACCTATTTATTTAAGATCACTATTTAACAATATAACAATTACATGAATTCTCTCAAAAATGTATTGCATCATGAAGAAAAAGTACCTTTAAAATTATAAATATGGAAGTAGGCCACAATTTGTCTGTGAATTCCCATCAATACTAGGATGGGATGGAATCCTTTAGTAAAAGTGTAGAAAAAATTGCCAAATGAGAGGAGTCT
Source organism: Rattus norvegicus (assembly GCF_021556685.1). Taxonomy (NCBI): domain Eukaryota; kingdom Metazoa; phylum Chordata; class Mammalia; order Rodentia; family Muridae; genus Rattus; species Rattus norvegicus. The sequence goes on along the minus strand of NC_141538.1, from coordinate 23,150,831 downwards.
TTCCTCATCTGGACTCAGTAAAGAGTCACATGTCACTTAACTACAGAGATGCATATTGAGTGACTTTGTTTTATGACTTTCATATTTGAAGATCATAGAGTACTTTACACAAGCCAAGAAGACAACCACAATGTGAGATAATATTAGCCTATGTGGCCGCACCCATATATGCTCAGCCATTGGCCAAAACAGTCACATTGTGGGAAATGACTACTAGTGTGCCCACCAACATACTATGTAGGGCTGCATAAAGAAACAAGATCTTACATAGTAACTTATGAAAATTCTATATCACAAGAAATCAGTGACTTAAAGTCTATAAGAGGCTATATTGAATAATTTTTAATTATCTAATGGTAGATTCAAATATGGTAAACTACTATAATCTTAAAGTTTAACCTATTGTCCCGCTAAAAAAGCTAGGGTTCATCATATACCATACTTCATACCAGTGCCCTTGTCATAAAATAACCCTTCACAACATCCCATAGCATCACCCTGTGCCCTTGTCATAAAATATCACTCACAACAGCCCCATTGTATATCCCTCTGTGCCCATGTTTCATTGCTCTAGTTTTAACTTTGTGCAAGGCTTTGAAAGCAGATCATTGGCAAAATGTATGTATAATTACTTTTGCTTTCTTATCAAGATGTAAGTTTTGCCAAGTCAAAGTTAGTTAGCAGGACCCAACAAGCCCTGGAAAGAGCTCCCAAGAAGTAACAACTTTGTTCTAGGCAGATGCCCACATGTTCCCGTGTAATGAAGAGGCCAGTCCCTGACATCTAAACACTTTCCATCATAGTGCTCTGATGTGCCTGCCATGGATAGACTACACTAGAGTGGTACAGTCTTGAAGGCCTCTTGTTTTCATTAAATTTCTCAATAGTCACAGGAACCTCTTGAGGAGGAAGTCCTGAGTTGAGCACCAGATGACTAGATCTCCATGGAAAACCCCAGGTAACAAAAGTTGGGCCTGCAAATCTCAAGCTTTTTGATTTGAGTCAATGAAGTGTAAGCCTTGGAGCAAAGTGACCTGAAGGTGAGAAGATCTGGAAATTACTTTCATTCATGACATGAGCTCAGATAATTTTGACCATCTGGTAGCTTCTGACAGATACATATGCACATCTTTAAACTGTGAAGACTGAACCCCCAGTGAACTAGACTGGTGGGGGGAAGGCGGCAATGGGGGGAGGGTTGGGAGGGGAACACCCATAAGGAAGGGGAGGGGGGAGGGGGATGTTTGCCCGGATAACGGGAAAGGGAATAACACTCGAAATGTATATAAGAAATACTCAAGTTAATAAAAAATAAATAAACTGTGAAAAGGTATTTGACAGAATATGCTGATTGAGAAAACACTTGCCTAAAATGTACATGAATCTGGGTTTGATCCTCAGCATACCTAAAGTAAACCATTCAATTAATTATTAATTATCATTACTAATTATAATAAGTAATTATAATTATTCTTATTAATTAAACTAATGTATATAGGGAGTGCCAGACCATCAATAAACAGCATATAAATTGGTATATAGCACCAAAATAGAAAAAAAATGCTGAAAGGAAACATGAACAAATGCCACAGACTGTCTGGTAGTCTTTGTTTTGTGACTTTTGTATTTGAAGATCATAGACTACTTTACGCAAGCCAAGAAGACAACCACAATGTGAGACAATATTAGCTTATGTGGCTACACCTATATATGCTCAGTCATTGGCCAAAACAGTCACATTGTGGGAAATGACTACTAGTGTGCCCACCAACATACTATGTAGGGCTACAAAAAGAAACAAGATCTTACAGAGAAACTTATGAGGTATTGTCTCCTCATTGTAAGGGAATCTTCATTATACCTCTGTGTGTGTGTGTGTGTGTGTGTGTGTGTGTGTGTGTGTGTGTGTGTGTGTGTGGTGTCTTAGGAAGTTTCTATAATAATAAGTTTTCACATGACTTTCTCACAAAACACTTAGTTTAGTTATCTTGAACTCCTGATACTCCCTCTTTACCCTGCCTTCCCACCCTACCCCAATTTAATCATTGTTTTTCCATTTTCCCCTTTAAGCTTTTAGATTATTGTGTTCAATCTCCCATCACTGGAAGATTCCAGATATTAATCAGCCCTCAATAAATTCCTGGCCAGTGTGAGTGTCCCAAATGAAACATATATACCTAAAAATTCAAAAGTAACAACAACAAATGAGAGACAAAATCTGATGTTTCTTTTACTAGGTCTGGATACCTTATTCAGGAGTATTGGATGTAGTTCAATTTATTTACATAAAATTTACACACTTACAATTTATTTACAATTTTGTAATTTAATTTTCCTTTTCTCTTTTTGAGTATCTTATTTAGTACTTTTATTGAATATATCTTAACTGAAATAGAATTACATAATTTTCACCTAAAATAATATTCTGTGGAAGTGAACATTTTAATTATTCATTCATCAGTGGATGGACATCTAGGCTGTTTCAGTTTTCTGATATTTAGGAATAGACCAGCAATGAACATGCATGAGCAGGTATGCCTTTTGTAGATCACAACATGTATCGCTTTGAGGTTGTCCTGAATGAAGTGACAGGATAGGAAGAAAGAACAGATGAATTACAGAAAAGCTGGGAGAGGGTGAGCCATGCACTCTGATGGAGAAGCCTCATCCCCCCAAAGGAGGAAGTGAGCTCACTATGTACAGGTGAAGGAGAGATTACATTCATTACAGACAGATGAAGGGGGAAGTGGTTTACCTGTATGGAGCTGAAGGAGGTGACTTAGCTAATAAACATAGAGTGGTGTCTCTGAAGGAGCAGTCTCAGGCTACATCATCTGGTAGGAGATTGGTACCTTTCGCATACACTATCGAGGTTGTACTTGGACCAGGGGAAAGCCTCACTATTCCTATGTGTCTGAGTCGCTGGTATTCTTGACATAGCTATGTTCGTGTCATGAATGCTCATTCATTTAAAAGTGTCACTGTTCTAAAGTTTGTGGAAACAGGAAGAATGGAGCCTAAAAGTGAAGTGGACTAAAGTCTCATGCAATAACTAACTTTATTTAGAGCATCAGACAAGTTTATATTCTGAAGATTAGTCAAGATCATATGAGCAAATGTCACATGATTTCAAGCTGTATATAACCACAAGGACAAGTTTTTGGTTAAATAACAACTATGCACAATCCGAAACAAACACACTCCTATTACTTACTATTATTTACTACACCTGGGAGGAGCATTCAAGTACATTCCTTCAACAATTCTTGGCCTTGGAAGGCTGAGGTCACAAGACCTCTGTCATGTTTTCTTGGAGTTTTCTCACAAGCACTCAGAATTATTCTCATACAGCTACATTCATAGATCATATTCTAACACAAGAGCCTAGTCATTCTCCATATAATAGGACATAAAATCCTTTGGGGATATGCCCAAAATGGCAAGCTTACTACCATGGATGAATTCTTCTGAATTGTTGGCCAGTGGGGTGCCATGGACACCCACAGCATTGTAGGCTACATCAGAGCTTAGTTACCCTCTAGAACTTGTCACTATCACCCCATCTTTCAACCACTGAACATGGAGAAATCACACTAATACTCACCTGCAAGTGTCATCCCTACTAGCTAGTGTTCATGGTGCTGGAAGGTCCTGGGCATGCTGCCAAAGGAGGAAAGGAAACCTTAGTTTCACACAGCTGTAGACCCTGACTGCCACAACAATGACTGGCTTGACAAGATAGTCCTACTAGAATAACAGTAGGATCTCTTTTGTCATCTGCAGGTATCAGGCACGAAAGGGGTGCATAGGCATTCAGGTAGGCAAAATGTCTATACACAGAAAACAAAAAAGAAAGAAAGAAAAACTAATGTAAATTTTAAAAAGCAAAGAATTATTTGGAGACCAAGAGTAGAGCTGACACAGCGCATGCTTACTGTGAGTGAGACTCCGATCTCAATCTCTTCCAGGGAGGAGGAGAAGATGAGTAATAAAAGGGGGACAAGGATGAGAAGGGGATAGAGGAGGATGAGCAATGCTAAATCTTGATAATATGGTGGGGGCCTATATTTTCAGCATTGAAGAGACTGAGCCAGGAAGAATAGCTAAGCCCAGGAGTATGGGGACAGTCAGAGCAATGTAGTAAGACTTCAAAATGGTAGTAGTAGTAGTAGTAGTAGTAGTAGTAGTAGTAGTAGTGATGATGATGATGATGATGATGATGATAATAGCAACAGCAGCATCAACAACTTTGCCTTATGTTATATATAAAGAAAAGTAGAAAGATAAATTAATAAACTAGACCAAAAGTAACTGTGACAGAATCTTCCCTTAATGAATGAAGATTTCAGGAGACCAATCACTGAGAGAGAAGTAAGTGGGACTTCTGGGTTGGAGAGGGGAAGAGAGGAGGCAGGAAAAGGTGATTTGCTTTTGGATGGAGATAGCTTGGAGGAAAAATATACCTAACAAGCAGCCCCTGGTTTAGATGGCGGACCTGCCAGGATTCTCCACCAGAGGAGTTTAACTTAGAATGCTTAAAAAATTAGGATGTTAGTTGCTGTGTCCAGCAATTGTGTTACCTGTTGATTCTAAACTAAGTTTTTGGCGTGTTTTCCTTCATGCAGCGACTCAACTGAGTTCCAGAAAAAGGTACGTTGGTGGGGCACCTCAGCCAGCCACGGGAATTTTGGAAGCAGTGACCAGCCATGGGAACTTAGAGAGTCGGGTGGAGAGATTTCGTAGCTCCAGGTCAAAGAGTCTGCTGAGGTGAGAACAGTACAGGCCTGCCTGCCTGCCTGCCTGCCTGCCTGCCTGCCTGCCTGCCTGCCTGCCTACATGCCTGCCTGTGGTAGCGTGGTAACAATTTTATTATTTCCCACAACAAGTAACTAGTATTGAATACAAACAAAAATACTGTTTAAACCTTTCTGAAATTAGTTTGGTAGATCTGACATCAGAAATAGCCTTAATTTTTGGATGAAGATGGCCAAGATTCAGGAAATACAGTGCCTGCTTTCTTACCAGATTAGAAATCTCCATTCCATAGAAAGCAGATTCTTACTCTCTTCTCTTTCTGTTACTTACAGCATGATTACACTATGCAAAGGATTTACATAGGTACGACTCTCCTAGTGAGACTCTTGGAAACAGGTCTGCTCAGGTGTCTACAAACCCCAAATGACATCCCAATTGGCCATTCCAGAGCCCAGTGTTGGGTCTAAAGGATACCCCAACTCCCTAAGCTCCAAAAAGCATTCCAAATATCCATACATGCATCCATCTGAACTATAGGAGGATTTCGGATGGTTAGATAAAAGCTAGCATTTCTCAGGAAATTCTGAAGCCAGTTCCCCTCCACCAAAAGGAATCATTTTCTTTATCATTAGCAAAGGGAAATATTATTATCTGTGGTGCCTATTAGTATATTGAAGTACATGCAGGCTTCCAGGTTTCCTTACTGGGAAAGGTCCTTGTTACACATTTCAAAGTCTATACTGGCTTGCATTCTAGCCCTTTCCACTGATTCTCCTACCTTCCAGCTCCCAATTTCCTAACCCCAATTACTCATTATCCCTGCTCATGGTGGATGATTGTTTTGATGTGCTCTTGAATTCGGTTTGCCAGAATTTTATTGAGTATTTTTGCGTCGATATTCATAAGGGAAATTGGTCTGAAGTTCTCTTTCTTTGTTGGTTCTTTGTGTGGTTTAGGTATAAGAGTAATTGTGGCTTCATAGAAGGAATTCGGTAGGGCTCCATCTGTTTCAATTTTGTGGAATAGTTTGGATAATATTGGTATAAGGTCTTCTATGAAGGTTTGATAGAATTCTGCACTAAACCCGTCTGGACCTGGGCTCTTTTTGGTTGGGAGACCTTTAATGACTGCTTCTATTTCCTTAGGAGTTATGGGGTTGTTTAACTGGTTTATCTGTTCCTGATTTAACTTCGATACCTGGTATCTGTCTAGGAAATTGTCCATTTCCTGAAGATTTTCAAGTTTTGTTGAATATAGGTTTTTATAGTAAGATCTGATGATTTTTTGAATTTCCTCTGAATCTGTAGTTATGTCTCCCTTTTCATTTCTGATTTTGTTAATTTGGACGCACTCTCTGTGTCCTCTCGTTAGTCTGGCTAAGGGTTTATCTATCTGGTTGATTTTCTCAAAGAACCAACTTTTGGTTCTGTTGATTCTTTCTATGGTCCTTTTTGTTTCTACTTGGTTGATTTCAGCTCTGAGTTTGATTATTTCCTGCCTTCTACTCCTCCTGGGTGTATTTGCTTCTTTTTGTTCTAGAGCTTTTAGGTGTGCTGTCAAGCTGCTGACATATGCTCTTTCCTGTTTCTTTCTGCAGGCACTCAGCGCTATGAGTTTTCCTCTTAGCACAGCTTTCATTGTGTCCCATAAGTTTGGGTATGTTGTACCTTCATTTTCATTAAATTCTAAAAAGTTTTTAATTTCTTTCTTTATTTCTTCCTTGACCAGGTTATCATTGAGTAGAGCATTGTTCAATTTCCACGTATATGTGGGCATTCTTCCCTTATTGTTATTGAAGACCAGTTTTAGGCCGTGGTGGTCCGATAGCACGCCTGGGATTATTTCTATCTTTCTGTACCTGTTGAGGCCCGTTTTTTGACCAATTATATGGTCAATTTTGGAGAAAGTACCATGAGGAGCTGAGAAGAAGGTATATCCTTTTGCTTTAGGATAGAATGTTCTATAAATATCCGTTAAGTCCATTTGGCTCATGACTTCTCTTAGTCTGTCTACATCTCTGTTTAATTTCTGTTTCCATGATCTGTCCATTGATGAGAGTGGGGTGTTGAAATCTCCCACTATTATTGTGTGAGGTGCAATGTGTGTTTTGAGCTTTAGTAAGGTTTCTTTTACATATGTAGGTGCCCTTGTATTTGGGGCATAGATATTTAGGATTGAGAGTTCATCTTGGTGGATTTTTCCTTTGATGAATATGAAGTGTCCTTCCTTATCTTTTTTGATGACTTTTAGTTGAAAATTGATTTTATTTGATATTAGAATGGCTACTCCAGCTGGCTTCTTCTGACCATTTGCTTGGAAAATTGTTTTCCAGCCTTTCACTCTGAGGTAATGTCTGTCTTTGTCTCTGAGGTGTGTTTCCTGTAGGCAGCAGAATGCAGGGTCCTCGTTGCGTATCCAGTTTGTTAATCTATGTCTTTTTATTGGGGAGTTGAGGCCATTGATATTGAGAGATATTAAGGAATAGTGATTATTGCTTCCCGTTATATTCATATTTGGAAGTGAGGTTATGTTTGTGTGCTTTCATTCTCTTTGTTTTGTTGCCAAGATGATTAGTTTCTTGCTTCTAGGGTATAGCTTGCCTCCTTATGTTGGGCTTTACCCTTTATTATCCTTTGTAGTGCTGGACTTGTAGAAAGATATTTTGTAAATTTGGTTTTGTCATGGAATATCTTGGTTTCTCCATCTATGTTAATTGAGAGTTTTGCAGGATATAGTAACCTGGGCTGGCATTTGTGTTCTCTTAGGGTCTGTATGACATCTGTCCAGGATCTTCTGGCCTTCATAGTTTCTGGCGAAAAGTCTGGTGTGATTCTGATAGGTCTGCCTTTATATGTTACTTGACCTTTTTCCCTTACTGCTTTTAATATTCTTTCTTTATTTTGTGCGTTTGGTGTTTTGACAATTATGTGATGGGAAGTGTTTCTTTCCTGGTCCAATCTATTTGGAGTTCTGTAGGCTTCTTGTATGCCTATGGGTATCTCTTTTTTTAGGTTAGGGAAGTTTTCTTCTATGATTTTGTTGAAGATATTTACTGGTCCTTTGAGCTGGGAGTCTTCACTCTCTTCTATACCTATTATCCTTAGGTTTGATCTTCTCATTGAGTCCTGGATTTCCTGTATGTTTTGGACCAGTAGCTTTTTCCGCTTTACATTATCTTTGACAGTTGAGTCAATGATTTCTATGGAATCTTCTGCTCCCGAGATTCTCTCTTCCATCTCTTGAATTCTGTTGGTGAAGCTTGTATCTACAGCTCCTTGTCTTTTCTTTTGATTTTCTATGTCCAGGGTTGTTTCCATGTGTTCTTTCTTGATTGCTTCTATTTCCATTTTTAATTCCTTCAACTGTTTGATTGTGTTTTCCTGGAATTCTTTCAGGGATTTTTGCGATTCCTCTCTGTAGGCTTCTACTTGTTCTCTAAGGGAGTTCTTTATGTCTTTCTTGAAGTCCTCCAGCATCATGATCAAATATGATTTTGAAACTAGGTCTTGCTTTTCTGGTGTGTTTGGATATTCCGTGTTTGCTTTGGTGGGAGAATTGGGCTCCGATGATGCCATGTAGTCTTGGTTTCTGTTGCTTGGGTTCCTGCGCTTGCCTCTCGCCATCAGATTATCTCTAGTGTTACTTTGTTCTGCTATTTCTGACAGTGGCTAGACTGTCCTATAACCTGTGTGTCAGGAGTGCTGTAGACCTGTTTTCCTGTTTTCTTTCAGCCAGTTATGGGGACAGAGTGTTCTGCTTTGGCGTGTAGTTTTTCCTCTCTACAGGTCTTCAGCTGTTCCTGTGGGCCTGTGTCTTGAGTTCACCAGGCCGGTTTCTTGCAGGGGAAAAGTTGGTCCTACCTGTGGTTCCAAGACTCAAGTTTGCTCGTGGGGTACTGCCTAAGTCCTCTCCGCTGTGGCAGCAACCGGGAAAATCTGTGCCGCTCCTTCCGGGAGCCTCCATGCACCAGGGTTTCAGATGACGTTTGGTGTTTTCCTCTGGTGCCTGGATGTGCACAGAGTGCAGTCTCTTCTGGTTTCCCAGGCGTGTCCGCCTGTCTGAAGGTTCAGCTCTCCCTCCCACGGGATTTGGGTGCAGAGAACTGTTTATCCGGTCTGTTTCCTTCAGGTTCCGGCAGTGTCTCAGGCGCAGGGGTCCTGCCGCTCCCGGGCCCTCCCCTATGGGAACCCAGAGGCCTTATACAGTTGCCTCTTGGGCCAGGGATGTGGGCAGGGGTGGGCAGTGTTGGTGGTCTCCTCCGCTCTGCAGCCTCAGGAGTGCCCACCTGATCAGGCGGTGAGGTCTCTCTCCCACGGGGTTTAGGAGCAGGGAGCTGCTGCGGTCCGGGATCCGCCGGTGTGGGACTTCCGGTAAACACAGGAATTGCCCGGCCTTAGAGGAATTTTGCCTCTGTGTGTCCTGAGTTCACCAGGCAGGTTTCTTGCAGGGGAAAAGTTGGTCCTACCTGCAGTTCCAAGGCTCAAGTTTGCTCGTGGGGTACTGCCTAAGTCCTCTCCGCTGTGGCAGCAACCGGGAAGATCTGCGCCGCTCTTTCCAGGAGCCTCCGTGCACCAGGGTTCCAGATGGCGTTTGGTGTTTTCCTCTGGCGCCTGGATGTGCACAGAGTGCAGTCTCTTCTGGTTTCCCAGGCGTGTCCGCCTCTCTGAAGGTTCAGCTCTCCCTCCCACGGGATTTGGGTGCAGAGAACTGTTTATCCGGTCTGTTTCCTTCAAGTTCCGGCAGTGTCTCAGGCGCAGGGGTCCTGCCGCTCCCGGGCCCTCCCCTACGGGAACCCAGAGGCCTTATACAGTTGCCTCTTGGGCCAGGGATGTGGGCAGGGGTGGGCAGTGTTGTTGGTCTCCTCCACTCTGCAGCCTCAGGAGTGCCCACTTGATCAGGCGGTGAGGTCTCTCTCCCACGGGGTTTGGGAGCAGAGAGCTGCTGCGGTCCGGGATCCGCCGGTGTGGGACTTCCGGTAATTTAATTTCTTTCTTTATTTCTTCCTTGACCAGGTTATCATTGAGTACAGCATTGTTCAATTTCCACGTATATGTGGGCATTCTTCCCTTATTGTTATTGAAGACCAGTTTTAGGCCGTGGTGGTCTGATAGCACGCATGGGATTATTTCTATCTTTCTGTACCTGTTGAGGCCCGTTTTTTGACCAATTATATGGTCAATTTTGGAGAAAGTACCATGAGGAGCTGAGAAGAAGGTATATCCTTTTGCTTTAGGATAGAATGTTCTATAAATATCCGTTAAGTCCATTTGGCTCATGACTTCTCTTAGTCTGTCTACATCACTGTTTAATTTCTGTTTCCATGATCTGTCCATTGATGAGAGTGGGGTGTTGAAATCTCCCACTATTATTGTGTGAGGTGCAATGTGTGTTTTGAGCTTTAGTAAGGTTTCTTTTACGTATGTAGGTGCCCTTGTATTTGGGGCATAGATATTTAGGATTGAGAGTTCATCTTGGTGGATTTTTCCTTTGATGAATATGAAGTGTCCTTCCTTATCTTTTTTGATGACTTTTAGTTGGAAATTGATTTTATTTGATATTAGAATGGCTACTCCAGCTTGCTTCTTCTGACCATTTGCTTGGAAAGTTGTTTTCCAGCCTTTCACTCTGAGGTAGTGTCTGTCTTTGTCTCTGAGGTGTGTTTCCTGTAGGCAGCATAATGCAGGGTCCGCGTTGCGTATCCAGTTTGTTAATCTATGTCTTTTTATTGGGGAGTTGAGGCCATTGATATTGAGAGATATTAAGGAATAGTGATTATTGTTTCCCTTTATATTCATATTTGGATGTGAGGTTATGTTTGTGTGCTTTCATTCTCTTTGTTTTGTTGCCAAGACGATTAGTTTCTTGCTTCTTCAAGTAGGCTTCATCCCAGGCATGCAGGGATGGTTTAATATAAGGAAAACCATCAACGTGATCCATTATATAAACAAACTGAAAGAACAGAACCACATGATCATTTCATTAGATGCTGAGAAAGCATTTGACAAAATTCAACACCCCTTCATGATAAAAGTCCTGAAAGAATAGGAATTCAAGGCCCATACCTAAACATAGTAAAAGCCATATACAGCAAACCAGTTGCTAACATTAAACTAAATGGAGAGAAACTTGAAGCAATCCCACTAAAATCAGGGACTAGACAAGGCTGCCCACTCTCTCCCTACTTATTCAATATAGTTCTTGAAGTTCTAGCCAGAGCAATCAGACAACAAAAGGAGATCAAAGGGATACAGATCGGAAAAGAGGAGGTCAAAATATCACTATTTGCAGATGACATGATAGTATATTTAAGTGATCCCAAAAGTTCCACCAGAGAACTACTAAAGCTGATAAACAACTTCAGCAAAGTGGCTGGGTACAAAATTAACTCAAATAAATCAGTTGCCTTCCTCTATACAAAAGAGAAACAAGCCGAGAAAGAAATTAGGGAAACGACACCCTTCATAATAGACCCAAATAATATAAAGTACCTCGGTGTGACTTTAACCAAGCAAGTAAAAGATCTGTACAATAAGAACTTCAAGACACTGAGGAAAGAAATTGAAGAAGACCTCAGAAGATGGAAAGATCTCCCATGCTCATGGAATGGCAGGATTAATATAGTAAAAATGGCCATTTTACCAAAAGCAATCTACAGATTCAATGCAATCCCCATCAAAATACCAATCCAATTCTTCAAAGAGTTAGACAGAACAATTTGCAAATTCATCTGGAATAACAAAAAACCCAGGATAGCTAAAGCTATCCTCAACAATAAGAGGACTTCAGGGGGAATCACTATCCCTGAACTCAAGCAGTATTACAGAGCAATAGTGATAAAAACTGCATGGTATTGGTACAGAGACAGACAGATAGACCAATGGAATAGAATTGAAGACCCAGAAATGAACCCACACACCTATGGTCACTTGATTTTTGACAAAGGAGCCAAAACCATCCAATGGAAAAAAGATAGCATTTTCAGCAAATGGTGCTGGTTCAACTGGAGGGCAACATGTAGAAGAATGCAGATCGATCCATGCTTATCACCCTGTACAAAGCTTAAGTCCAAGTGGATCAAGGACCTCCACATCAAACCAGACACACTCAAACTAATAGAAGAAAAACTAGGGAAGCATCTGGAACACATGGGCACTGGAAAAAATTTCCTGAACAAAACACCAATGGCTTATGCTCTAAGATCAAGAATCGACAAATGGGATCTCATAAAACTGCAAAGCTTCTGTAAGGCAAAGGACACTGTGGTTAGGATAAAACGGCAACCAACAGATTGGGAAAAGATCTTTACCAATCCTACAACAGATAGAGGCCTTATATCCAAAATATACAAAGAACTCAAGAAGTTAGACCGCAGGGAAACAAATAACCCTATTAAAAAATGGGGTTCAGAGCTGAACAAAGAATTCACAGCTGAGGAATGCCGAATGGCTGAGAAACACCTAAGGAAATGTTCAACATCTTTAGTCATAAGGGAAATGCCAATCAAAACAACCCTGAGATTTCACCTCACACCAGTGAGAATGGCTAAGATTAAAAACTCAGGTGACAGCAGATGCTGGCGAGGATGTGGAGAAAGAGGAACACTCCTCCATTGTTGGTGGGATTGCAGACTGGTAAAACCATTCTGGAAATCAGTCTGGAGGTTCCTCAGAAAATTGGACATTGAACTGCCTGAGGATCCAGCTATACCTCTCTTGGGCATATACCCAAAAGATGCCTCAACATATAAAAGAGACACGTGCTCCACTATGTTCATCGCAGCCTTATTTATAATAGCCAGAAAATGGAAAGAACCCAGATGCCCTTCAACAGAGGAATGGATACAGAAAATGTGGTACATCTACACAATGGAATATTACTCAGCTATCAAAAACAACGAGTTTATGAAATTTGTAGGCAAATGTTTGGAACTGGAAAATATCATCCTGAGTGAGCTAACCCAATCACAGAAAGACATACATGGTATGCACTCATTGATAAGTGGCTATTAGCCCAAATGCTTGAATTACCCTAGATACCTAGAACAAAGGAAACTCAAGACGGATGATCAAAATGTGAATGCTTCACTCCTTCTTTAAATGAGGATAAAGAATACCCTTGGCAGGGAAGGGAGAGGCAAAGATTAAAACAGAGACTTAAGGAACACCCATTCAGAGTCTTCCCCACATGTGGCCCATACATATACAGCCACCCAATTAGACAAGATGGATGAAGCAAAGAAGTGCAGACCGACAGGAGCCGGATGTAGATCGCTCCTGAGAGACACAGCCAGAATACAGCAAATACAGAGGCGAATGCCAGCAGTAAACCACTGAACTGAGAATAGGTCCCCTGTTGAAGGAATCAGAGAAAGAACTGGAAGAGCTTGAAGGGGCTCGAGACCCCAAAAGTACAACAATGCCAAGCAACCAGAGCTTCCAGGGACTAAGCCACTACCTAAAGACTATACATGGACTGACCCTGGACTCTGACCCCATAGGTAGCAATGAATATCCTAGTAAGAGCACCAGTGGAAGGGGAAGCCCTGGGTCCTGCTAAGACTGAACCCCCAGTGAACTAGTCTATGGGGGGAGGGCGGCAATGGGGGGAGGGTTGGGAGGGGAACACCCATAAGGAAGGGGAGGGGGGAGGGGGATGTTTGCCCGGAAACCGGGAAAGGGAATAACACTCGAAATGTATATAAGAAATACTCATGTTAATTAAAAAAAAAAAGAAAAAAAAAAAAAGAATGGACATTATACCTAAAGCCATAAAGCAAAGAGATAAAAGGGCAAATAAATAGGAGAGGAAGATTTCAAAAAATTCCTTATTTGCAGATGACATGATTCTATATGTAAAAGGCCCTAAAGACTCAACCAGAAAACTCCAAAAGCTAAACACATTCAGTAAAGGAGAAAGATACACAATTAACACCAATATATTAATATATCCTGTATAGAAGCAATATAAATAAAAACATGGAGACTGTCTCATTTATAATTCCCTAAAATAGAGGATGACCTTAACCAAAGAAGTAAAAGGTATGTCCAAGATTTTAAAACACTTAAGAAAAAAATTAAAGAGGACACCAGAAGATGGAAAGACACTCCCACATACCCATGCATTGGTAGCATTAAAATCATAAAAACGGTTACTTTATAAAACATAGCCTATAGTATCAAGGAAGTCCCATGAAAATTCCAATACAGAAATTGAAAAATAATTTTATAATTCATATGCAAATACAAAAGATTCATGAGATCCAAAACAACTCTCAGCAATAAAAACATTGCTAGATAGTTCACCTGCATTCCTGCATTCGAGTTATGCTACAGAGCTATAGTAATAAAATTTACATAGGATCAAAATAAAAGCATTCATCAATGGGATAGGACTAAAGACCCAAATATAATCCCAAAATCACACAGCTACCTGATTTTTTAGATGAAGAGGCAAAAAATATACAAATGGTTGGAGGTAGTAGATATCTGGATATAGAAAATGAAACTAATCTCTTACCCTGCACAAAACCCAATGTTAATGGATCAAAGACCACAACAAAAGACCCAATTCACCGAGTCTATTAGAAAAGAAAGTAAAAAATATGCTTCAATGGGCAGATACAAATATTTTCATCTGATTTTGGTATTGCAGAAATGAAAACAAATAATTTACAAATAGACCATGTGAAAGTAAAAGACTTCTGTACAAAAAATGATACCATAATCTAAGAGAGAGCCTATAGCTTGGGGAAAAGGCTTTGCCAGTTTTGTATCTGATTAAAGATGTCCAAGTTTGCTTTTTGTTGTTGTGATAAACACCATGACAAAAAGCAACTTGGAAGCCAAAACATTATTTCATCATATAACTCCCAGGTCAAAGTCCATCACAAAGGCAGGTAAAGGCAGGGACACTAGACAAGAACAGAAGCAGAGGCTATGGAAGAATGCTACTTCTTGGCTTGTCTTCTATAGTTTACTCAGTTTGGTTATACAACCTTTGGACCACCTGAGTGGCACTGCTTACAGTGGGTGGACCCAACCACATCAACCATAAATCAAGAAAATGCTTCACAAACAGGCCAACAACCTGTTTGGCACTCAATCTGATTAAGGCAGTTTCCTCATTTGAGGCTCCATCTTCCAAGATAACCTCTAATTTATATCAAGTTTACAAACATTGAGCAGCACAGAGGGCTAGTTTCTAGAGTATACAAATAGTGAAAAACTCAAACACCAAGATAACGAAGTTATCTAATTAAAAAAATGCACCAAGGACCCAAACAAAGTTCTTTAAAAGAGGAATATAAGCGACTAAGAAATATTTTAAATGTTCAACATCTTTGTGTAAGGTGAATGAAAAATTAAAACTGTGTGGAAATTTCGCTTTACTCCCATCCGAATGATTAAGATTTATAACCAAAACCTTACAAATGCTGGCATGAACATGGAGAAAGAGAAATACTTTGCAAACTGCCGCAGCCTCTATGAAAATCAGTGTGGAGTATTCTCATAAAGCTAAAAATAGATCTCTCATATGGTCTACGTTTACCACTCTTGGACATAGAGAGCAAGGTTCTCTAGAGCCTACTATAGGAGACATATGCTCACCCATGTCCAGTGCCTCATTGCTCACAATATTAGGAAATGGAAGCAGCTGAGATGTTCATCCAATAATGATTGGACAACAACAATGTAACCTATATACTTGCTGCAGGATTTTAAACCAGTAATCTTCTCCTATTCCACACCCCTAAGCCATGATGTAGAAGTATATAGTCTTTTTCCTCCTGGGAAACAATGTTCTTCATGTATTCTTTGTGATTGGAAACTAAATGTTACAGACATTTGATCATACTGTGAACCCTAAGATTGTTATTTACTGAAAAAAAAAAAAACTGATGTGCTGTGTCTCATCCCTAGGACACAACTTTTATCCAAGAGCTTTGTGTTTATTGTAAACAAGTACTTGTGGTGTGGCTCAGCCCTAGCACGTACCTGTAATCCAAGAAGTTAAATAAAGTCAACCCCAGGTCAAGATCAAGCAACCAGTCCCAGGGGGTGAACATTACTAAAAGGAAAGGAGGGTCTTTGAGTTGAAGGGTATTTAAGATAGCATAGAGAAGGAGGGAGAGCTCTTACCTTCTGGGACATTGGTTGAATAAAGACACTGGTTGTGTTTTCTGCTTCTCTGAGCAAGCAAGTTTTCACCCCCGCAGCTGGCTCCAGTCTTCATTGGTAAAATTGAATGACTGGGATTTTTATTTCTTAAAGCAGCAAAATGGCATACTTGAAAGAATGGCTCCTAGATTTGTAAAAGAAATGATCTCTCCTGTTAGCCTTTTCTGCACCACTTACGTTCAGTTCCATGACCTGCTGTGGGAAGATAGGCCACTCAAAGTCCCCAGAGGAGAATCGTGGTTGACTATGTTTTTTTCCAACTCCGCCAATTTGACTCTTTTTCCTTCCCTTCAGAGGCTCCTAGGCAATTGTTCGCATCTCTCTTTTCAGATTTGAGCCTTCTAGGAAGCCATTCTATATGGGTTTTAAATGCTTATGAAGAAAAATTAACAAAAGATTATGCTTTCTGAAGTGTAAGAGAGCTGATTCAATATTTCAGAGTACGTGTTCTTTCAGAGAATCTGGGTTCAATTCCCAGCACCAACAGGAAGGCTCACAACATCTGTACTACAGTTCCAGAAGATCTGATGCCCTCTTCTGGCCTTCATGGGCATTATATGCACATGGTGCACAGGTATATATGCAGGCAAAGTGCCCAGATCCATAAAAATAAAAATTTTAAGAATAATAAGTTTAGCCAAGCAACCAGAGCTTCCAGGTTCTAAGCCACTACCTAAAGACTATACATGGACTGACCCTGGACTCTGACCTCATAGGTAGCAATGAATATCCTAGTAAGAGCATCAGTGGAAGGGGAAGCCCTGGGTCCTGCGAAGACTGAACCCCCAGTGAACTAGACTGTTGGGGGGAGGGCGGCAATGGGGGGAGGGTTGGGAGGGGAACACCCATAAGGAAGGGGAGGGGGGAGGGGGATGTTTGCCCGGAAACTAGGGAAGGGAATAACACTCAAAATGTATATAAGAAATACTCAAGTTAATAAAAAAATAAATAAAAAAATAAAAAAAGAATAATAAGTTTAGTAATAACTGCCTAACTTCTTAGAATTGTTAGGATATTTTCTAAAGAAAATACACACCCCTTAGCCTAAAGAGAGAAATAGTAAGACATTCTTAGCAACTAAGTAGAAACTCTTTTAGTCTGCCTCTTTACAATAGGACAAATACAATTCACTTGGTACTGACAACTATATATTCATATTAAATATTTTTGCCATTCCTTCCAACCATTTAATCACATTGTTTAAAATAAGCTGTTATTGAAAAAACAGATGAGGATAGGATGGTAAATAGAAAGAGCCATGGGATGCTGCTTCGTTTTTATTAACTCTGCTAGTCTCATTAAAGGAATAACATAAAGTGACTCAAAAGGTAAGGCAATTTTTTTAACTATCTATTGAAATATTAACTGACCCTAAAATAAGCATTCACTACATTATGTATCGTGTGTGTGTGTGTGTGTGTGTGTGTGCGCGCGCGCGTGCGCGCGCGTGTACCTCAAGGTAGCTATATGATTCAAGGTTACATTTCTAAACAAAGGAGCTCTTTGAGTTGCCGTGGCCCTTCCATCCATATTAATGTATACAGAGAAAGATGTTATAATTTGTGTATAGCAGGTAAAGGTATACAATGAACTAAAAACACTAATAAAATCATCATTTAAGACAGTTGTTATATCTATCAGTTGCTTCAAATTGATTCCTAGACATTTACTGATAACATTATCTACTAAGAATATTTCAAGAACATCGAGGATAAAAGTGAAATAACCATGTGGAGTCCTGACTTGTACCTGTTATTCAGATCCAAATACTTTAAGTACTTCATTCAAATACCTTCCCAATTGACGTGAACCTTATGAAAGGTACATCCTCCATGAAGGTATTCGATTAATGTATGAGCAACCAACTCAAAGGGTCAGGAAGGAGGGACTGTGGCATTATATGGAGCGATTGCAAGACAAATTTCTAAGGTCCTGGTTCTGGAGCCTAACATGTATGCATTTGTACCTTAGTTCCTGACTCCTTCCTGAATCTTGAAGAGAGCTTGTAGAATGGTATACATGATTATAAAATGGGCTTCTAATATCAAATGATAGTGTAGCAGTTGCTTCCCCTAAAATTGTCAAGGTGGTTCTTTGTTATGGATAGCCCATGACAGCTACAACTCTTACATACTCAAGGTAGAAGGCAGGAGACAACTCACCTGGAGATCAAGAATCTGTTCAGACTGGGTTATCAGCAATTATGAGATTTTATTTTTGGCTTGTGCCCATAGGGCATCAAAGCTCAGAAGTAGTAGGGCCAACACTAAAGAACAGGCAAAGCCATACCATTTTCTTCTGTTTTATCCTCGACTATCTCAGAGTTTATGAGGTCTTGTAAGCCCTTGATCATCTGATCAAGGGTTGACTAGCCAATCCCCATATCATGCCAAGGCCACATTCCAAGTAATTAGAACAATTTGACTGCCGACTTGAAGCTTCCTATTAAGTAGGTTAACATGTAAGTGCTGTTGGGGTGGGGAGGGTGAACACTTAAAAGTAGAAGTGTGATAGCCTGTGGAAAGCTAAGCTGAGCTCATTATATCTAATAGAAAGGGGGATTACACATTCTACATTTAAATGGAAACGTGTTCATATTATAGCAGCTGAGGAAAATCTCAATGTTTTGAGCAACGGTTGGTTGTTAATGCAGAACCATCAGCTGTGAGAAGACTGGCCAACAAAGCCTGCCTAAACCTTGTGAAACTGGGCTTACATCTAAGAGGAGACTTATACAAGAATCTAGCTAGTAAGTCCTTCTGGCAAAATGGTGGATTAGAAGCTGGCTTCAGGCAATCTGGTCACTAAATATCTGGAAAGGGAAAAAAAAAAAAGACCCATCTGAAATGGAAAGGAGGAGCTTTGCTAATGTACAGAAGTGATAAAACAGTTCTAAATGGGAAAAACTATAAATCTCCCTCTATGTGGCTTATGGAATGTCAGACCAGACAGATCACTCATCATTCCACATCTAATCACGTAAATTTTCAAGGTATGTCATTCATGGAGTGAATGATGAACTCCTGTACCTAGATTAACAGTGGACTGCAGGATTGAATGAGTGCAAAGGGCACATAAGGGGGCAGCAAGGAAAATAACAAAGTACAGTGATGTGTAGTGAAAACACACCCCACAAACCATTTGTTTTGTGCTAACCAATAAATAAATAAATAAATAAATAAATAAATAAATAAATAAATAAAAGGAAGCTATCTATTAAACAGTAATATTGATACCATAGCATCCTTCATAAAGCAGAGTGTGACCTCAGCTGTTTCCTGAGGTCATGAGAGATCTAGAAAAACTGTTTCCTGAATTAACCTAGGTAGAACCACCAGTTACATATCCATATTTTGACTCTCTTACTACACAATTGTGAGATCTTTTTTGTAGGATCAATACATTTCTTAAAGGAGAAGGCACTCAGGTTTGTACAGGATGGAAAGGGTGGACTCCAATGCTATTGACTGAGCAGGAGCCTGTATGATTCCCGGAAGGGCTTTATCCTCTTCTTAGAGAATTCCAATGTGGTATTCTACCTGGCATCGCCGGCAGAGGCCCAGGCTTTTCTGTTATCCACAGCTTAATTTCTCTTCTCTTCAGGAATGTTCCTAGGACTGACATGGAGAAGAAAATACCCCTGTGGGTCTCATTCCATTCCAGCTCTATCCTTTGCTTTCCCAGTTGTACAGATAAAAACCAGTATAAAGCTGCAACCTGGACACACTTTTTCCACATGGCAACGGCAGAAAGCAAGGCCTTCTGCAAGTTCTTGTCATGATCATGGCAACAGCTTTCAACTGAGACTTGGATATTTTCAGAAAGCTTTTTGGAAAATCACTGTAGTAGTCCTCTGACTCTTGAGCATATTTTGAGCAATAAACATTTCTTTGCGAAATTTATGCCCACGGTCACTAAAGGCAGTGTCCCTGAAATATAGCATCTTTGATACTTGGGGAGATAAGTACCCTACAATCAGAACCTGACTCACCTCTACATGCCTGGAGTCATCTAGAAGCTAAAGACTAGCAGATGACCTTCCTGAGATGATTCCACTGTGGACGGTAAAGTTGATAAATTTGCATCTCTAGGCGTGGCCTAGAAGATTATATTTTAGGAAAGATCCCAGCTATTAATATGCTTTTTCTATTGTTATTAAATATATATAAAAATCACTAGACATTAACCCCCCCTTTTTGAGCAGATTGCTGAAGAATAATGGATGCTGGGCTCCAGCACATACTTAGATTAGTGATGGACCTGGAGGGATGACCTAAGCTGTACGCAATGACAGACCAGCAGGATCATCATGGCTTAGTGTGTACAGAGTTGGTCATTCACTACCCTTGCATGAACAAGAAAGTAGGAGCTGAAGGTCATGTGGGACCTAGTGGTTTGCAGTGACGTAGCCTACTCTTCCCACATTTCTTTGGGCAGCATTAGTCACATGGCACCTACCTAGCTGCAAGAAAGACTGGTAAAGAAAGGTTTGAGAATGTGGTGAGCATTAAATGTCTCCTTTGTAAGTTAGAAAAACTGGAGAGTCATATTTAATTAGTATTGGACTAGTTTTCTGTTCTGTGGTGGCACCAGTCTTTCCAGTTTCAAGAACCATGGTCTTTGATATGAGCTGTACAAATTCAGTTTCATTCTTCTAAATGTCTTGTCACAAATGTTGCAGTTTTCTTGGTTTTCTTAATCTCCTTTATTCTTTGTCAAGAATGTTTAGTCATCAAGACTGAATTCAATGCACTTGCTAATGTTTTCCACTTGGACTCAGTTTAAGCATAAAGTTGAGTTTTTGCTGTTTCTACACGCCTCAATATTAACTGTTTATTCCATTCAACATTCTTATTTCCGCTGTTATATTAATTTAAAACTCATTTGAATTGTCACCATAGCCATACCAGCATAATTTTCAAAAGCTCTGCATGACATGAGAAATACATAAGCACCATCTCCCTCTCCTGAATCATTGTGTCAAAACACTGTGCTTTTGATTAGTGAGCACTTACAACTCTAGGGATGGCTCCTGGAGCTGACTAATCATCCAACAGCTAATCACCTAATTTTAGTAGTGGGTATGTGGTTCATGTTATGAATAATGAACTTTCAGAAAATGTACTTAGAATCTTTTCAGGCAAAGATAATAATGTAAAATGCCATTTAATTAACAGCAAGTTGATTAATTAATTATTAACAGTATACCAATAAAATAAATTACCTGCTAAATGCTTTCTCTTCTTTGACAACATTTTGACTTGTACCTTAGGAGTTATTTGTAAGAACAGATAAAACTCTTCCACCATAAGAACATTTCTAACTGCTAATCTGAATATAGTAAGTGTGTATACATGAACATCAATATATATACATGTACACACATTGACAAAAATGTGTATGTATGAACAAGAATACACATGTTATATGAACAAGAATATATGTTTATATATGTATAAGTATGAAGCATGATATGTGTGTATGTAAACAAGAACGTGTGTGTGTGTGTGTGTGTGTGTGTGTGTGTGTGTGTGTGTATGGTACAAGAACAAGAGTATAGCTCATACTGTAGGCTGATGTTTTCTAACATGTTTTAGTACACAGTAATTTGACTACGCCATTATCATGGGACATAGTCAAGAAAAAATGTTTCAAAGAAATTGTAAAGAATATTCAGTCTTCCTGGTTTCTGAAGTATTAAATGATTGGTCTCTCTCTCTCTCTCTCTCTCTCTCTCTCTCTCTCTCTCTCTCTCTCCCTCTCTCTCTGTCTCTCTCTCTCTCTCTCCCCCTCCCTCCCTCCTTCTTTCCCTGCCTTCTGCTCTCTGTCTCTCCATCCCTTCCTCCCTCCTATCTCTCTAAGTTCTCTTAGTTTTCCTTAACATGTAAGCTAGCATGCTCATGTTTGCTCAGCAGTGATCTTTCATTCAGGATCTCTGACTGTAACTGGGTTGCACTGCCATGCTCACGCTTCAAAGAAACTGAAGGCACAGGATGACTACCATTACTTCAGGAACCCATGTGCCATTTGCCTGCTAGACATATGATCACAGAAACAGGGATCTACCAGTAAAGAAATCAAAAAGGGATTGCAGGACAGGGGAAGTTGGGTGTAGAGCCAAAGGCTGGGCCGGGGGTCTGGGTGAGTGGTTGATCCTAGGAGTAAATAAGCAGCTGCCTGGCAGCCTTAGAAGCAAAAGTCATTGATGGAGACAATGTGCATGTGCTAAATTGAGGTTCCACTCCTACTGTCCTTCTCATCAGCTAGATTAGCACCAACCACTCCAAACCATGCTTGAGAATGGTTTAATGCTGTATGTGGATTTCCAAATATACTTGTATTGATCTACTAGAAAGAGACATCCAACTTGTTGTTGTTGAAGACTCTATAGCTAGTGATATAACCCAGATTATGACCTGCAAAGTCCAGTTGGCAAAATCTATGAGTTCTTATCCTGAAGATCTGCTAGACACTTTTTACTCACTTTATGATAAGGGTCACACTACTCAAAACCAATTTTGCACAGCTATACAGCACTAACAGCTAACTAGTGTGCTAAGCGATTTATATCAACTACCTCATTAACCCAATTTTATTTCATTGTTCCAGACAAAATACCATGATTCCAAGAAAATAAGCAATTTCTTTGTCAATAGTAGCAGCCCTGGATTCCATGTTCTTTTCTTCCTCGGAGTAGTTTCTTTCCAAAAAGAAATAAGACCAGAAAAGTCTTTTGCTACTTGGCACATTCTTTTCCATTCTCACGTTTATATTATATGGTTTGGAGTTTTCATTTTACTGAGTGGAAAAGATTTTAATGAAATATTGCTTATTTTTTTCTAAGTGGGTAATATGCAAAGAAGACATTTTCTTGGTCCAGTGATATGGCTCAGCAAATAAGGTATTTGCCCGCAAGCCTGGATAAACCTCAGTTCAATCCCAGGGACCCGTATCGTGGAAGTGGAGGCAGAGACCTCTCTTTTTCTCCCAGTTATTCTTCTCATATGAGCCATAACATGTGTATACACACACACACACACACACACACACACACACACACACACACACATACACACACACACATACAAACACATACACAAATACACACACACTAAATAAATCTAAAAGGATGGCATCTTCATATTTCTTAATGAAATGAATGAGTAGTGAGTTAAGGATGCTGAATCTCAGGATTACTGCCCAATGTTAAATGCAATTAAGCATTAAGAACAAAATAACATTAGTGGCCCCAACTCTGCTTCTGTCCTTGGAGTATTCAAGCATTTGAGCCTGATTTTGTTGAAAGGGAGGAGGCTTGTATTGCTGGACTGCTGGATCTTTGTCCAGCAGAGTGATGTCTGTGGGAGAAGCCATTCTCTGAGATAGTGTTCACTGTGACAGCTCTTCTTTATAAGGAAAATGAAACTGCTCTTCTGCACGATACTCTGGGAAATGGCCGTTCTCTTTTATTGTGGTTGGACGAGGACATATAGACCTTGGGGAATGGGAAGGGGTTTTCAAGGAGCGTGCACATTATTAGCTTGGGGCTGAGGTGCTAGGAGTGCTTTATTTGCATGAAGAGGACTCCCAAGTGCTTAAACATGTAATTTGGCCAAGATGCTATATGACTACCTCAAGAACAATGGAAGTTGGAATCGTGGAGTTCGTGGGTCTACAGACTGAAGGGCATAGAGGCAGAGAATAGGAGGAGATCGATCCTCACTAATGCTGGTCTTCTTGCCTCGTTCTTGTTCCACACTTATTGTCCCTGGTTGCACTTAACAACCATTTTAAGTAAAACGCTGGTAGTGCAGAAGGTAAAAGCATGTTCTTAGCACAGGGCCCCAAAAGAAGGCCAGAGAGTATTGGGATTTGAGAGTCCAGTATTGGACTGTAGAACTTTCTACAACAACTGCTGCAGAGACTGAAAGTACACATGGGACTAATTTTCACCACCCAAAACTCAGAGGCTTGATCATAAACTCTGGTTCCTAAAGCTGGCAGTTTTATGTGGTCATACACTATCATACTCCCAGCCTCAGAGGTCTAGCTTGTTTCAAATGTTGTTGTATTTCTAAGGATCCTCTCCCTTCTTGAAGCCCACAATGTCCTTATATTACAAGAAAGAAGCCACTTACTAGGACAAATACGGCATCAAACAAATGTTCTCTTATTAAAATCAAAAGGAAAATCATGGCAGTCACCTTCGTGTGTGAGATGGCATAGGTATATTGTAGTTTGGGCAGAGGGTGCCTATTTGCCAGCTGAGCGTTTTACTTCATCCACTTGACTCCCCTCTCCAACCCCTATTCATATTTCATATTTATTAGTAGTCTTAGAAATCTTACTGTAAGCATGGTCATGTATTTACATTTTTGTTGTTTTACTGTCATTTGTCATTAAGATTAATATTTAACTACTAAAACAAAGTCCTGGCATTTCTACTTTGCTTTTATCCTTGTATTTTGATCTTAGCCAAAAGACCCAGAAGTGTTTCTACACTGCTTTTAAAGGTTGGAAAACACTTCCCCCACTGATGATCTTGCTCTGTCTTGTCTCCCTGCCTGTGTTTGCTTCTCCATCTCCTTGAAACCATAGGACATGACACTTCTCTCACAGATTCCTTGTAACACACAAGCCAGTGTTTGATGTTCCTTCAACTTGTCTGAAGGAGAAATGTTTAGATTCATCGAAACAGTTATATTCAAAAAGTACAAAACCACGGCCTCAAAACCATGACTCACTTTGGCAAAAGTTGTGTAAATTACCCCGAACTTTTTATCATAACTGTTGAATTCACTTGCTGAGAAGAGTGGTTATAAAATATATTGAGCCTCTAGCTGTAGCTGAACTTACAACCATTTGATTATAACTTTTGCCTCTCTATAATTAACTCTCTTCCTTTCTAACCTCCAAAGATAATGTATATATATATATATATGTATATATATATATATATATATATACATGATATTTCACCCCTTGTTAACTTTGACATATAAACACCTCACTTTAAAACAGCCTTTCCTCTATAGGTTGTTCTCAAGAGTTCATGTTAACATCATATTGTAATTTAATACAGTACAATTTAAAAGTTAATACTCTTTAAATTTTTTTCAACAATTTCAGAATCTCAGAGTCCAAATTCTCTTTGAAAAGCTGAAGTCTCTTAACAATGGGAATCCTGTGAATAGCAAAGTGTTGCATATTTTCTTCCTGAAAGAGGGAAGACATGGGGCATTGTTCTAATTGAATTCAAGCAAAACCTAAATTAACTCCTGCAGCTCGGCATTCAGAGTCTGGAACTCATTTATGACCTTCTGGGTTCCAAACATAGACTCCGGCTCTCTCCATTCCACACATGCTACTTACGGGAGTCTCCACTGCAACTGAGGCTGCACCTTCATTAATGGCCCCATGACTCTTTCGGTCCTCCAAGCTTTAATGCCATCAAAAGCAGTAGAAATTCAGCTGCCAGCCTGAAACAAGACCTGGTCTGGATGCACCATAGCTTATGTGGCATGACCCTGAGAATGTACTTCCTAAGATTTGGCCTCAAATGATTACAGTCTCTTAAGTCAGTCCCAGAAAACCAGCGTCCATTACCTTAGCACAGCACAAAAGATTTCACTTCCACAAATTTGAGACTCTTATGCAAACAGCCCCAGGAGAGCCTGCTTTTCTTTGAAAGCTCACAAGCGAGGCCTCCATTGTCTGCACTCCCCTCACTATTCTTATCTTCCACGCTCCCACAGAACGACCCACTAAATTCTAAGCACTCAACAGTTTTCCTAGCTCACCAAGGCAACTCAGTCTGGTCTGTCATAGCAATGGCCCACTTCCAATAGCAATTTCTATTGCAGATTGATCTGTGCTTTGAAATAAACACAAAGCATGACTTAAAAGTAACTTGGGGAGAAAAGGGTCTGTTTCATTGTATGGGTTATTGTAAGGAACAAAGGAAGTCCTGAGCGCTAGAAGTGTGTGTGTACTGTAAACAGAGACAACCATATTGAGAATTCTAAGGTCTTGAAGCCCCAGGAAACTGGCAAAGCATGTTCTACATACAGGTCCGACTTGGAAAGGCAATGTTTCACATATTTTCCTCTGGTCCATGTACAAGTACTTATGGATGATCAATCAATGTGTATAAAAATTAGCAACTATAGTTTTCTCATTCCCCTGAATGTTTACAGCCTGAGATTTGCCTACAGAGACTTCCTACTAAAACTAGCCATCCCGTCCTCCTGTGCTATACTTCATAAACATCTTGAGGTCCCAGGGTGCCAGTGGTTGTAGATACCTTCTATCAGAGGTACCACCTTACGCAGATTATAACACATTAGTGATGAAGGCCAAGTTACCGAGAATGCAGTATGAAGGAAAAAACTAAAATTACTTCCCCCTCGAGTCATTTAACCAAGAGTAAATCCAGATTTGAAATCTACTGCATGCACTCTGAGTTTCCCATATACTTTCTCTTGTATGCGTCTGAATCTCTGCCCCTCTGAAGACAGTCTTATAAATCGGGTTGTTCCTGTGTCTTCTTCTGCTCATCCTTATGTGCGTCTGTCTGTTTCATGAGTGCTGTGTGAGAGTGGTATCTGTCTATCTGCAAATAGTGGGACCATCTGCATCTGTCCTGAACAAAGGGCTTTGCTCTGTGTTTGTTGAGCAGCATAGGAAAACGTCACATGGGGTAAGAATGGATATTAGACAGAAATTGTTAACAGAGCTTTACAAGGGATTATTTCACTGGTTCCAACTGATCCCAACTGACCGAGTGAATAGCAAGTAACCATAAATGGCTGCTTTCACCCTTTATGGTAGGAACTTCTGTATTTGCTGCATTCAGCCAATGAAACACAAGAGTACTGCCTTAGTTACTACTCTATTCCTCTGATGAAACACCATAACCAAGGCAGCTTCTAAAGGAAGGGATTTAATTGGGGGCTTGCTTACAGTTTCAGAGGATTAATCCATTATCATCATCATGGTAAGAGGCATAGTAGCAGGCAGGTAGGCATGGTGCTAGAGCAATAGATAAGAACTTCTATACTGGTCCAGAGGCAGGAGACAGAGGCTGGGCCTGGCATGACTTTTGACACCTTAAAGCCCACCTCCAGTGGCACACCTCCTGCAACAAGGCCATACCTCCTAATCCTTATCAATCAGTTCTACTAATTGGGGAACAAATGTTCAAACATATGGGCCTATAAAAGACATTCTCATTCAAACCACCTTACATATATAACTTAAGATTTCAGGTAGTCACTGACTTAGTTTGTCAAAATTGATTACTTGGGAAATCCAAGGCAAGTGTTGAGTGTTAGATTGTTCTCTTAAAGGCAGGTTAAACAGGCTAAGTACATAGTAGGATGGCAGTCTCAAGTCTTCAGTGACCTCAAGGTATATTAATTCTGGATGTTAAGCCTAGCAGAAATTCCAATCTCTTAGAATGAAATAGATGTTTTCAGAATATTTATCATCATAATATCTGACCCAAACTTTCCTGTAGGTGTGATTCTATTCTGTCCTTTTTTCATTCCCTTGCTTTCCCTAGTCAGGGTTTCAAGAGTTAAGACACACAGGTTGAGAGGTAGGTTACCATGCATCATCAAGGGGAGCCAGGAAAGGAAGTCAAAGACCACACAGTAGTGTTGCCTACTGGGTTGTTTCCTGGTGGCTTGCTCAGGTTTTTAAACATGCCAAGCCCTATCTAGCTGGCACAGAGGGATGGACTCTCTTATATCAACTAGCAATTAAAGAAAATGCCTCTCAGATTTGCCCACAGGTCAATCTAAGGGAGGCAACACCTCAATTGAGGTTCCCCTCTGGAGGGGATTCTAGGCTCAGGTAACAGCAGGATTAACTATGACAATATGCTTTCTTTGTGCTACTTCCGGTCATTGTAAATTTAGGAGGACAGTACAGAGACTTCACAAATTAATTGATCTACCTTCCACTCCTGATTCTAAGAGGGATTTCCCTCTAAGGAGGCTTTTCTCTTGGCTGGCTTTGTCAAGAGCCAAATGACCTCTCCTTCCTTCCTTCCTTCCTTCCTTCCTTCCTTCCTTCCTTCCTTCCTTCCTTCCTTCCTTCCTTCCTCCCTCCCTCCCTTCCTTGCCCCTCCCTCCCTCCTTCCTTCCTTTCTTCCTTCTTTTCCTCTTCCTCTTTCTCCCCTGCCTCTTCCTCTTCTTCTGAAAGGATTTTGCTTTGTATCACTGGCTGACCTTGAACTTACTATGTAGCCCAGGCTAGCTTCAACCTCATGTGATTTCCTGACTCAGGCTCCACAGTGCTGGGATTGTGAACATATACAATAGCTCTCAGCTCTTTTCTTCTTTCATGGGCCTAAGATATTTTTTTTCCTAGTATAGGTCTATCCAAACTATTCTCCTTCAGGAAGAGGTAAAGAGAGTTGCAAGAGAAAGACTTTGGTAGCAGTAAACACAGCACCCAAAAACTGTTTAAAGTCATTTACACTCATCCATCTTCTCTGAACACCTATTTCCTGTTCTCCATATCCAAATGAGACTAATTGGTTACATTTTCTTGGCCTGGTAATATATGGTAGCTATATGTTTCTTTGAGAATAGAGGTGTCGGCCTTCCTGCTCAGATAGAAAGACATCCTGGGACTCAGAAAAACAGGAGCTGCACAGCTTTGAGAGGATGCCTTAGCAGGGGCATTCCAGCTCCCAGAGGGACATATTCCTAATGAGCTGTGGCAACTCCAGAGCCTCTGTCCCGCTCCATGCCTTCCCTTCTTCTCTCTCTTCATTGCTGCTTGGCTTCTTCCAATGCAAATCTCACAAAAGAGATTTATTGGGAAGGTCCAAGGTGTAGAAGGATAAATCCTGGGGTGGTTGCCTCTATCAGGGGAAAGAACAGTCGGGAACTGAGCAGACACAGCCTTTATATGGGATTTCATAGGGGGCAGAGAATTTCAGGGTGGAGAATTCCAAAGTGAGGATTGGTAGGATTTCAAGTACTGACCTTGGCAGTGCTAAGAAATTGGTGTGTTTTACTGTTCTGGGATAGATGACATTTCATGCTCAGATGTTTCTAAATTTCTGTGGCAAGCTCAGAAATTGTTGGGATCTTGTTCAAGACCTTTAATTTAAGATTAGCATCATCTGGGAAGGGTCCTATTGAGTGGCTCTTAGGACTTTTGTGACAATTACAGAGGTTGGAAATGTCATTAAGACTATTAGGGAGGTCTGGGGGAGGGGCCTAACTGTCTGCTTCTCAGGGCAGGCCTGGATACTTCCTGCCTTGAGGGTTTAGGGGGTTTACAAAGGGAGTCCACAACAGGGAAGCCTTTCTCTTCAGCTTTGTGAAGAGCCAACAGTAAGCACTCTTAACTTGTGAACAGCAGCTAAGATTTGAAGACAGCAGAAACCTATAAAATTCTATATAAAATCTTGTTGCAAGTGGATTCTCTCACTTTCTTTTCCAATCACCATGCATCACTGCATCATGTACTCAGCACACGAGATTACCTAGATAGCAAGAAAGTTGCAAAGGAAGACTAGCACCAAGCATTGTGACAAATTAAATAACTGGCTTTTGTTTAAACACATTGAGTGCACAGCATACCTGCCAGCTGGTACAGCCTAATAATAGTGAAGGCCAGCCACAGAAATACAGGGATGTGGCTAGTGTTCCCAAAGGCCATTATTTTAAAAGGGGCAGGAAGGTGTCAAAGAGTAGCCTCAGCATTCCACTGTGTCTCAGGGTCAGTGGCAAGAGCCTTGGGAAAGGAGAGGGTATGAAAAAAAGGAAAGTAGGGAGAGCCTGTCCAGCAGACCTGACCAGCTGTCACTCAGTCCAGTGGCCACTAGATCACCACAGGCTACTCCATTTCCAAACTTTCAGTCAAGTGAATTTCTTAGCCAATGATAGATAGCCACAGCAAGCTAAAACAATTGAGGAATATGGATGAAAGAGAAAAGCACAATTTTAGGAGCATAAGAGAGAGGCAAATGGTTGAGAGGATGCTCCAAGCCTTTTGGATGATGGACCTTGATGCTTTGGTTGTATGAAACTGGATAACATAAAAAGAATGGATTAACATACTAATATGCTTCTTACCTTCTTAAAATATTGCACAGAGGTCATCTTGTGGGGGACATTTCATAATTTGTAGCAAAAACAAAGATGTCACCCCTATTTGCTTTGTATACAATGGTGGTGGTATATTAAAATTCATATGAAAGATTTGTTTATTTTTCTTTATTTTTCCAACAGTCTCATGCAGGCCAGGTTGGTCTGGAACTCAATTGGCCTCAAACTCCTGATTCTCCTGTCTCAGCCCAAGTGCTGTGAATACAGCACACACCAAGACAAGCTTTGTTTTACCTGGTATTCCTTTTCCCTTATCCCTTCTTCCTTTCCTCCATGCTAAGGAGCTTAAAGAAAGCTAGGCAAGTTAAAAATTAGGAATATACAATTAAATGATCCCCCCTTCCTTTCCTTTAAAAATAAGTTTGAGAAAGATGAAACAGTAGATTAAGAGCACAACCTACTCTTCCAGAGGGCCAGGGTTGGCTCACAGCACCCATGTGACAGCTTACAGCCATCCCTAACTTTAGTCTCGGGGAATACAGTGCCCTTCTCCGGCTTCTGTGCGCACAAGGCATATGATACACAAATATGCATGCAACATTCACACGCATAAAAAATAAATACGTCTTTTTTAAAAATCTAGGCCTCGCCTGGCTTGGTGTTTAGAGAACTTGGCTACTCTTGCAGTGGACCCAAGTTTGGGAACCATCTACATGGATACTCACGTTGCTGCTCATAAATACAGCTCTAGAGGTTGGTTAACATATTTCTCTTCTGTGGGTACCTACATGTAGGTGGTACACATGCAAATACTCAGGCACATACACATAAAATAAAAAAATATATTTTAATATTTCTATGATATAATTTATATAACAATATTTACCAATTTTAAGTGCTCAGTTTGGTACATTTTGATAAATCTACAGAGTCAAATAACTACTCAACAATCATAAATTATATTTCCATAACTCGAACTGTCTCTCAGATTCCTTGCAGTACACCTTGTTATTCTAATATCTCCACTGGGATTCTCTTAATGATTAAACACCATGACTCAAGCAACTTGGGAAGGAAAAGATTTATTTCATCTTACAACTCCACATTACAGTACAACACCTAAAGAAGTCAGAAGTCTGGGAAGGAACTCAAATAGGGCAGGAAACGGGAGGCAAACACTGATGCTAAGGCAACAGAGGAACAAAACGAGAGGTTTTGAATTTTAAAAGATATTACATTTTAAAGAAAGACTCTTTTATAGAGACTGAGTTTTTAGTTGTTTGAGTTTTTAAAAGACTGGGCCTTTTAAAATTTGTAATGTTAATATTGTAATGTCGGTATTAATGTGTGACCTTGGAAAAACAAAAAGGAAAGATTACGGTATGGCTTAATAGTGATGTGTCTGAGTGTCAAATTCACAAGGGGTCAGCTGTGCTGGCTCGTTTTATGTCAACCTCACACAAGCTAGTGTTATCTGAAAGGGGGGACCTCAGTTGAAAGAATGGCCCATGAAATCCGGCTGTGGGGGCATTTTGTAAGTTAGTGATCAACGGAGGAGGGTGCAGCCTAATGTGGGGGCCATCCCTGCGCTCGTGGTCCTGAAATTCAGTTCTCCGTGCTCTCAGAACGCAGTTTTCTGGAACTTCATCATCTTTAACACTCAGGGTAAAGACTTGTTTGCATGGATCACATGCCTACTCACTGACATTCCCTTTCATATTATGTTAGAAACTTCTAGTAACCTGCTACTAAAAAGGAACATTTTGTCTAATCCTATTTCTAAAATACGTAGGCGTGGGACAAAGCTCCGTGACGGACGCCAGGCCTTGGGTACCATGAGTTCCGTCTTTAGCACCCCACCCCGAACACGCTATATGCAGTTAAATAGTTTCTTCTGCTTATACTTTCTCTTATTATTCTGTTATCAGTTATCAACCCATTCTGAAGTACCACTTCTAGCAACTGTTTTTAAACTCCTTTCTGTGTCTTGGTCTTTTTTTCCTTCCTTGGGTCACAAATACCTTCTCTGGGGCAGAGACGCTCAAGCACCTCTTGTGGCCTCTTCCAGTTACTCCCACCAATACAATAGACAGTGCCCCAGTGAATACACCCCTAAATTCGTTCTAAAATTCCTGCAAAGGATCGTTCAATTTATACTGATACACATCTGCAGACTTCTCGCTTTTGAGCTTTTCCTGCCCATCACGCCTCTCAGGGTTGTTTTTGGTTGATTGTTTGGTCTCAGCTTGAGGTAGTCTAGCCAGGTAGACCTGAGCTCGGGCTTCCTCTTCATGCTGGGGTGGGTAGCCCTCTATGACCTCACTTCCAGATCTGCTTGGAAAGTAAGGGGTTTGACTGTGATGTTAGACTATATGGCATCATGCTGGCTCCTCAGGCTCTGCTGCTGTCAAGGATTGAGAGACTTACTTTTTTCTGAGTCACCTGGGCGTTTGATGGCCTTTACGTTTAAGCTGGTTATCGTTAGCAGGCAGAGAAAACAGTGCAATCTAACTCTAGGTAAATGCTAGAGGTGCCCAGTCGGTACACAAACCTAAAGGTCAAGCCTCACTCGACAACAAGCAATGGACATCTACAACTTTGGATACTTGTAGTTCTTACGGTGATTAATATTAAAATATATCTTAAACCTATGTTTTTAAACAGAGTGGCAAAATAGGTTGTCTTTTATTGATTTAATGAAAAAACTTCAACATGTAGGGGTTGTATTTTTTTTTTCATGTATTTTTTTGTTTTTGAGCTCAATCTCAATCTTTAATCCAAGCTGGCCTAGAACTTTTATGTGGCTCGGGGTAGCCTAAAATTTGTATCAGTCCTTCTGCCTGTTTCCTGAATCTTCGGTTTATAGGCATAAGTTAGTATATCTGGCTAGTTAGTATAACATCATGCATGCTTCTTTTAAAAATGAAGAGAAACTTCTGAGTATTTAGGAGTTACTGAAATTTAGAATTTGTTATTAATGATCTGTAGTATTGTAGATGACAGCTATCTACTCTCCAATGCATCTGTAATATACCACATTTGGCGGACATTTATTGCCTCGCAATGATGTAATCTAGTCGTACTTTAAATCAAGTGATCCTGGTCCCCCAATTCTTCTGCCTTAACCTCTGCACTGAGTGTAGGGCCAAAGTCTCCATGAAAAGGAGAGAATCCTTGAAGTGTTTTTCCTAGTTAAACTCAGGGTTAGTTAACCCAGGTTCACAGCTTCACAGAGCATGTCAAGTTTAGACAAAGAATAATCTACCCATCAACACATAACCCTTGAGACTAGCGGTTCTCAGCCTTCTTAATCCTGCGTTCATCTAATACTGTTCCTCATGTAGTAACCATACATAAAATTATTTTTGTTGCTATTTCATAACCGTAATTTTGCTGCTATTATAAATATCAATGTAGACATCTACTATTTGTCTAACCCCAAAGAGGTCTCAACCCACAGGTTGAGAAATGCTGGCTTAGACCATCCATCACAAGGCCAGTGAAAGGAAGAACCACGTGACATTCCTTTGTTAATGTCAGCCCCTCCCAGCTTGTAGCCAAAGGAAAAGTGACTTAAAGCTTCAAGACCCAAGTACTCTGGGCCATGGGGGAGGCTCAAATTGGTTCGTTTTTAAATGCCTCGTCGTTCTCTTTTGAACGATCAGAGTGATAGAAAGGCACTGTCACTGTGGCTCTATTTCAAACACATATAGTGGCACAAGAGACCGACTTGCCGCAAAAAGCCACGTGGTCTTAAGCCACCTCCTAGAACCCAGGCCAGCAACAGCGCCCAGGCCCCGCCCCCAATTATGGGGCCGCCCCCGGGAGGGGCCTGTTTGGACAGTCTCCGCCTCCTCTCCCCTCCCTCGGTCTCTTAACCCGGATATACACTCTAGCTCCCCTTTCACCTCACAGCCAACCGTTGGCCTACGCGGAAGGCCGAGCCGCCAGCTGCTGGCTGCTGTAAAGCAGGGGTGTGGGGTACGGGGCCCGCGGGGCGGCGGCAGCGGCGGCGCGGCTTTCCCGGGGCGGTGATGGCGCGGGAAGGCGCCGGGAATCGGGCGCCGTTGTAGCGGATTCTGGGGCCGGCCTAAGGCGGCCTTAGCGCCAGTCGCGCGCCATGGCCCCCATGGGCATCCGCCTGTCCCCGCTGGGGGTGGCCGTATTTTTCCTGCTGGGGCTCGGGGTGCTCTACCATCTCTACTCGGGCTTCCTGGCCGGCCGCTTCAGCCTCTTCGGCCTGGGCGGCGAGCCGGCGGGAGGGGCGGCCGAGGTGGCGGTCGACGGGGGCACGGTGGACCTGCGGGAGATGCTGGCGGTGGCAGTGCTGGCGGCGGAGCGCGGCGGCGACGAGGTGAGACGAGTCCGCGAGAGCAATGTCCTCCACGAGAAGTCCAAGGGGAAGACGCGCGAGGGCGCCGAGGATAAGATGACCAGCGGCGACGTGCTGTCCAACCGCAAGATGTTTTACCTGCTCAAGACGGCCTTCCCCAACGTGCAGGTAGGTGCTGGGTCGCGAGCGCGGTCGGACCTGCTGAGCCGGGTTCCGAGACACCGACGTAATGTGTGCAAGGTCATGCACACGCGGACTGGGGGAGCTTGTGGCTTTTCCACTCGGGGCCACGCTCCTCCTCCTCTCCCTGTTTGTGGGCGGGCGGGTGTGGAAGGGCTTTGGTGCCGGGATGCTGGCGGACCACACATCTCTAACCGGCTGCTTTCTAAATGAAGGGATTGAACCCCTTGGACCTTTGTGTTCTCCTAGGACTTGCCTTGATGTGGTCGTGGCTGTTGAGTCCAGGTTATCTGTCTGGCATTCGATCTGGCCACTTAGAAGGGCAGGGCCTGTAGAAATCTTTAGTGTGCCAGACCAACGGGAGGAAGGGGATGTGATCATGAATTGCTGAAGCTGTAGTTGGAGCAAGACTCTGTTTATAAATGCTGTGCAGTTTGGGCTACCTTTCAAGGAAAGATTTGGAGTTAATGCTTTCTCACAATTTCACTTCGGTGCGCCCTCGCACTCAAAATTAGTAACATCTACCTTTTTCTGTGGTACGTTTCTTGGATAGGAGTTGTCATTGTCTTAATCTAAGCTTTTTCCCCCCTCTCGGAATCCTTTCACTACGGCTGCTTTTTCTTTTTCGTGTGTTTGCGCTCGCGCGTGTTCTCTTACAACCTTGCTTTCTTGTGGGTTCTTTTAAGTAGGCCAGGCGGACCTAGAACTAAGCTTCAACTAGAATTCAGTATCCACCGCCTCAGCTTGAGTGCTGAGTGCTGGGTATTATGGGGATCTCCAACTTTTCAGTTGGCCTTTTCCAGTTTATTGAATTTTGGGGGAAGGGCGCACCATAGTGTAACAGAATATTTTAAATGTGTAAGTAGATAGGTTTTGGCTTTTAGAAACAAAAGTTGCTTCCAATAATTTTATTGATTAGATAAAAAGTAAAACTTAAGCCTAGGTTCCTTTGGAAGGCAACCGACTTGCAGACCTTCAAAGAATTGGTATTGTCATTGAAGAATCTCACATCTAGGTAATGTTCCTTCCTTTCTTACATTATTGTTTTGGTTTTCTTTTGGTCCTGTTTTGTTGTCACTGTCTCCCCGTTTTTTTCCTCCATGAAACATTAGATTTCAACTATTAAGCTGCTGAATACCAGATGCAGTTGAAATCATTGTTTTTTTGTTTGGTTTTGTTTTGTTTCCCAAATGCCTTCCCAGACAAAACACTGAATATTTTCAAATTTTCTTGTACTTTTCCCTTTATTACTGTGGCAAATAGCACCTCTGTTTGC
The DNA here is from genome assembly GCF_021556685.1 of Rattus norvegicus. Taxonomy (NCBI): domain Eukaryota; kingdom Metazoa; phylum Chordata; class Mammalia; order Rodentia; family Muridae; genus Rattus; species Rattus norvegicus. Next base: position 23,115,041 of record NC_141538.1, on the reverse strand, counting down.
TTCTAGATATGAGGTATACTTGTGAAAGACGTTGGTCTTCTCAAAATATGTGTACTGCCCTAAAAGTTAGAGGAAGAAGTGGGAATTTGGGGTTTGTGTGTGATATTTATATGGTACTGTAATGAATACACTTAATGTATTCTAGATAGCAGCTCAAGTACTGGTCACAGGACCTTTCCTTGAATTAAGTAGTTATTTCTAAAAGTATACTTCATTTGTGCCCATTTTCCAAGTGGGTGATCTGGCTCTTGACACTCCACGGCTTATGTGCGCTCGCTCCTCTTGGAGGAAAACATACCATTATTATTGGAGTATAGGAAAATGTTTTTTTGTTTTTTTTTTTTAGAAAGAGAGAGATTTTTTTTTTAAGATTTATTTATTTATTATATATGAGTACACTGTAGCTGTCTTCAGACACACCAGAAGAGGGCATCGGATCTCTTTACAGATGGTTGTGAGCCACCATGTGGTTGCTGGGAATTGAACTCATGACCTCTGGAAGAGCAGTCGGGTGCTCTTAACCACTGAGCCATCTCTCCAGCCCGTACAGCACAAGTTTTGAACTAACTCACTCTCTCTCTCTCTCTCTCTCTCTCTCTCTCTCTCTCTCTCTCTCTCTCTCTTCTCTTTCTCTATCCCCCCTCTGTATCTCTCTCTCTCTCACTCTGTATTTCTCTGTATCTCTCTCTCTCTCTGTGTCTGTCTGTCTGTCTCTCTCTCTCTGTTTGTGTGTTTGTGTATACAAGTAAGTGCTTAAGTTTTCACGTATTAGCAAACACAAAGAAGAGCATCCAAGGGTAGCATGTGACATTTTACTAAAACACTCTCAGCTTTTGGGTTTCAGATGTTAACTTAGTGCCTTAATAGAAAATAACTTTTCTCGTGGCTGAATCTTTGTCTGCCTTCATTGTTCAGGTTAGGTATTGATTGGTGTAACAGAATGTTGTATTTATTTATGTACATTGGTAGGCTTAGGGTGAATAATATTGAACTATCTCCTTTACTCCGATTTATTAGACTTTTGTTTGTTTGTTTGTTTGTTTGTTTGTTTTGTTTGTTTCCTTTCCTCCCTCTTCCAAAGTCTGAACACTATCCTCAATGCTGGCTATTTTTTAAGCCTCATTCCAATTTATGTATATATTTATTTTGAGAAACTTCTTGCTCTCCAGTTAGTTCATTTCCTAATGCAGAGTAACCATTTACAAAGCACAACTATCTCCTCCCCTCCCATTTAAATCTTACTGCCTTTCAAAATGGAAGAGGTATGTTTCCTTTCTTTGCACTACTTCCCTGTTTGGAGTTTGAAGTATAAGACTGCATGTTTTATGTTCTCACCTTAATACCTTATACTGGCAGTTATTCTAGAGTCCTTTTGGAGTTGGAGTAGGGGGTGTTCTTCCCCAAGAGAGGCCAGTGACACTTTAGATTGCCACACCCAGGGGTAAAATGCATTCAAAAGTCGATAGAATTAATATCCTTTAATGCCCTCAGACAGCCCTCCATGTGAAATCAATATCTGGCTTAATTTGTAAGATCATGTTCAGATGGACGGCACTCCCTAGAAGTGCAAGCTGCCCAGTCAAACACAAGTTCACTCTTCCATTGCAACAGTCTTAGAGGCAGCTTCTCTACGGCTAAGCAGTTTGACATTGGTTAATTTCACTGCTTCAAAGTAGTAATAATTAAAGGCCATCTTACAACTGCCTGCCTAGTTCTGGGTAAAAGCAATATAGGTGATATAGCAAACTCTAGTCTTTTTTTTTTTTTTAAAGATTTATTTATTATATATGTAAGTACATTGCAGCTGTCTTCAGACACACCAGAAGAGGGCATCAGATCTCATCACAGATTGTTGTGAGCCACCATGTGGTTGCTGAGATTTGAACTCAGGACCTCTGGAAGAGCAGTCAGTGCTCTTAACCACTGAGCCATCTCTCCAGCCCCGCAAACTCTAGTCTTAACTACCATGTTTTGGACAAACGGAGCATAGTGTTATAAGGAAATCACAAGGTCTGTTTAAGTGGGTTTTGGTTGTAGGTGATAGCGATAGAGAAGGATAATGAGTCTTTAGGATTGCATAAAAATAACAAAACTGGACCTGTAGTTTCTGGTAGAGCCATCTAAAGCTGTAGAAAACGCTGGATTCAGTTCTCAGATCTACAAGAGAAATAACTTGAAAGAAATCTCTTTATTTATTTATTTATTTTTTATTTTTTTATCTTTTTTAATAGAAGCATTTTTTTTATTAAAAACTATTTGTTTTGATTGTGTGTGGGTACTGATATGTACACATGAGCACAAGGGCCCTCAGAAACCAGAGGTGTTGGGTCCCCTTGGAGTTGGAGTTAAAAGCATTTGTGAGCTGTTGGACTTGGATCTTATAAATTTCATTAATTTCTTGTTTATTTTTACAGTTCTGGGAATTGAACTTAGAGTCTTACACTAGCTTGGCGATTGCTCAAACACTCAGTTATATTCCTACCCTTGAACAATGTTTTAATGGTAGTCCTTTGTACACTTGATTAGTTCTCTTTGGGGAAGGTGTCTTTGGTGGCAGGATGTGGAAGCAAAGATGATAAGAAGGTGAGGAAATAGAGGCAGTGCACCATGGGAAATCTTAAGTTGGGCCTCTAAGAAGTTGGCTCAGGTGACACTTGGGACAAGAAGAGTCTAGATTTGTTCGTTTGTTTGTATTCATTCTTAACATGAGACAGTAGAGGGTGTCTAGTTGTTACGAAGATGTATTTGAGAGGTAGACGGTACAGGTATGGGAGCCATTTATTTTTACATTTTGAAAGTAATCATTCTTCAGAGAAACAACTGATGGATATTTAGAAGGACTTGGCTCTTTAGGGGGCTGAGAAATTACAGTCTCCACACTGGAGGCTCAGGAGCATTGCTGGTGTGGTTCAGCTACAATTCCAAGGCATAAAAAATGTGGCCCCCATTGTGTAAATCTTAGTTGGAGAAGAATCCTGTCTCAGCCTTAGCAGTCATGCAGAAGGGGCACTTCTCCTCTTTCTTCCCTTTCTATCTATTCAGGATTGAGGAAGACCCATTTACCTTATTGCATCTGCTCTTTCAAATGCTAAATATATTACAGAACACTGAAGCTATACCAAGAAATAATGTTTAGTCAAAAATCTGAGTACCCTATCATCTATTATAGAGTGCATATACAAAATTATGTAAGGTGTTGTGTCTAACACCAAATTAATTATATATAATAGTTTATGGATAAATGTATTGATAATAAAATAAATAAATAAATTGTATTATGTGTTATATAGACCTCTATGTATTATGTACTAACTTAACAACCTTTTATATTCAAATATATTATTGCTGATCCCTGACTTAGTTGGACAAATATTTTCCATTTAAAAAGTTATAGATCACTTCTATTTTATAGCTGCCTCATATATATCACAAAAGTCTGGGCACTCTATCATTCATTGTAGTGTGTGAAATGTATCTAAAACCATGTTTTTTTTCTCCCATATGCTTTTTATCTCCTCAATCCCGATCTACCATTTTACTGTGTTATTTTCTATGTATCTTACATTACTCCTACCTCCCAATCCACTTACAATTTTTCCCTTCCACTGCTCTTCCATGTTGAGGCATAATGTAAGAATTTATCATGCCTCTTAAACAGCTTAGAGTATTTGATATGAAGAGAAAAAAATTCATTGGAAAAACTAAGTAGGCATTGCCGTCCAAGGTAGCTGTCCTTTACTGTGACTCTGACCCAGTTGGTGTTGTTCGCGTGTGGTTCTGCCATGTCAATATGACAGGGAAAAGAGGAAAACTGAACCTTTTTAATCAGCCAAGAAGTTAGATGTGTCACATTTTTCATCCATATTTCACTGGCTACAATATCTAATGTGTTTATTATTGTAAGAGAGATGGAAACTGTGAACTTTCATATGCCCAGGATGGAAATGAGAACTGGATTTTGTGAGCACTAGACAGACTTATGTAGAAGAACAGCTAGACGAAAGAAATCAGTGCTTACTCACTGATAAGTGGCTATTAGCCCAAATGCTCGAATTACCCTAGATGCACAGAACACATGAAACGCAAGAAGGATGACCAAAATTTGAATGCTTCACTCCTTCTTTAAAAGGGGAACAAGAATACCCTTGGGAGGGGATAGGGAGACAAAGTTTAGAACAGAGGCAGAAGGAACACCCATTCAGAGCCTGCCCCACATGTGGCCCATACATATACAGCCACCAAACTAGACAAGATGGATGAAGCAAAGAAGTGCAGGCAGACAGGAGCCGGATGTAGATCTCTCCTGAGAGACACAGCCAGAATATGGCAAATACAGAGGCGAATGCCAGCAGCAAACCACTGAACTGAGAATGGGACCCCCGTTGAAGGAATCAGAAAGGGCTGAAAGAGCTTGAAGGGGCTTGAGACCCCAAATGAACAACAGTGCCAACCAACCAGAGCTTCAAAGGACTAAGCCACTACCCAAAGACTACATGGACTGACCCTGGGCTCCAACCTCATAGGTAGCAATGAATAGCCTAGTAAGAGCACCAGTGGAAGGGGAAGCCCTTGGTACTGCCAAGACTGAACCCCCAGTGAACGGGATTGTTGGGGGGAGGACGGTAATGGGAGGAGGATGGGGAGGGGAACACCCAGATAGAAGGGGAGGGGGAAGGGTTGGGGGATGTTGGCCTGGAAACCAGGAAAGGGAATAACAATTGAAATGTAAATAAGAAATACTCAATTTCATAAAGATGGAGAAAATAAAAAATATTAAAAAAAGAAACTTTAAAAATAAATTTGCTTTATTCTTGAAAAAAAAAAGAAATCAGTGCTTAATAATACTTAAGTCTAGTAAACAAATATGTCAGACAAGCAGTTGCCAAGAATGGGTAGAAATTGCAATAGTAGGTATCATTTACAAGCATAGCCTGTATGGTCAGTTTGCAATTTTCTGGTTTCTAGAAATTTTTTATATCACCCACTAAAATCATAGCTTCTCTGTAAACTTCATTTTCTATTTCTATCATAAATGACTTCTTTGAGAGTAGCCAGACTGAGGTAAGAAGGGGTGGTAGTGTTTATAGGAAGTCAAAGGCTTTTTGTAATTTTGTTATTATTAGTTCCTGGTTAAATCCCATGGACATAGATCATCAATGAGAGTCTTTGTCCCGCAACTCGTAAGAGCAGATGTAGAGACCAACAGCTAAACATTAGGAGGGGCTTAGAAAACCCCACAGAAGAGGGTGAAAGGATTTTAAGAGCTAGAGGGATCGAGAACACAGGCCACAGAATCAACTACGCAGGGCACATAGGGTCTCACACAGATGAATCAACCATCAGGAAGCCTGTACAGGCATGAGCCAAGCCCTCTGTGTATGTTACATTTATGTAGCTTGGTGGTCTTGTAGGACTCCTAAAAGTGGATGTCTCTGACTTGTTTGCTCTTGAGACCCTTTTCCTCCTCCTGCACTGCCTCTTCTAGCCTTGATAGAAGGTTTGTGCTTAGCCTTATTGCATCTTATAGGGGAATTTGAATCCAGCAACATGGTATCACATCCCAAGACCTAGGTCTCTTTGACCAGGCTAGATTGCAGAAAGCCACACACCTGTAATCAATTCCTCTGGCTAGAGTAAGACACACCCTAGTGTACACTCACTCAGCTCCCATGAGAAGAGAGGCAACTTAAGAGAACAAGTGCACAGAGAGAGGTAAAGAGTGAAGGGAGGCAGATTTTCTAGGACAGTTTTACCGAGACAGGTTGCAGGTGAAGACAGAAAAAAAAAAAAAAAAAAAAAAAAAAAACAGAAAATGAAAAGGAGCTAGAAGATAGAACAGATTGTTGTTGGAATCTGGGATTCAGCACACAAACTACTCAGTCAAACAGGACTGGTTTATTGAACATACATCACAAGACTGATGAATAGGGACACAGTCCAGACTCTGGAGCTGAACTGTGACCCCTAGTTAGAATCCATAGTGTTTTTAAGCCTGAAATCCACAAATATCTGTGCCAAGTTATTCCACCACTCAGGATTTAGGAATAGGAAATTTCCTTAGGAACATGTCTTTGTTGTATACTTATTCTGTTCCGTGACTTGAGGTAGTCAGCTGTGGTGGGGGACTTACCTTGCCTAACATTCATGTTTTAACTTGCCAACCAGGATGTCAGTTATCCATGTATGTGACCCTTTCTGCTGTTTAGGATGTCAATTCCCAGGGAGGTCTTGGAAACTTGGAATATACTGGAGCAGGTGTCTCTCTTACGTTGGGGTCCAGTCCAGTTGCAGCTTATGTATATAAAACCCATAAAAGCTCATACACAGGTGCAGCAAGTACTGTAGGATGGTTACTCTAGGTCCAAGCCTATTGTGGTGAACTGTACAAAGCAGTCCTAAGTGACTTCTGTTGTGATTGGTTTCCAAGAACACCAAAGAACAGAGCAGAATATTGTAATCAACTTCAACATGAAAAAGTTTCTTAGTAACAGCACAAAATGTCTAAACTAAACATGCAACACTTACCTAGGCCTTAACAATTGCCAATGTTAGTTGGAGGTCAAGCAGAGCAATTCAGTGAGAAGCTGAGAGAAGCCAGGTTGCATCAATCAGCTTGAAGAAGAGTTTGGGCCAGAACAGCTGAGTTGAACCAGTCAGAGTTCAGAAATAGCTAGAAAGGGTGATCTTATTTAGCCAGAAGCCTCTGTGACAACAGTTACATCTTGTGAATAAAAGTTACATTTACATCTTGTTATGCCATGCTTGGTTGATATCCCTGGGACTCCTGGTCTTTTCTGAAGGGAAATGAAGAAGTGGATCTGGGGGAGAAGAGGTATTGGGGGGAGCTGAGAGGAATGGAGGGAGGGGAAACTAGTTGGATATAATGTAGGAGAGAAGAATAAACTTTAAAATATAAAAATAAGAAAGAAGGGAAGCTCTGTAGAGGAAGTGACTTTGGTCTGTCTTAGTCATTTTTCTATTTGGTAGCCAAAATAGCTTTGAGTGCAACAAACTAAATATTTGTTGAATAAGTGAGTGGTTGTAGTACAGAACATGAGAAAAATATAAAGGTTATTACAAGAATCAAGTGAAATGATCATAGTAGTTAAATAAGTATAGATGTGGTGATTTAAAATTGGGAGGTAGAAACTTCAAGACTCATTGACCAACCTATGGGAAGTTAACAGTGGGGAGAGGCCTAAGCTATAACCTGGGGGAGCCGGAGGGGTTTTCAGAGACATCTACCCAGGTGGAGCTAGGATCCTTGACTTCATACTGCACCAACTTTAGAGGAGTCAGCATGAAACAATGAAATATTTGTTGCTAATATATCAAAATGCATTTGATAGTAAGTATTTTACAGCTGACAATCTGGAAATATTCTTAAAGTTCTGCGTTTCCTCATGGCTTAATCATCAACCGCATGTCTTGGTTTGTTTCTTGCATTCTAATTTTTTATCTGCCTCACACTCTTGCCTCCTTCGTATGCTGTTAGTATACATTGAAGAGAAGGCAGTTGGCACTGGGTTGTGCCTAGTAGCTATAGCTTCCATTACTCTGACCTCATGCCCGGTGCCTATCACCCATCAGTGTTTGCTTCCCAATGCCCTACTGCTCTGGGAGCAGACTAGGAATGCGCTTCATTTGGCATCTACATTTGTTATTTCAAGGTATAGAATTCACTTTCTAGCACCTGCTGTGTTCTCTTTTAGGTCTTAAGTCAAATAGCACCTTTCAGGATTCTCTAGTTAACCTGGTTTTTGTTTATTTATAAAAGTCTTTTATTACAGCAAAGTCTGTCTATCATAACATTCGCTCACTTAAGGTGTACAGTAATTTGGTAGGTTTGCCAGGTTGTGGAAACATAACTATAAGGTTTTAGAAGGTTTGGTCTTTATAGTCCTTTGATTTCTGTTCCCTGCCTCAGGCAACTACCAGTTTTATGGAACAAAATTCAACAAAATCTTAGGCTGCTGTGGTGCTTGAGTCTTCTTTCACAGAGCTCCAGGGATACCTCTGCCCTTCTCAACATTGGTGCTTAAGATCTGTTGTTGTAAAGTTATATAAAAAAAATTGGTGTCTTTTACTCCCTCTAGATCCGGCACCATAGTGCACCAAGATATCTGACAGACATCTTCATCTCAGTCAGCAAGTACCTCACCCGCTCTGCTCCATCCCATACACACTGTCAGAAACACACATCCCATCTCCGTAGTGGCCCACTGTCTCTGGCCACCACACACTCTCTTAAACTTAAATTGCTACATGAAAGAACACACAACACAATAACCTCTGATCCAATTGATAAGATATAATTGCCCACCTGAACATACAAAGCCCAGTACACATCCATCTTTAAAGAATATTCATAACAACCTGTAAATACAGAGTGGAATTTTTCTGCAGCTCCTCCAGTCTCCCGTCTCCTTCTGTTCCAGTCTCCTCCTCTTCCCTCAAACTTTTCTCCTGCCCATCCTTCCTTCTTATCCAATGACAGGCCTTGTTCTATCTTGTGCCTGCCTCCACCTGTATGGCAATCCTACACGGATCGGTACACAGAACTTAATGCTTCTACTGCAAGCATGGTACAAACTGAGCCATCTCTTCAGCCCCATTAGCCTAATTTCTAAAGTACAGATAAGCAAGTTATTTGCTTCACTGTGTATATCCTAATTTCTAAAAGTAAATGAAATTTTAAAACATTTTTGATCACTAGTTTATACAAATGGCACATGATTTAAAGTAGGTATTGGTAAACCCACTATTTTTATAATTTTTAGTCTCTGACAATTTTATACATGTATATAGAGTGTCTCAATCATATCCACCGTTCACTACCCCAGTCCAACTCCTTCCAGGACCCTCCCATCACATTGCTCTTCCAACTTGTGTCCTTTTGTAATTATTTATTTTAACCTAATAAGGCAAAGGAGTCCTGCACATGACATAGCCTGGGGTCATCTACTGGAGCATAGGCATACTATAGACTACTATACAAAACATAACTCACTTTACCCCGTTATGCGTAGGAGCCATCAATTGCCAGTAGCTCCTTTGCTAAAAGTGGGGGCCTTTGAGTACCCCACTTCCTCTGCGCTGGTATTTTTAACTGGATTGGTCTTCTGTCAGGCTTGTGTTGCTGCTGTTCATGTATGCAACAGCCATGTCATATGCAGAGAAAAGTGTTTCACAGTATCCTATCAATCTTCCAGCTCTTGCATTCTTTCTATCTCCGCTTTCTAGATGTTCCCAGAGGCTTGGTACGGACAAAGCTGATACAGTTGTCTCATTTATAGTTGAGAACTCATTATCACTTTCTCTCTACACTTTGAACAATAACGTGTCCCTTATTAACCACTGTTTGCTGCACTGCAGTAAAATGCTTCTCTGATGAAGGTTGGAGCATCACAAATCCGTGGATATATTTGTAAAGATCTAGGGTTTAACAGGATGTTTCAGTGGTTAAGAACAATCCATCCTATTACAAATGACCCAGATTCTGGACCCAGCACCCAGAGTGGCTGCACACAACTGCCTACTTGAATTACCTCTTCTGGCCTCCATGGGCACACATGTGGTACTACACATACTTACAAAAACATAAATATTTAGAAGACAGTTTGATAACATAATTTAGAAAGATGACAATAAGTCTTCTAGATCCTACAGGCTCCCTAGTGGTAGGCTTTGACCATGTTTATATTAATAAGCTCACCATTTAAAGCAGTCATTCTGTGTAGGGCAAGGCCATTATTTGGTAACATCTGAAGACATTTTTGGTTCTCAAAATGGAGGAATACACCTAAGAAGGTTTTATAGGCTTCTAGCCAGGGCTGTAGTAAAACATCCTGCAGTGCACAAGATGGGTAGCTTCACAGCAGATCCATTCACTCAAAGCAGTCAGGGGTGCCAGTGAAGAAAATGTCAATTTAAAACAGTTTGCTATGTCCTTTTCTTAACAGAACTCTCACTGTATACACTACTACATATATCCATATATATGATGGCTTTTGGGAAATGCTAGCTCTAAAAATAATGTTTGTTGGGGGCTGGAGAGATGTCTCAGCAGTAAGAGTACTTGCTGTTCTCAGAAAGGTCCCAGCCAGGCTGGATTCCCAGGATCCACATGGCAACTTACAAACCTTCTATGTGTCCAGTTCAGGGAGGCTCTACACCATCTTCTGGCCTACAGGGTACTAGCCACATGTGATAACACAGACATACATGCAGGCAAGACACTCATTCTCTCATATATATATATATATATGAGATTGCATATTTCAATTTTATTTGTAATATGCTAGCATATCTACTTGGTGATCTCCTTTTCCTTCCTTCTTAAAGTTACACTTTAGGCTACCAATTTCCTCAGCTATTTTATCCCTTACCATTCAGATTCTCTATTTTAAAGACACATCTTTTGTATAGCTAAATTGTTAATGTTCTGTTTGCCTCTCTGTGTAGAATATATCTATTTTCATACTTTAGGGATTTTTTTTTGTTTTGTTTTTGTTTTACTTTTAGTTTGTAAAGGAGTCTTATAAATTAGCCTAAGGTGTCCTGAGACAGACTCCTCCCAAGCATTGGATGGTAGACATGTGTGTACTACCAGAGCTTCAGACCCTCAGTACTTTTACTTTTGATTTAGTCCTGGGCAACTCCCTTCTGTTGTACATGTATTTGGAGTCTATATTTGGAGTGTCTGTTTTCATTATCCAAAACACTAAACTTGAATATTAGATTAGAAAGTATTTGAAAATAAGATGTCAATTGGAATTTTTTTTATGTAGTGCTTTATTGAATTCCTTGAAGTATTTTAAGGCTTTCATTAATAAGAATTTATGTGAGTTCTTTGAGAAGCATGCTTTCGGACTTATTAAATAATAATGATTTTCTCCTTTGTGTCTAACATCTATTTCCACTGTAGATAAATACTGAGGAACATGTAGATGCTTCTGACAAGGAGGTCATTGTATGGAACCGTAAGATTCCTGAGGACATCCTGAAGGAAATAGCTGCTCCTAAGGAGGTACCAGCAGAAAGTGTGACTGTCTGGATTGACCCACTTGATGCTACACAGGAATACACAGGTGAGTGGCAAATGTTAGATTGTCTTTTTATATTAGCGAACACAGACAAAGGCAAATATAGTGTGTGTGTGTGTGTGTGTGTGTGTGTGTGTGTGTGTGTGTAGTAGCAGATACTCTATAAGCCTAAGAACTTTTCCAGTTAAATTTTAAGAATTCAATTAGATTTCCAGACAAGCAAGCTAGCTTAGTAAGGTTTTATAAGAACCATTTAGACAGATGGCTGATTCTCACTTGTCTTTCCCATACCATAGCATGTTCCTCTAATTATATTAGATTATTCAAGATCAAGAACTCAACTTGATACTTAATAGTGGCACCAGCATGGTATTAGATAGACACCTAGTACTAAGAAAAAATATAAGAGAAGGTATAGTATTATTCTTGCCTAGCTCAAGTTTTATCTCTGTGGTCTTATCTCAGGCTGTTTCTCTCCCAGAGGTATCTAATTTCTGCGTCACCCTTTCCTGATATATGTTAAAGTTAGATAGTTTGTCCCACTAGGTGGCAAAACCCCAGGACATGGGAGTTTGTACTTTTTTACCCTAGCATTCTGTGTACTGACCTTGAACCATAATATATACTAAATAGATTATTACCATTAAGAAGAAAGAGAAGATACAAGTTATATGCTTAATAACTCAAGTTGTAAAACTAATTTATATTATGAGTAGATAGTAGAAACAGCATATTGAGCATGTTTGCAAAAAGAATTTTTCTGAAATAAACTAACCTGAATATATGATAATTGGCATATCCCTTTGTCCAGGACTACTTTAACCTTCTAACTTGGTCTTTAAATTTGATTATAAAATTACAAGTTAATTTATATCTAAAGATGGATAATTATTATCTGTACTATACAGATTAGGAAACTAAATTCAATTGACTTTAATTTCCCTCAAGAAATGGATTTACTGAAATGATGGACTGGGTGAATAACCCAAGAAACTAAGTCACATAACTACTTAGTAGCTCATGTCCTTTTACTTAGGACAGTTTTGCTTTTGACAGATGTTTCCCATCTAAATTCTAATAAGGTAAGTATTCTATTGTGTGCTGAAATGAAACACAGTAATTTAACAGCCATGCCTTTGTGTTTTCTTCTAGAGGATCTTCGAAAGTATGTCACTACCATGGTGTGTGTAGCTGTGAATGGCAAACCTGTGCTAGGAGTTATTCATAAGCCATTTTCTGAATATACAGGTATGAATTATGTGAGCACCTTTGAGAGGCAATGGTACTGAACCATTTGTCCAAATTACTCAACTATTATTCTAGGATTTTAAAAATGGAAGTTTGTCCTCTACTTCACTGACTACAGTGAGGATTTTATGGCTGACACTGATAGTATGTGACAGAACATAGCTTCCTTAAAAAAAATCTATTGAACTACTACTAGGTAGAGACATTCTGCATCAAGTGTCTTGTGGTTCTTTCATGATGTTGTTGGAGTTGAGGCCTAGGATTCTTACACTGGATTGTGAAGTGAAGCTGGTGTTGTTCTAGCAAAGTGTATTATGCAGAGCTCACTATTGTGATAAAGAAGAGTGCTACTTAAACAGCAAAAGTGGGAGTAGCTATCCCATGGTCAGCTACAGCATGTCTCTGTAGATCCTTAGAGCCCTTGCCTCTCCAGTCTTCACACAGCCATGTTAGTTTCCTACAAAGTACAGGTCAGTCAGTGATGACTGTGTTGTGAGAAGGCATGTGACCATGTTAAGGAACCTCTTATTTACTTAGGGTACAGCCTTTGCTGGTAACCCTGCCAATGCCAGGGATGCAGGGAAGATAATTGCACTCCATTTTCTCAGCAAGGCTACCTAGTCTTCTGATTTTCTAAGGTGTGGTATAGCTAGTAATCTCATGTTTACCATGACAGCACAAGTTATTACTGTTATGGGGGAAGAATAGTATAAATAGTATTGCTGACTGTCAGCCAGGATTTGTCATGCTTTTATTTAGTTAAATTCCCATCAACTTATAGGGCAAATATTATGCCCCTTGGCACCACCATAGTCTAAGGTGATAAGGCTCTTAATTGTGCAGTGTCCACCACACCAGTATTGAAAACAGTCCTCGTGACCAGGTATTGTAGGAAATACAGTGTCATCCTCACATTTGTGCTGTAGTTTCTTAAGGCTGCTTTAAAACTAAAAACATAAGCCCATCCTGAAAGAATTAAGGAAAATATATTAAAACTAAAAACGTTCAAGATTATCCTCACCTATGTATGGCCTTGAAGCCCAGCCTAGGCTGTGTGAAACCCTGCCTCAAACACAATTTCTTTTTTTCCTGAACTAGCGATTCCTGGGAGGTGAATGTAGAAGCAGAAGTGCAGGAGTGAGACTTTTCACTTTTCAGATATTTGATCCTTCAAAATTTGTTATGTCCATTTTATTTTAAAGAGTTGAAAATACCTTTTAGTTGAAAAAGTTTTTAGATAAAGTATAAACGGTCTTAAATAATAGACTAAGGTGGAGGACAAGAGCTAAGACAGAGATGTACTGTCTGAACCATACAAGAGACTGGTCTCTGCTCTTCTCTCTGTGGAAGTTTGCCAGTAGCCCACAGCGTTCCTGGTGGGTGAACCATCACCGTAATCTGTCTCCGTCTTTGAGTGTCTGTGTATCCTTTCTTTTACAAGGTCAACTGGATGAAGGTCTGACTGTACAATTTCTAACTAATAGTTTCTTTTCTAAGACCCCTTTTTCAGAAAATTCCACATCTGACTTACTCGCCTTCTTGTGTCTTTTGAGAAGGGGGAGACATAATTTTTCCTGTATTCTATTTTCGCCCAGGAAGTTAAGTGTCCCATTGAGATTGTAGAGTAGCTGTTATTAGAAACAAGAGCCACACATGCGGCCTAAGACAGTGTGAAGAAAGCAGAGTGTGGAGTGGAGCCGTGTTCAGTTCAGACTTGTCAGCATCTTCCAGAAGGCAGGACGGAGTCTTCCTTAGGGACTCTAGCAGCTAGTGTATTTCATATTTTGTTACCTGTCTTCAGGACTAAAGGTACTTCTGCTCCACTCTGCCCATGTTATGACTAGAGGGTAAAACTGTATTGGAACACCCATCATGTTGAAGCAAAAGTGCATGCTAATCAGAAAACAGCCTCAAAAATCAAAACTTCCATAACTATGTTTGGGTTGCAATCCATTCCTAGATGGAAGGTTTTGATGCTTTGCAATTTTCAACCCCATGCTATACCTTACTTAGTATTGACAGAACATCAGTGTTATCAGAACTTAGCTATACTTGAATATAATAGAGCTCTGGATAGGAATTATTGTTGTGGCAATTGGAATAGAGCAGGTCAAAATTCTTGGTTCTTGTTTATAATTAATTCATTAAGCTTGAAATTATTAGAAATATAGGAGGTTTTTTGATAGTATTTTAATGAAAGAATGCATAAATGTTCCTAGAATTTGTAGCTATTAAAATATGTTAGAATTCTATGTGGCAAACAATGTGTAGTTATTGCTGGTCCTAAATTCAGGCTCCTAACTCTTTCTTTACTATATATGTGTAGAAAGCAAGACCCAAGAATGGGAGTCAGCTTTCCCATTTGTTCAGCATCCATTTCCATTTTCACCCATTAACCTACTGTGGCTCTTGACCTTTTGCTTTTTTGTTTGTTTGTTTTAAAATTATGAGCCTCTGGGGAACCTGTGTTTCAGGCAATGAAGCAGAGATTTAATGAATAGGGCTTCAATTAATTTTGCCTAGCATAGACAATAGCTGGGATAGACCAATTTTTACTTTCTCCTTCCTACTGTACTTACTGTTATTGTACTGTACATAGAGTTACTGTGAAGGAGAGGACCTATCCTGAACATTCAATTAGCAGCAGCAGCAAACACCCTTAAAGCACAGAAAGATTCTGTTGCCTGAGCCTTCTGATGCTTGTTTCTTTTTAAAAACTGTAATTCCCATGTTCTGTTCCTTCCAGAGGTATGTGTGTGTGGTGTGTATGTATGTCAATGTACTTTACAAAATGAGAACAGCAAAAGCAGTCATTAGTGCTGAATCCCTGAACCACACCTACTTCCTGATTTACTTGCTGAGCCACAATAATCAGATTTATATTCTGTAACTGCAGTGCAGACCGAGGAGCAAGAGACAGTGTTCTTCTGCCTTGAGCTTCATGTGCCAGGTAGTAGGAGATTATAGGGAGGGGCTACTTCCTGGCTTCTGCTGGGTTTTTATTTATCTATCATAAAATAAACATACTCTGTAGCTGCTCATTTACCTTATCTCCTAAATCTAATTAAAATATGCCCATTGGAGCTGGAGAGATGGCTCCATGGTAGGAACATGTACTATTCTTACAGAGGGCCCCCTTAGTTTCCAGCATACATGTTAGGTGACAGACTAACTTACCACCCAAAACTTCTGCTCCAGGGGATCTGCATCCTATTCTGGCCTCCTAGTACCTGTGCTCGTATGTGCAGACATTCACATAATTAAAATAATATTTTGAAAATAAGTTGTTCAAGTAAGTCCTATAAATTAATGTATTGCGTGTTTAACAAAAAGTGCCTTTTAAAATACTGAATTAGTAAATGTTAATATCCTATACAATACTGACCCCTAGAGCTAGAGCATTGTAAATTCATTTCTTAGTAAAACAATAGTTATTAGCAAACCTTAATTAGAGAACTTAGAGAATTTGGGTATTTTCTTCATTTTTTGAAACTTTTTTTGGTAAATAATCACAAACATAAAATTATGATAAATACTCATTTTTCCCCCAGTGTCCTCTAAATTGCAAGTACTATATTTTGCCTTCAGTATTTTCATTTCTCTGCATTATGTTCCTAAAATGGATTTATAGTTGCTTCCTTAAAATAAGATCCTATCAAGTGAGATAGGATTCTTCTAGCCACTGCATTGCACTCTGTTCTTTTAATGGGCAACAGCTTCTCTACTTCTTAGCCCCATGCAGTTTCTTGCTTTGGAGACCAGACCACGTCTCCTATAGGACAGGTAAGTCTTCTGGGGGCGGTGGTAGGATGCCACTGGCTGTGCTTCCTTCAGGAATGTTCTCTCCTGTGTGGTGGGGAGGCTTCTTATTAGGCACCTGCTTTAGTTTTATTTCTTTGTTCTTGTTTGCTCTTCTTCCTGGAAGGATACTTGTTGCCTTTCCAAATGACAGAGAAGTCTTCTTCCTCTCTCCTCCCCAGATTGCATACCCCTTCTAAGCCTTTTCTTCTAAGTGTTTTATTAACTTATTTCAGGTTAAAAAGAAACCTTGGCTCCTGTTAGCTGAGTTTTCCCATCACTCAGAAGTCTCTGACCTCTTAGCAATTCAAAGCTCCCACCATTGTACCGCATTGGCATTGCATCTGACAGCTGTTGTCCTGATTTGCTGTGGTTAGTTCCATGCCTTCTCATTACTTAGAATTTGTCCCTCTCCTCTATGTCCTATTTTCTCTGTAGGAATAATAAAAGGGCTTTATGTTCACCTTATTTGTGATTGTGGATAGATTTTTAGAAGGAGGCGGCCATCATCCTTGGTGTCTCAGAATCCCAGACTCTCCTTATTTTCTTTTTCCGTGTAGCTAGGAGTACATTACCACATTCATTGATAAGCATGGTATTCCAGAGTGAGTGAATGTTATAGTAGCAATTTGACTGGTTTACTTCTGACTAAATTTGTTTTCTTACATTGCTTGCACTGTAGTGAGGAAGCCTTAACCCTAAAACATATATGCCAAGTTATCTCTGGAAGCCCCTCCCTCCTTTTAAAGTTTCTTCAACCCCACCCTTCTTTCCCCTTTTTCTTTCTTTGATTCATTCTTTTTGAGATTGGGTCTCACACCAATACCAGGGTGGCTTCGAATTCACTATATACATCCCACAGCCACTGGCCAGGGACTCATAACAGCCGTCCTGTTTCAGCCTCTCCCATGCTGGGATTGTAGGCAACATCCAGTCGGCCCTTTTTCTATTTATTTATTTCTATGCTCCGCTCTGCGTCGCTTTCTGTTGTTGAGATAAGCATCATTGCCAGAACTAATGGAGAAAGGAAAGGGTTGATTTCATCTTGGAAATTAGTCTGTTATCAAGGATAGCCCAGGCAAGAGCTTGAAGCAAAGTCTACACAGGAGTGCTGTTTCCTGGCTTACTTCCAGGCTCCCACATTCAGCTAAAATGTTGTTTATGTCTCTAAGTGTGTCTTTGTGGTTGTATGCCACTCACACATATGAATGTATGTGTAAGAGCACCCACGGAGGCTAGAAGAGAGGAGCAGATCCTTTGGATGGAGTTAGAGGCGGTTGTGAGATACTTGACATAGATGTTGGAAGCAGAACTCGGGTCCTCTGAAGAGCAGTAAGTCCTCCTAAAGGCTGAGCCACCTCCTCAGGTGCTTAGCTACCTTCCATCCCAGGCCTGCTGGCCTAGTGATGGGACTGTCCACAGGCTGGATCCTCCTACATTAAGTAGCTGTCAAGAAACCAGCTGCCCTATAGACATGCCTGTGGGCCAGTGTGACAGAAGCAGTTCTCATTTAAGGTTCTCTCTCACAGGGATGTCACCAGGGCATGTTCCTTGGTAAGACAAACTGTAAACCTAACTCACTTTAACTATTTTCTGTTTCAAAGTCAGGTGGGAGAATACTGTTGCAAATCTCTGAGTGTAGGAAGAGGAGAAAATTAATTTTAAATTTTGAGTTATCTAAGCAGTTGTGTTCTTGTAATATTATGCTCCCTGAATCTCACTTTGATGTTGAACTCAGTGTGCAAAATACTTGCTAAGGGCTGTACTGAGGTACAATGTTTGAAGCGGAGGAAAAAAATGGGAGAAGTATAGCTAGGAATTGAGTTACAGGGAAGTCACAAGAGGTTACAAGAGGCTCATCTGGTAATGGGGAGAGTACCAGAATTCTTATGCCAAATATTTGGTAACATTCTAATTGTGAAGGACACGAGGCACTTAGAAGATTTGTTTTAATACTTGCGTATTATAAAAAAAATCGTTACTTTTGTAGTTTCAAAAATAAATCATTTTAATGGTTAAATCTGTAGAAGGTGACTTTTTCTTTTTTCAGTCACTTGACTCGGAGTGTTGTAATTTATGTAATGCTTTGGAGTTGTAAGGCTTCAGTGTTGTTACCAGGCATCTATTTGCTTTTCAGCTTGGGCAATGGTCGACAGTGGTTCCAATGTGAAAGCCCGCTCTTCCTACAACGAGAAGACCCCAAAAATCATTGTGTCTCGCTCTCATGCAGGAATGGTCAAACAGGTTGCTCTTCAGACGTTTGGAAACCAGACTTTAATCATCCCGGCTGGTGGTGCTGGTATGTTCCTCCCGCTTCTGCCCATCGTGTGGTTCCACAGTATGTGATCATTTCTTAGGAGACTAAGTTGTTTGTCTCATGCTTGGCCACAAAATAAGGAGACAATGTACTTTCAAGACAGGCTCAAACTCCCACAGGTGGGATTGTCTTACCATTACCCTTGTTAGAAACCATGTCTTACATTAATGATAACTCTCCCTAAATCACCACAAAAACATATTCCCACCACTACATCCCAGCAGGGTTGCTTTTTATATGACTTGACCTCAAAATAACTGACCTGTGTGCTTATTATCAGTGACCTGTCAGGAAGAAATATGGAGGGCTTGAGATGTTTCATGTGGCAAAAAGCTGTCAGGTATCATCCTACGGATTGCTAGAATGGCTAATCCTTAGATCACTGAATTCTTCAACTTGTACATTTTGGATGAACAAATCTTGTATTCACCAATTTATATATCCCCCACTCTTACACGATTTTATTATAAATCAGAGCCCACAGTTTGATAAATGGACAGTAGTAAATAATCAGATATTGTGAGACACATGTAGTTTTTGGCATATTATCATCTGATTAAACCACATTCTAAAATGTTTAATTACTATGAGATGTCTACAAGAGCAGAATGTAACTTGGATATATCTTGAAGAGGCCACGTGATGAATGCTTATCATATCAAAATATTAATTCAGGTAAATAAATTAAAGTCAAAACATTTGTTTTGCAATTAGCAATGCTAAGGTAGAGGTAGTTGGATTGGAGAAATGACACTTTCCAGCCTGGTATATTTAATTTGCTAATTGTATATATTTATTTTTCTAGGTGTGTCCTTAGAGGGTGACTGCTAGGTTAGTAAGGAAAGGTAAATGTCCAGAATGGCCAGGGGGATGAGATGAACTACATTCTAGATGTGGTGTCCTCATCATTGTCGCTCTCCTGCTCCTCCTTCCCCTCCTTCTCTCTTCCTTCCTCCTCCTGCTCCTCCTCCTATGCAAGTGCTGTCTCATTACTAAAGAAAGTGGGGTAGTACTCTTAAAATAGGTGTCCTAGATAGACTTGCCGAAATTGAGAATAGTTTAATATGTTGGGAAATGATTTTAGATTTTGGCAAAGGGAATGTAGAACAGTCATGAAGACTTCACTGTTTCTTTTAACTATGTTCTTGAAAACATTACACCCTTTTTATTAAGTCATTTGAGTAATGATCTAAATTCTCTTTGTCTTTTAGGTTATAAGGTTTTAGCCCTCTTGGATGTACCTGATATGACTCAAGAAAAAGCAGATCTATATATTCATGTGACGTACATCAAAAAGTGGGATATATGTGCTGGCAATGCTATCTTAAAAGCCCTTGGCGGGCATATGACCACTCTGAGTGGTGAAGAGATCAGTTATACTGGGTCTGACGGCATTGAAGGGGGACTCCTTGCTAGCATCAGAATGAACCACCAAGCTTTGGTCAGAAAACTTCCGGATTTAGAAAAGTCGGGTCATTAGTAAGCATTCCTGACCACAGGGTGCAACTTTTCTAGATTGAATTGTTTGGCCTGAACTGTTGGAAGCTTTGAAGGACTGGTGGAGATCATGCATGGTTGAGGCCTTCCTTAAGTACTTTGAAAGTACTTATGAAGCATCAGAGACTTACTTTCCCTGTAATAGGACACAAAATCAGGGAAATTGATTTGCTTCATTTCTCAAGTATTGTCTTTATTTTTGAGACTATTTTCATACAGTTGTCATACACAAGGCGCATATATATATATATAATTATATATATATATTTGTGAATTAAAATCTAGAGCTAAGTCTACACTCTACTGAGTCACCATTTTCACACAACAAATGATGAATCTGCGCTGTTGAAATTTCCATATAGAATTGGGTTTGAGGAAGGCTTCGTTTTATGTAGAGTTTAGTGTAACTTTGAGGTTGTATCTTATTAAAAATCAAGTCATTGGTGATTTTTACTCCTCAGATGGAAAGCACAAGAAGTCTCATTCATTAATATGCAACAAGTGGTCTGTTCATCTACCTTTCCATGGATTTAATAGAAAAGGCTTAAATAGGTTATTTTCTTTGAAAATTGTACTAACAGATTCCCCCGCTGGTAGAAAATACAGACAAATGACTGGATTATAACTGGACTTGTCTGAGTGCTGCTGTTGATTTTCACGTTCCCATGGAGGGGCCATGTCCATCCTTTCTCCACTGAACAGGATTCAGTTTTTACCAGAAAAGTTGGTTTTAAGTTTCAATATTAGTACCATGATTTGCTCTATTTTCTCAGCAGAGATGAAATACACTGTAAGACACTCTAAGAATATAAATGAGTTTGTAATAGTGGAAAGTTACTTGACATACAGACTGAATAGTTTTATTTTTTAGGAATTATGTTTTAGTTAATTTCTACACATTCTCTTATTATCAAGAACAGGAATGGCTCTTTCTTTGCTATTAATAGACTTACTTAAAATAACCAAATTGTCAAATGAATTACTTTTGACACAATTCTATAGTTTCTCATTGTTAAAAAAAATTTTTTCTTTTCTACTCAGCAGAATGTGGTTAGAAAAAGATATGGTAGCATTTGTCATGTAGCTATAACTAAGAACTTGTTTTCTGAGCTGTATTTGTTGGTGTGAGTAGTTTTTCTTCATATGATCTAGAAAATCTATGTAAATAATCATGTTTTTTCATGTGACTTTGATGCCCTTGTAAACTTTAATGAGGAACTTCTCATTTTTTCTTTTCTTAAAAATGTAAGCCTAAAAAAGAATTCTATTTATTTTCCTATTTTAGAGCTAAAATTGAGCAAGGGATGACATCGTAATCTGGTATATTTCGCATACTTTAGGTTTCTATGCCGTGGAGCCCAAAGCCTGTCCCTCCTCAGACAGTACGAGTGCTTTGCCCCGTGCTTAGCAGCTGGTAACAAATGCACTAGATTGTCCTTTGTGGGGTGAAAATTCAAAGCTTTGGTATTTGGACACTTAGTATTTATCTAACAGGACTTGTGACTTTTTAAAACAGTTTCGGACAACTAATCTAATCACTAGATAACATTACAAGAGAATCAAACTCCTGCTTTCTCTGAGGGGATGCCAAGAAGCAGGCACTCTGGACCAGAACCCGTGACGGGGCGTCTGTGTCCACGGTAGTGTGTCAGAGCAGGAGATGGAGTTTAACTGGGCACGTTTTAATGTGCAGAAACTTTATCACTTATTTCAAGTAAACTAGCTCATATTTGTAAGCATAATTGATTTTGTTTTTGTTTCATTAATAGGTATCACTAAGAGTAAGAATGTTGTGTGTTGTGCTCAAAAGTAAAGATGCTGTCTGAGAGAGGAAAGTATTTTTTATAACTTGTTCATGTTGTTTAGTTACTAATGATTTTACATACTTTTATAGACAGTTCATTTTTAAAAAATGTTGTTTAAGAGCCAATATATGTTACAAGGAAAATAGTATTTATTTATGTGGGGTATTATTGTGCCAGAACATATCTGCTGTGGACTATGTAATACCTCTTAGAATGAATATTAAATTGTTTTATTTCTAAAACAGCAAAACAAGTTAATATTTAGAAACTTACCTGTTTCCCTGTAGTAGAAGCAGAGACATCCCCAGCCTCAACAGGTGACATCAGGTGTCTCCTCCTCAGACACATGTTGTCTCTTAGCTGCCCCTGCCCTTTTTCCTTTTTGGCTCTCTTTCTTAGCTAGCATGCCACCTTGCCCCATGCCTAACCCAAATTCTTTTATAACCTGATTCCTCTTTATATTGGCCACTGAACAGGTAGAATTGAGACTTTGGTAAACTTCACAGTGAAAGTGATCAATCCTGGAAGAGACCTAGTTAACCATTATTTTTGAGGCTTAATGAGATGTAAAAAAAGTTACCTTGGAAACTATAAGCATTTCATGCTGTTAAATGACTCAATACTAACATTTTTACCAAGCACTTCTTCCTACCTATCTCAAGAATATAAGCCTGGAATGTGCTAGTGAATTGGATAGGGAAGCCCACTTGAAGGAACCTCATTTTTCTGTTGGTTTCCATTCTTATATCCACAGTCTTGACTTCATTTGCGTTTACAAGGCTGTACAAAACAGTCATAGTCTTAGTGGGTTTTTCTCCTTTCCCAGTTTTATGGTTTTCTTTTCCTTTTTTTCTTTTTTCCTTTTCGTTTTTGGACTAAAATTCTCAATGAGATATGAGTGATAAATAGTGAACTGACAAGAGCGTCTAGATTTATGTTTATATGACAGCTATGGAGATTCTTTGATTCCTGAGGCTCCTTTGGACTGTTCTTCAGATCATGTCAGAAGAAATACTTAGGGCCAAGGTTAGGAAGAGATGCAAGATATGGAAGCCCAGGGCAAGGCTGAGAGACTAGCATTTGCCCTGGCTCCTGTCCCTACCTGCTCTTAGATGCTAAGTTCAGAAGTAGGAGAACACTCTAGCCATGAAGGTAGTGCTCTAGTAACTCAAGCACAGAAGTACAGTGGAGTGCCAACCATTTTAACTTTCTTGGTCATAGTTGGTGGCCATCCTGGGACAACCTGGAAGGTTCAAGCAGAAACTATTGGGATTGTTCTAGCTGCAACTACCTATGGTGGCTGTGTGTATCATTTCTGTGTAGAAACAGTAGTTTTTCGTTTTAGGTCTGATTAAAATGTTTTTAACGATATACCTGCGAAGTAGCTCTGTCTTAAAACTGTGTGTAGAAAAAAAACTAATCTTTGGGAGTTTTCCTTAAAAAAAGTTGTGCCTTAAATAGGGCATTGTATGTTAATAAACAAAACTTTTTTTTAATAAGTGGGGAAAGTAGCTTTTTTCCCATTAAATTTTAAGTTCTTTCAGTGTGTTTTATATCAGAGTTGGGGAAAAGTCGTTAAAATTAAATAAAACTGATGAATTATTTTTGCATAATGTAGCATTTACAGTTGAAGTACATTTTTCTAAGAACTGGATCATGATATATGTAAGTCTGAAATGATGTTTCATCATTTGGTTTTTAATTAGATGTAAGACCAGGATAGATTGAATTTTACAAAATTTTACTTTTAAATAAATTATTTCAGACAACTTTATATTCCTCTAGTTCTCTGGAGTAACTTTGGTTAAAAAATAGCTGTTAGTGGTACGATTTTGGTGGTCTATTAGTTAAATAATATTGTGTGTTATTACTTAACAGAGTTCCTGATGAGGGAAGGATTCTAATCTTGACCAGACATGGTTGTGAGGGGACTTCACAATAGTGAAGTTCAGCAGTGACATGGTTCTGTGAGGTGCTGATATACATGTAAATTGTTCTTTTTTACATTATCAAAGCCTAGCAGGTATATGTATTCTGACTTAGCATTAACAGGGTTTTTTGATTTTTATTATTTTTTGAGTTGGGCAGTAAATTAATTTAATGGAAGAAATGAGATGTTTGCCTTTGAGATAATACAGAACAAACTCTGAAGTTAAGGATGATGAATTAAAACTGATTATATATTGTGTTTGTGGTCATTCCCTAAAGTATTATATAATATATCTTGTAAATTGCAAAAGCAGGGGTATTAATGTTTGTCAGTATATTTAGTATTATTTTAAGGTATAAAACAAGTGTCATTCTGGAAAGACTTGTTCCTCCATTTAAAAAAAAAAAAAACTAGGAAAGTAACATACTAAGTTAACATGAGATACTTAATCTGAAACAATCCCATGTCGCCAAATATGGTCTACAGCCATTTGGAGAGGGACTCTTGTCCTGTACTTGCAGTTCCCAGGACCAGCCTTTATAGTGTAACAGGGTGTCTAGAGTCAT
The DNA here is from genome assembly GCF_021556685.1 of Rattus norvegicus. NCBI lineage: Eukaryota > Metazoa > Chordata > Mammalia > Rodentia > Muridae > Rattus > Rattus norvegicus. The sequence continues at coordinate 23,090,835 of NC_141538.1, read as the reverse complement.
CACTCTACCTATTCATAGGGCTTGTTCGTATTGGCAGTGCTGCCTTGAGCAGCCTATGCCTGTGTCACCAGAACTGTGTCCTTCTCCCTTTAAACTATTTTTTCATCTTCTCCTCCTGTTGATCCATTTCTTAAAAATGGGTCAACCATGAAAGAAATTTAGATATTTACTTTTGAATACTTTTTTCTTTTCATATATATAAAGCCATGGAAGAAATAAGCCGTTTTCCTTTGGCAGAGATGCCACATTTTCATAGCAGACTCTGACCTGCCAACCCACTTCACCAGATTGAAGTGGAACTCAGTGGTGTCACCTGAAGAAACATCTCCATCCATGGCCTTAGAAGAGTGCTTTATGCCTCACGATACTACTTTTATAAATGCTCTTAGTGTACTTGCTAAGGAGATGGAGGATGTCTGATTGTGCGTGTGTTTTCACCATATTCCTAGTACCTAGTGTCTTGCACCAACTCAGTGCAGACTGTGGGTTGAGTTGAACTAAAAGGTCACTACTAGTGTTAGCATGCTTCACACCTCAGTAGTATAAGCTAGTTGTTTCCTTTGCTGATATTTGTAATTATCACCCACATACATGACGTTGTGTTTTGCTGTCGTTTTTTAGAGTTTTGCCTTTCCTCTAGATACTACCCCATGTCAATTAACTGTAAAAAAAAAAAAAATGTGATTGCTTCTAATGAAATAATTAACCCAAACCCTGCCCCTCAATATACTTTGACAAGTGAAATTTGAATTCATCAAATAAATCAGTCATGTCTGAAAAGGTTGGTATGTTGTGTTGGCGTTTCCCTATTATCAGTTTACATCGTTTTTAAATATATAATTCTGCATTATTAAGAGTATCTATAATATTGGACAATCTTTAGCATCCATTTCCAGAACCTGACCATATGTCCAATCAGAAATGTTACTAAATAATGATTTCCATTCTGCCTTTTGTCTGACACTTTTGTGTCACTGACAACTTTTGTCTCTGAATATAGCTGCTTGGGAACTGGGATTCTCTGTTCTTACAACATACAGAAAAAGTAATAGGTAACAAAGAAAAAAAAAACCTTGTAATTGAATTTTGGCCCACTTTGAAACACGAGGGCGGAAGTAAACACGTGTCCTGAAGCAGCGGGAATAAGGGTCTCACATGTTGTGTTGAGCACAAGGACTGGGGATGGGGTTAAGAATAGCATCAGATAGACCATTGGCAGGAGGAAATAGGCAAGACCAGCAAAGAGCTCAGTAAGACAAGGTTGGCCGAGAGTACAGGCTGTCTCAGACCTAACTGCCTTGGCACTGATGATCACAGTCCAGGGGCAAGAGTTGGGTCCCCAGATAGCTGAACTTTGACTCTTAGAAAGCACAGGCCCCAGGACTAGACTGGCCTTGCTCCGTCTCTTCCTGCACAAGAACACAGTCAAAGTCCCCATTGTACTTTCATCAGGGCATCTGAGAAAGTCTTGGATCAGTCTAGCTTTTTGTGGGTACTAAAAGTAACCAACAAATCAAGAACATTTTGTTTCTGTAATGAGTTTGGAACTTGATTGAGTTTAGCTTTCTGGAGGTCCAAGGACAAAACACTGATGGTTTGGCTGAGGTGAAGGCTTTATAGTGGAAGATATTATAGTGGGAGTGTGTCGGGGCCAAGGGGTTATATCACAAAATAGGCAAGTTTTTTTTTTTTTATAACTTTCTTTAGAACACTGACAAGGTTACAGGAGAACTTCCTTAATCCTGAGTATTTGCTAGGCCCTATCACTATGTCACATGGCAATAACCATAATGAAACTCAAGTCTCTTTACATGACCACGTGAGAGACAAATACCTCCAAGTAGAGCAATTGATGATATGATGGAGCTATCAACCTGGTCCAGTGATACAGGCCTATAAAAGATGCTTAAAAGATGTGAGCCGAAAAAACACAAGGTCAATGCCAGCTGGGCAATTTGATGAGACAGTGTCTCAGATTTTTTAAAGTGACAATATTGGGGATACATAGTGTAGTGGTAGTATTTATCTGGCAAGCACTTTTGAGGTGCTATGTTCAATCCCCAGCACTAAATGGGTTAGGGACAAGAAAGAGCAGTGAGCCATTGCTGGAAAGGGCTAATTTAAATATTTGGCATCCATTTGAAATCTGTTGTTCATCCAGAAAATCTTATCTATTGCCAGTCTAGATCCCACCAGGTGAGAATAAGTTCACTACCACAATTTTTGAGCCAGATTTGAAACAAACTTGATTAAATACGTGTCAGGAAGATGGACAGTGGTCAGGTGCATACCTGGAATTTCCAGAAAAGGGCAAAACGTACAAGGCTACATAGTTCCTGCCTTGTCTAGTCAGGGACAGCATACATCCTGACATACTTCGTGCCTACTTATCTCCTGCCTATATGTAATCAAGCAGATCCCATGCAGTTGGGGCAACCAACCTTGTTTACAGAAGTGAAAATACGTGTCTTCTTTTTGTCCATGAACAGTCCACAGTTCCAGGAAGTTATCTGTCCTTAAGCAAGTAGACTTAGTGGGTTATCTCTCCTGGGGAAAGTGGGACTTACAGGTTAGAGGCAGTTTTGTTTTATAGATCTGTTAAACATGATTTACACTTAAAACAACTTTAACCCTCATACCTGAAAGGAAAGTGAGGCAGTCAAAGGGTACAAGAGACCACAGTGGAACAACTGCCATGGCTTAAGGAAGGTAACTGCATTATTATGTGTTTTTTTTTGTTTTGTTTTGTTTTGTGAAAGATAAATATTGATTCAGAACAAATCTTAACAATTGATTTTATGTTCTAAAGTCACAAGAAAATAGCAAAACAGCAAAGAAAAGACAACTGAAGAAAAGCAGTTTACCATTTGACTTTCACTTTAACTTGTAACACTTAACTAACCCAGGCCCTGCCTTGGCCTGTTTCCCCAAGCTGTGATAAAGTACCAAGAACTGAAGTAACTTGAGGAAGAAAATCCCAGATGAAGAGTCCATAATGATGGGGAGCACAGAACAGATGGAGCAGGAAAGCCAGCTGATGACATTTTCTTCTGCTTGCAACAAAGAGTAAGCGGAAAGTCAGAAGGCTGTGAACCTGCAAAGCCTACACCCCACATTAAGGCTGCACCTCATAAAGTTTCCATAAGCTCCCCTCATAGCTCTACTAGCTTCTGGCCCTCAGATTATCATAGCTATCTGTCTTCGGGTTTTTGGTTTTTGGTTTTTGGTTTTCTTTTTGATAAATAAAACCAAATGTTTACACCAAAGAATTCCAACATTGGATCTTTCACATATGAAGGACAAAGTATTACACACACACACACACACACACACACACACACACACACACACAGAGCAAAGGGTGGCAGGGCCATAACAAGAGAACTGACAGTTTCCCACAATTACAGGTCTACCATTTCTGGTTCACTGGAGAAAGTGACTCTGCTCCTGGCTCTCAAATTCACTTACAACTGTGAGAGCAAGGCTCCTCACTAGATGGCATGTGAAGAGACGGCAAGGCAGGAGGGGGGAAAGTACAAAGCTTAAAATGAAACCAGTGTGGCCACATCACCCGTTAGCTCCTAAGAGTGCTAGCATGAAACCTATATGGACAGTATTTCTTTTTCAAAAAGCAATAAATTATGCCATCTAACTGACTTCAAAATGGCCAAGTCAAAGAAAACCGAAAAGGAGTTTGCCTTTGTTGTAAAATTATAAAAACTAAAATGCTGTCTTTAATCCCCCACTAGGTGTGGCACCGCAGTGCCCCAAGATATCTGCTGGGTATCTTAAGTCTCAGTCAGCAAAGCCTCTCACCCCCTCTGCTCCATCGCATATCACACTGCCGAAGGCCTCTCTCTGAGCCTGGCAGCCATCTCTCTACCTATCTAGTTCCCAAGGCAGGTTTCCATGCCAGACACACACATCCCAACTCCAAGGCGTCCCACACACTCTCCCAAATTCAATTCTCCACATGAAAAACCACACAACACAATAACCTCTGATCTAGTTGATAAGATAGAATTGCCCACCTAGACATACAAAGCCCTGTACGCATCCATCCCTTAAGAACTTACAACAAGCTGTGAAGGTGCAGCGTGGACTCTTAACGTCAGCCTCCATGTTGTCTCTCCAAGACTCTCCCTTCCTTCCCCATCTCCTCTTCCCTTAAACTTTTCTTGCACCTATCCTTCCTTCTCCTTCAGTGACAGACCTCACTGTAAATTAAATGGGGAGAAGGTTCTGAGGAAGTCACCTGAGTCCTGAGTACAGGACTATGCAGCATTGCTTCAGGCAGTGGAATTAGCACCAAAATACAGATAACTTCAGGGCAAACCACAACATAACATTTAGCCAGATGGTTACTCTTAATGAATATGCATGTAAACATTCTCTGTTGTATACCTTTTATTCAATTTATGATTTAAATTCTTGTGTAAACTTGTCAAGGATTTACCTTGTGGTCATGTATTCTGAAAGATGTATAAGAGCAAAGGACAAAGAGAGGAAGTAGAACTTAGAAACAAAACCTTTTGTAGAGAAGAACTTTCTTAGAGAACTTTCATAGAATACCTTTTAGAAAGAACTTAGAAAGAAAAGCTAAAATTACTTTTCAAACTCTCCCTTTTTCTTCCAGCTAGCAGGCTGGGAGTTAGAGCAATGCAGAGATAGAATAAATGCCAATTTACTTAATTTCCAGCCCTTAGGTTACCTGTGTTAATTGTTCAATGCAGAGGTTTTTATCCTCAAAACGAGCAAGAAAATTTTTATGACGTTTTAGAAGTTATCATCAGGCTTTCAGTATAGTTGGAGAGCTGGAATATCTGGAGACCATCAGTCTTTAAAACTATACCTGTGTCTAACTCTGTTCCACGTCAACCTATTCCAGGCCATGGAGGCTCACTCCAGTAAAATAACTTATTTTAAGAGGATATAAACTGATTTTCTTAGCTGAGGAGACTACAGAGGTTGGATGGTGAAATAGTTACTTTAGGTCTAAGTGTGTTAGTTGAGAGGCATTATAGTATAGTCAATTAAATATACCTGCTTTGAATATTGGGGAAAAATTATTTAAAATGAGAGCAGTACAAACTTGGGATCAAGACCAAAGAGGTAACCCTTAAAAATAGTCTTGAGAGAATACAATAGATATGATGAATAGAAGCCAGTAAATGAACCTTTAGAAGAAAAATGGAAAGAACAGTGTGCTAGTTTGAATAGAATAGTCCCCAAAGTCTCATTCATATATTTGGATAGTTAGTCCTAAGCTGATAAAACTGTTTTGGAAGTAGTGACCTTATTAGATCAAATGTGTCATTGATCAACTCTAACCTTAACCCTGAAAATTATAAGGCCAATTATTAAATGCTCTTTTGTTTATAAGTTGCCTTGGTCATGCTATTCTATTAACAGAAAGGTAACTGAGACACTTGGATAGTTGCGGAGTTCCCTAGAATGAAAGAAGGAAAAAGAAAAATCAGTGTGGGGTCACTGAAATAAGAAGTGGAAAGATAATTACAACTCTGCTGGCTACTTTGCAGCACCTTGACACAAGCTATAGTCATCTGAGAGGAAGAAACCACAAATGAAAAAATGGCTCCAGAAGACTGGACTGTAGGCAAGTTTGTAGAGTATTTTCTTAAATTGTGATTGAAGGGGAGGGGTAAGCCCATTGTGGGTGGTACAATTCCTGGGTTGTGGTTCTGGGTTCTATAAGAAATCAGGCTAAAAACGTTATGAAAAGCAAGCCAACAAGCAGCAGTCCTTCATGGCCTCTGCATCAGTTCCTGCCTCCAGGTTCTTCCTCTATTTGTGTTCCTACCTTCACTTCCTTCAATAGATTGAGGATATGTAAGTCAAATAATTATCACAGCAATAGTAACCATAAACTAAGGCAAGAAGGACAGAGTTATAGCAAGACAAGGATTCAGACTGGGCAGTTTTAAAGTTACTATTTGAAATCTTATGGAAAATTATTTCTAAAATAGACATTTTGCTTCATGTTTTATGGGGTTTAAAAACAGAGCACTAGTGATAAATAGCTGTATGGTATTGGTACAAAGACAGGCAAGTATATCAATGGAATAGAATTGAAGACCCAGAAATGAACCCACACACCTATGGTCACTTGATCTTTGACAAAGCAGCTAAAACCACCCAGTGGAAAAAGAATAGCATTTTCAATAAATGGTGCTGGTTCAACTGGAGGTCAACATGTAGAAGAATGAAAATCGATCCATTCTTATCACCCTGTACAAAGCTCAAGTTCAAGTAGATCAAGGACATCTCACATAAAAGCAGATACATTCAAATTAATAGAAGAAAAAGTGGAGAAGAGCCTCGAACACATGGGCACTGGGGAAAATTTCCTGAACAGAACACCAATGATTTATGCTCTAAGATCAAGAATTGACAAATGAGACTTTATAAAATTACAATGCTTCTGTAAGGCAAAGGTCAT